>NC_091072.1:161328500-161640000 GCF_032405125.1 Capricornis sumatraensis
ACACACACACACCTGGACCGGAGAGGTGGGCTGTTCTCTGGACACCTGGTTTTTGCCTTTTGCCAAAGAAACCCCTGAAGTGTCTTCTTTGGGATATCGATCACGATGTCAACCTTTATCCCTGGGGGAATGTGTCTGACTTGAAACATTGTTGAGAGACTGAACAGAAGGTTTCCTCTATTTTCCCAGTTTAAAAGTGTCAGTCTGGTGGGCTCCACCTGTGTTAGGACATAACACAGCCTCAGGCCAAGGGTCAGGTTCACCGTGGGGTCGGCAAATCCACGGTTCAGAGCCCTCCCCACCCCGCTGACCCCTGGCCACCGCATGAGGTCTCGCTTGAGGCCGCCAGGGTGGACGGACAGACTGCCTCCCCTCCCCTCCCCTGTGCTACAATTACTTTCCTCTCAACCTGCGGTTTCCCTGTTTTCAGGGGTCTGTTTAAACCTCTCGTCCATTTTGTCGACCACGTGATTTAAGCAACACGCAGCATGCTTCCTCCGTAGCGCCCTGCGCTGCAGGCTTCAGCGGGCGGCCCGCGTCACTGTGGGGCCTCTCCTCCCCACCAGGCATGTGGCATGTGAGCTGCGTGATGTGGGCGTGAGGCTGGCCCACCCCTTCACGCCAGGAGGGCTCACTTGGCCTGACTGAGCCCGTCAGTGTCTCCCGGTGCCCCTGTTTGAGCGGCCCTGAGCACCCCGGGGCCGGGGAGGGGAGAGGCAGTTTCTGCTCTCGGCTTGGTGAGGGCAGCCAGCACCCCCACCCCCCGAGCTGGGGAAGGCACACGGAGGGACCGCAGTGAGTGGTCCGGGCCTGGGCTGGCTGGGCAGGGGGGACCCCCTCCTCTCTCCTGTGTCTCCCGGACCTGCGCCAGGGTCCGTCCTGCTGGCCCTGCTCCCGAGGGCTTGTCCTGGAAGGCATGTGCGGCCAGTCCCCTGGGGGTGGCCCTCAGGGTGGTTGAGGGGCATCGCCGGAGACCAGCTCCCCTGTGGGAACCCCTCCTCAGCCGGTGCGGGCAACCCTGTGGTGTCTGGGTCCAGCGGGATGGGGACAGGGAGGGACTGGCCATGAGGAGGTCCCCTGGGGCGCTCAACCCCAGGGCGGGGCCACCTGGCCCGAGGGTCTAGGGCGATCCGCTCAGACTCCCCTTGGAAAGACCCAGATCAGCAGGGCAAGGCTCTTGGCCAGAAGGTCAAGAACGCTGCATGCTGCCTTCAGTGACTTTCTGCTTGCCTTTCTAGACCGTTTCCTCCTCTCCCTGGAGATCTGGTCTTGCCTTACTCCTCTGGTGATACTACGGAGGCTTTACAATACGTCCACCAAGCTCTTAGGTCTCTTCCCTTCGAAAGAGGGAGCCTAATCTCCTTCCCCAAGTGTGGCCGGACCCAGTGACTTCTGACGAATGGGATACAGCGGAGACGGAGGTGACCTCTGGTGTCCCCTGCCCTCGTGCTGAGTCCCTCACCCGGGGGAAGTCAGCTGCCCCGTGAGGACCCCCCGCCAGCCCCTGGAGGGGCCGCCGTGGTCAGGGGCTCAGGCCTCCTTCCATCAGCATTCTTGGAAGCGGATCCCCAGCTCCAGGGGCCTGCGGAGCGAGGGGGCGGCACCCTGACCCTGAGCCAGGACCCCCGGCCCAGCTGCTCCCAACCCTCCGACCTGGTGAGAGATAAATGCCTGCTTCGACGTAAGGTGCTGAATTTGGGGATAATCTGTGGAAATGGGAGATAACAAATATAAATAGCCAGAGTTGAGAGTTCTTGGTAAGCAGCCCAGGGCTGGGCTGAACCTGGTTTAACCTTCCCCCCACCCCCACAGGGAGGAGATTCCTTCATTATTGTCTTCTCCAGGGGAAGCAATGGAGGCACGGAGAGGTTGAGAAATGCCGCCTTCACGCAGCTGATGGCGGCGGGGCTGGCGTTGGGGCCAAAGTCTCTCCATTTCCTTATTTGAAACCTGCTCTTGATCACTCTCATCTTTCCTTATTTTCATTTGCATTTTTTGGCCATGCCATGCGGCATGTGGAATCAAACCCTAAGCAGGGTTTGAACCTCTGCCCCCTGCAGTGGAAGGGCCACCAGGAAAGTCCTCCCAGCTTCCGCTACCGATGCGTTAATCCTGTGCCTGGCCACGCCCACCCCCGCCTCCCCTGGGACGCAGGCCTGCCTTCCGCTGGGGGCTCACCTCTGGGGAAGGCATCTGAGACGGCCCTCCCGGGAACCACTCTGTAGGGCCCTGGTCTCCCTGCCCATCCCGGCTGGGCCTCAGTGTTACCCTCTTGAAGACGCGAAAAGAGAATCAGGGCTGAGTCTTGTCCACAGGGCGGCTCCTGAAACCAGAGAAATGAGGGGGCTGCTGGCTAATGGGGAGAGGGCGCCAAATTCTCCAGGCCGGGGGTGTGAGCCTGGCCTCCCCCCTCCCTGCCCTGTCTTTGAAGGGCCACCTCCAGACAGATCCGTCCCCAAGTGGGTGTCACCGCGGGGCGGGAAAAATAGACAGCAGCCTGATAAGAAACCAGCAGCCCTTACCTGTCAGATTGTCTGAAAAACAAAAGGCAATGAGGTCTCCCCAAGGGTCCACCCTGCCTGTCTTGGGAAGCGGGAGCAGGAGGCCCCACCCTCGCCCACAGCCCCATTGCGGCTTCCTCCCTGCCCCAGTCTGTCTCGGGCGTGTCCCGACTCCTCCTGAGAGTTTCAGTGCTTAAGCATTTATCACCGCAGCCGCCGCTTCTGTTTGTTCTGCGTGATTTAATGTGTTTATCGCCATGCTTTCCAAATGCCTCCTCACTCCATCTCCGAGATCACCTGGACACCCCATTAGATGAATCAGACGCTGCAGCCGCTCAGCCCTCCCTCTGCCAACGGCCCGGCTGCCTCGTTTCCTCACAGTGAGCCGTTCGAGGGGATGGAGTTTCCTTCCTGGGGAGGGGGTGTTCGTGGAGGGGCCGGGGTCTTGGGATCCACCCAGTGCCGTGGCCTGGCGGGGGCAGCCGGGGCCTTCTGCTGGGCTCAGCCTGCACCGTCTCGCCTGCTGAAATGGTCCCCACATGGTCAGTTCATGCCGCGAGAGCTAGAGTGGTCCCTCGTGCGTTCTGGAACTCTCAGAAACCTGGGGGTGGAGGAGGGAGGGAGGGGGTCACAGAGCAGGGGGACAGAGGGACAGGAATTGGGCGTCAGGACTCGGGGGGAGGTTCAGGGACGGGACGCTGGACTGCCTGGGGGCCTGGTGTGGATGTCCTGTGTTGGGGACAGAGGCCACGATCCCCTCCCCTTCCACACCGGCTAGTCCTGGTGGTGGTCTCCAGCCCCTCCCCACAGGGTAAGTGCCTTCAGAGTCCATCCACCAGGAGAACGGACGCAGTAAAGCGGTCATTGCTGAGTCACCAAGCTTGAGTGGTGTGTTTACGCAGCAGCAGTAGCCAAAGTCTAGGAGTCATGGCGTGACTTCCGAGAAAGGCTGTCCCAATCGGAAGGAACAGCTGGTGCACAGGGGTACATATGGGGTCATCACAGCCTCCAACCGCAGCCTGACTCTGTGCCCGCCCCCCACGGAGTGAGGGGACCCTCTTCTACCCTGCAGACACGGTGTGCGTTGCTGGTGTAAATGCCAAGATCTTCAAATACATGTGTGTCCACGTTGACCTGGGTGCCCGAGGATCTGGGGCCTTGCTTTAAAGCCACAAGATTCATCGAGAAGTCGGAGTTGGGGTCTCTCTCTCTCGTGGGCTGGAGGTACAGCAATGTCTGGTCCGCTTGCTGCTGCACCCTGGCCTCCACCGGGGCTGACGATGCTTATTCTGGTTCTGGCCCGAGGAGCACCAGGTGGGACCAGGGGGGCACCAGGCACCAGCCAGCAGATGGGACTCGAGGCCCCGCCCAGTGTCTGCCCCTTCCTGCCGCTGCCTGAGGACCTGAAACTGAATGTTAGTTGCTCACTCATGTCTGACTCTTTGCGACGCGACGCCATGGACTGTAGCCCCCCAGGCTCCTCTGTCTGTTCCGTTCTCCAGGGAATCTTCTCGATCCCGGGTGAGAGTGTCGTCTGTTGCATCGCAGGCAGATTCTTTACTGTCTGAGGCACCAGGGAAGCCCGGGGACCTGAATGTCCCCAGTTCCTGGATCTGATTTCTGATCACAGTCTAGTGGGCGGAGCTTTCACTGGAGTGAGGAGGTGGGGCATGGGAGTGAGGGGCTGAGCCAGGCGGCCCAGGGATGGACGGTGGTGGGCCCCAACCCCCTTTCCAAGGAGGCAACTCCCCTTCCTGGGTTTCCCAGGTGGCTCAGTGGTAAAGAATGCCCCTACCAGTGCAGGGGTCGCAGAAGACAAAGGTTCGATCCCTGGGTCAGGAAGATCCCGTGGAGTGAGAAATGGCAAGCCACTCCATTACTCTTGCCTGGAAAATTCTACAGAGACTAGCCTAGAGGGCTGCAGTCCTTGAGGTCCCAGAGTCGACGCGACCAAGTGACTGAACACACACACACACACGTGTACACATGGCGTCCCTCCTTGACGTCGTTACACGTCTGGACCGGCCCTGGAAACGTGATCTCGCCCTGGGGCCCCTGCGTCTTGATTCTGGGGTGGGTGCTTGAGCAGAGCTCTGCCAGTGAGAGTCTTCTGCAGAGGTTTTGGAGCTGGAACTGGGAAGAGGAGCTTGGCGTTGCGTGGCGTGCCCGTGGAGGAAGACACCAAGTGCGGGAGCTCTCAGAGCCATGCCTGCCCTCGTGGGTCTGGGGACAGAGGAGACCCACCTGCTCAGAGGGAGGGATGCTCCTGCCAGGGAAGGGTGCTCGGGTGGAGGTGGGGAGGTGTGAGTGGGGGAGGCACGTGTGTGAATTTCCAGTTCCTTCTGTTCTGAGTTCCACTCCGAGTCTTCTTCTTGGGTCCTGAGAGACATCCTGGAGTCCTCACAATAGAGTCGTGGTTTTCGAGCTGGGTTAAATTGGGTTTCTGCTCCATGCAACCCAAAGGGTCCTAATCAATAAAATATTAACATGTATTTCTACCAACTCTAACAGTTCATCAGTAGCCATAAATTACCTCCTGGATGTGAGGAGACATTTGGCACAATTTTGTTGCAATCATTCAGAATTTTGAGCTCCAGAATGTTATTAATTTTCTTTCACATTATGGCAATTACTTTAGGAACGTTATGAGCCTTCTATTTGGGGAATTATTTTCTAACAATGGCATCAAACCTCATTTTCTCAGCAATTATTTGGACATAACTTCTGTCTTAATTGTCTGCTCACTCTTGTTGCTTGTGCCCTGGTGCCACCCCTGTCTTTTTCTCTCCTTGTACTGGAGGCTATGCCATGATTATTCTTTTTTCCAGGGGGACAGCTTGTGATATACTCTCTGAGTCCCTGAAAATATGGTCCCTACACAATGGAACTACATTTTGTCTGGGTGTGGAATTTGAGATTTGAAATCCTGTCTCTTTGAAACTTTGCAGCTATTGCAGATGACAAGTTATGACCAACCTAGACAGCATATTAAAAAGCAGAGACATTACTTTGCCAACAAAGGTTGGGATAGTCAAGGCTGTGGTTTTTCCAGTGGTCATGTATGAATGTGAGAGTTGGACTATTAAGAAAGTTGAGCGCTGAAGAATTGATGCTTTTGAACTCTGGTGTTGGAGAAGACTCTTGAGAGTCCCTTGGACTGCAAGGAGATTCAACCAGTCCATTCTAAAGGAGATCAGTCCTGAGTGTTCATTGGAAAGACTGATGCTGAAGCTGAAACTCCAATACTTTGGCCACCTAATGTGAAGAACTGACTCGTTGGAAAAGACCCTGATGCTGGGAAAGATTGAAGGTGGGAGGAGAAGGGGATGACAGAGGATGAGATGGTTGGATGGCATCACCGACTCAATGGACCTGAGTCTGAGTAAGCTCCAGGAGTTGGTGATGGACAGGGAGGCCTGGCGTGCTGCAGTCCATGGGGTCACAAAGAGTCAGACATGACTGAGCGACTAAACTGAGCTGAACGGATGACAGTAACCAGTGGGAGCAGACCTTTTTTCATGTTATAGGCAATCTATTTTTCTTTTACTCTGGAATCTTCAAGGTCTTTCTAATCCCTGGAGCCACACATCTCACAGGATGTGTGAATATACATGAAATGCACCATTCTTCCATGAATTCCTTCTTCGTACGCCCGAGGGCTGAAAGCTCAATCCTGTCTCATCTCAGAGGAAATTTTCTTCTCTTATTTCTTTCATTATGTCGCCCCTTTCTCCTCCCTGGACCCCTCTGGAGTGATATTGCTTCTCTTGGATCTGCATTGCCCAACTCTCAACTGAGCTCTTAATCTCTCTCTCTCTCTCTCTTTTTAAAAGATTTTCTTTGATATGGACCATTTTTAAGGTCTTTATTAAACTTGTTACAATATTGCTTCTTTTTTTATATTTTGTTTTTTTCGCCACCAGGCATGTGAGAACTTAGCTCCCTGATCAGGGATCAAACTGCCACCCTCTGCATTGGAAGGTGAAGTCTTAACCACTGGACCGCAAGGGAAGGCCTCCTAAACTCTTACAATTTCCAGCTCTCACTTCTCTTTATGCCCCAAGAGGCTTTAAGGGCTTCGCCTCTAACTCACCAGTTTGGATTTCAGCTGTGTTACCCACCGCTTCTTTGGAGCTGCAGTGTTTTAGTAATCATGTTTTTTAATTTCAATGATCTCTTTCTTGTTCTTTAATCCCCCATTTAAAAAATCATGCCCAGTTCCTGTTCCACAGACACGATATCCTTTGGAGGCTCTCAGCGGTTGCTAATTAGAAATTTCAAATTCTCCTCTGTTTCCTGCACTAATCCTGTTTCATCGAGGATTAGTTGACCACCGGGTCAAGCTGGAGATGCAATTTCAAGGCTCTGACTGCCCTGAGAACCACTCTTTCTATAGATAAGTATATCTTTTATCCCTCTCTGATGAAGTGGCCAGAAGTGGTCCTGGAAGCTGCCACAATGCTTTTCTCTGAGCCGGGGGTTGACAACTTTTCCTGTAAATATTTTCGGCCTTGCAGGCCGTATAGCCCCTGTCGCAGCTGCTCAGCTCTGCCGTTGTGGCAGGAAAGCTGCCCGGATGGTGTGTAAGGGGCAGTGTGGCTGTGTCAGAGACTTTACCAGGCCTGCCTGTGCGTTTGGCCCGTGGCTCGTGGTCGGGGGAGCCGTGGGCCCCTCCCTAGCCGCATGGAGTAATTGTTCCTACCTGCCCATCCCGCCTTTCCAGCCTTCGGTCCCTGATGCCTGCCTGTGCCCGAGGGGCCAGCCAGCTCTGCAGCCTTCTGCCTCCCTCTCCCTCACTTTCCACGGCTGCTTTCTCTTCCAGTTTCGTCCACCATGTCCTGGGGCTTTGGGGGGTTGGAGGCTGCTGTTCAATCGCTAAGTAATGTCTGACTCTTTGCAACCCCATGGACCGCGGCATGCCAGGCTCCCCGTCCTCCACTATCTCTCGGAGTTTGCTCAAATTCATGTCCATTCAGTCGGTGATTCTATCTAACCATCTCATCCTCTGTCACCCTCTTCTCCTTTTGTCTTCAAATCTTTCCCAGCATCAGGGTCTTTCCCAGTGAGTCAGCTCTTCGCATCAGGTGGCCAAAGTACTGGGGCTTCAGCTTCAGCATCGGTCCTTCCAGCGAATATTCGGGATTGACTTCCTTCAGGATAGACTGGTTGGATCTTCTTGCAGTCCAAGGGAGGCTGACTTACCGGGAAACCAGACCCATTTCTCTGATGTCTGGGCTGCCTGCTCAAACTTCTCTTGTCAACCCAGTTTCTGCATCAGGCTGTCTCACACATATTGTGGATTTCAAAAATGTCTCAGAAGATTTGATTCACCCATTCATCCTTTCCTGTTCCCTGGTGCTGCTGTTTATTTTTCTCTTTTTACGCCATTTACATGAGACTTGGGGCAGAAAAAGAGTTAAGCCTGGAATTCCTTTTATCCCTGCTTTTTCAAAGTAGCTTCATTGAGACATACTTAGTCATTGGCCCTTTTCAAGGGTGCAACTCAGTGATTTATTTCACTAGGTTGTGCAACCATCACTGTAAATCCATTTCAGTAGCTTTTTATCTTCCTCTGAAATAATTCTTAACAGTGTGTCTTGTGTGTGCAAGTCTTCAAATGTGTTAAGGACTATTTTGTGTCTATCTCTTTTGCTCCATTGATGTCACCATGGGTTGGTGACAACAGAAAGCTGTTCAGTCGCTCAGTCGTGTCTGACTCTTTGCGACCCCATGGACTGCAGCACACCAGGCTTCCCTGTCCTTCACTATCTCTCAAACTCACATCCGTCGAGTCAGTGATGCCATCCAACCATTTTATCCTCTGTCGTCCCCTTCTCCTGCCTTCAGTTTCTCCAGTCTTTTCCAGTGAGTCAGTTCTTCGCGTCAAGTAGCCAAAGTATTGGAGCTTCAGCTTTAGCATCAGTCCTTCCAATGAATTTTCAAGACTGATTTCCTTTAGGACGGACAGGTTGGATCTCCTTGCAGTCCTTTTCTAAATCCAACTTGTACATCTGGAAGTTCTTACTTCAAGTATTATTGAAGACTAGCTTGAAGGATTTTGAGCATTACCTTGCTAACATGTGAAATGGATGCAATTGTGCGGTAGTTGGAGCATTCTTTGGCATTGCCCTTCTTTGGGATTGGAATGAAAACTGACCTTTTCCAGTCCTGTGGCCACTGCTGAGTTTTCCAAATTTGCTGGCATATTGAGTGCAGCACTTTAACAATACCATCTTTTAGGATTTTAAATAGCTCAGCTGGAATTCCATCACCTCCACTAGTTTTGTTCTTTGTATTAGTACCACAATATATTTGTAACTGTTGCTTTAAATAAATATTTCAGTATCTGGCAGGGAAAGTTATTCCTTTATTTTTCAAATCTCCTTTAAAATTATCTCCTGAGCGTATTTCACGCTATATTTTACAGCAATGCTGCTGAGTTTTGTTGTTGTTTTTTTCATGAGGACTTTAGTTGGGATTTGGAGAAGGAAATGGCAACCCACTCCAGTATTCTTGCCTGGAGAATCCCATGGATGGAGGAGCCTGGTGGGCTACAGTCCACGGGTCGCAAAGAGTCGGACACAACTGAGCGACTTCACTTTCACTTCACTTTAGTTGGGATTGGGCCAAATATTTGGGAGAACGGGCATGCATGTATGCGAAGTCATTTCAGTTATGTCTGACTCCGTGACCCTATGGAGAGGTTGTCCATGGAGCTCTCCAAGCGAGAACACTGGAGTGGGTTGCCAGGCCCCCCTCCAGGGGATCTTCCCCATCCTGGGGTCCAACCTGTGTCTCTTGGTCTCTTGCATTGGCAGGGGGATTCTTCACCACTAGCGCCACCTGGGAATCCTGTTTGGACTTTCCATCAAGATGGTATGCCCTTCCACATACTGACGGAATTATTTTCTCAGTAGGACCTAAGCTTTCTCTTCATTACAAGTACTGTGTGTGTGTGTGTGTGTGTGTGTGTGCACGCGCGCGCATGTGTGTGAGAGTGTGTGTGTGTGTGTGTGTGTTAGTCGCTCAGTCGCATCTGATTCTTTGCAACCCCATGGACAGAGGACCCCCCCTAACCCAGGCTCCTCTGTCCATGGGATTCTCCAGACAAGAATACTGGAGTGGGTTGCCATGCCCTCCTCCAGGGGATCTTCCTGACCCAGGAATCACACCTGGGTGTCCTGCACTGCAGGCGTATCCTTTACCGTCTGACACGAATACTGGATATATTTTTGTTGCAGCTGTTTCTAGGTGTTTACTTTTTTGGTTTTTTATCTGTTGCTATTTTGAGTGGAGTCTTTTTTCCTTTTATGGGCACTAACTGGTCGTTGCTACTCTATAGGAAAACTAGAGGCTTTAAAATATTCATTTAGAATCTGACTGGTTTGCTAAACTGTCATTAATTGCAGGTTTTTTAATGCTGTTCTTTGAAAATCACCTGGGTTGTCCGGGTGTTTCTCTGTGTAAAGTTGAGAGTGTTTCTACCACCTTTCCTTTCATTATAGCTATTAGTTCTGTTTTATCGAGTGAAAAGAGAAAAGTTTTAGTTGCTCAGTCGTGTCTGACTCTTGGGGACCCCATAGCCAGAGGACCTCCCCAGGCTCCTCTGTCTATGGAATTCTCCAGGCAAGAATACTGCAGTGGGTAGCCATTCCCTTCTCCAGGGGATCTTCCTGACCCAGGGATCAAACCTGGGTCTCCTGCATTGCAGGCAGATTCTTTACCATCTGAGCCACCAGGGAACTTCCTGTTTTATCAAAGTATCTGCTACAACTTCAGAAAATGGCAGAATAACAGGGTGAACGTAGTTGCCTTGGTTTGCACCTGCTGTTGGTGGGAATGCGTCTGCACATCCCTGTGAGGCACTGGTCCTCTGGAGAGTCCTTGTTTTTGAAGACACACTATAGGCTTTGAACAGCTGCCTTCCAGGTTGTCTATGGGTGCGAGGGTTGGTGGGGGGCAGAAATGCTTCCCTTTGGGACCATCCACGTGACTAGTGTCTGATCTGATGGGGCTCCTGTTCTGAAAGTATCATGACTGGTGATGATTCTAGCTGAGCACCCACTCATTGGGCCATTTGTTGCTATTAATAGTGGTTTTGTTCAGTGGACTGAGATTTCTTCCTTTGCACTGTGGGGAAGAATTCCAAAGAAGATCCCAACGCCATGGGCATCCTCAGCCCTCCTTGTGGTTAAGACATCGCCTCGGGCACCGTCAGGAGCAGGACCTCTTGGCCGGCCCCGAAGCCCTGTCTTCCAGCACCCCGCTCCCGTGTCCAGCGCCCTCCTGGCAGGCCGCTGTGCAGGCGCGCCTCCTTCTACCTGGATGGCGTGTTGGAGCCTCTCAAGCCCGTCCTCCCCACTCAGGTGTCCCCTCCTCAGGCAGCCCATGCCAGCCCTCAGCAGGGTTGGAGTCAGCCCCAGAGCACCGGTGTCCCAGGGACAAAGCCCTGCGCCGGCCATGGAGCAAACCCCCGAGGAGGAGAGGGGCGTGGCATGTCCAGTAATAGCTGAGGTGGTTCTGTGGTTCCCTCGCCGACCTGCTGCTTGCGGTTACATGTTGTTCCAAGGCCAGCCAGGGCACTTTGTTTTTAATGGTCAGAAGCTATTTATCTGATGCCGGAGGGAAATCTGTTATTTGAAACCATCTGAACCTGGAATGATTTCGGTTCAGTTCAGTCGCTCAGTCGTGTCCGACTCTTTGCGACCCCATGAATCGCAGCATGCCAGGCCTCCCTGTCCATCACCAACTCCCGGAGTTTACTCAGACTCACATCCATCGAGTCTGTGATGCCATCCAGCCATCTCATCCTTGGTCGTCCCCTTCTCCTCCTGCCCCCAATCCCTCCCAGCATCAGAGTCTTTTCCAATGAGTCAACTCTTCTCATGACGTGGCCAAAGTACTGGAGTTTCAGCTTCAACATCATTCCTTCCAAAGAAATCCCAGGGTTGATCTCCTTCAGAATGGACTGGTTGGATCTCCTTGAGGTCCAAGGGACTCTCAAGAGTCTTCTCCAACACCACAGTTCAAAAGCATCAATTCTTCGGTGCTCAGCCTTCTTCACAGTCCAACTCTCACATCCATACATGACCCCTGGAAAAACTGTAGCCTTGACTAGACGGACCTTAGTTGGCAAAGTAATGTCTCTGCTTTTGAATATACTATCTAGGTTGGTCATAACTTTTCTTCCAAGGAGTAAGCATCTTTTAATTTCATGGCTGCAGTCACCATCTGGAATGATTTGGAGGTTCCTATATTAAATTTTAACATTTCCTTGCATTGTTATTCTTCATTGTGATAGTCTGGAATTTTTATAATTTATATTTCCCTGGGAAAATTTCCCATTTCGTGGGGAGCTCAGAATTCTTTAACATAAATATTTGCACAATTGGCCTCTGTAGCCACAAGTTCAGCAGCCATAGTTTCAACCAGCTTCAGATTAGAAATATTTGGGAAAAAAATTCCTGCAAGTTCCAAAAAGCATAACTTGGATTTCCGTAGTCACCAACTATATGCATAGCATTTAATGAATTAGGTGTTACTAGTAATCTAGAGATGATTTAAAACATAAAAAAATGAAGTCAACAAAAGATGTACATAGGTTACATGCAAATCCCACACCATTCTGTACAAGGGACTCGAGTGTCTGTGGATTTTGGTGTCTGGTCAGGGCGCTCCCTAGAACCCATCCCCTATGGATACCAAGGGACAACTGTTTAGTATCTTGTAATTTATGCATTTTGTTTGTTTTCTTACTTTTATCACACAAAACAATAGAAGTCATCATAGTAATTTATTGGACCTTTCCCCTGCTTTTTAAATTCAGTAATCTTTGTTTTTTTTATCCTTGGTTTTTCTTGGATTTGTCTTGTTTTCTCTCCAATTTCCAATTACGTGTTGGTAACTTATTTGGCTTACTGGTCCTGGGTGAGGTTTCCCTGGTGGCTCAGTGGTAAAGAATCTGCCTGCAATGCAGGAGACCTAGGTTTGATCCCTGGGTTGGGAAGATCCCCTAGAGAAGGGAATGGCTACTCACTCTAGTATGCCTGCCTGGAGAATTCCATGGACTGTATGGTCCACGGGGTTGCAAACAATTAGACATGACTGAGCGACTTTCACTACATATACGTTTGTAATATGTATATATGTAAGCATGTATACACACTTATACACACTTACATGTATTATGTATATACATGTGTATACATGTACGTAATACATACAAGTATATATTCATATGGGTTTCCCTGGTGGCTCAGATGGTAAAGAATCTGCTGCAATGCGGGGCACCTGGTTTGACCCCTGGGTCAGGAAGACTCCCGGGAGAAGGACATGGCAACCCACTCCAGTATTCACGCCTGGAGAATCCCATGGACAGAGGAGCCTGGTGGGTTATGGTCCACAGGGTCACAGAGAGTTGGACACGACTGCAGTGACTGATCACAGCGCGTGCACTGACAAACGCTTGGAGCTGGGCTGGTCCTTCGCGAAGCTGATGCTCTCTGACTCCACATGGGTCACACTCTGCACTGGCATTCTCCTTCCACACTCTCCTGTGGCATCCTGCATTTCAGAAAGAAGGTCAGGGGCCGCTGACTTCAGCCACACCAGACCCAGTCGCTGAGTTGCCTGATGCCAGCTGTGGCTGTTTGACACTTTGCAGAAGGGAAAAAAAAAAAAAAAAAGCAAGTCCTTCAGGAGGATATACAACCTCTCCCTATCCCCGAGAGAAGGGGGCCTATTTCCTGAGGCTCTAGCCTGCTGTATATCCTTTTTGCCTGGCAAAAATAATAAAGCTATTCCTTTCTATTTCCTCCAGACTCTGTCTCCATGTTTCTCTTTGGCCGCGTCGGTGGACAGGGAGCCAAACTTTTGGCAACATGCCTCCCTCCCTCACCCCCACCCTCCTTGGAAACCACAGGTCTGCTCTCTGTGGCTGAGTCTGTTTCTGTTTTGTAGAATAGTGCATCTGTGCCATGGTGTAGATTCCACATGTGAGTGACATTACATCATGCCTACTTTTCTCTGTGTGGCTTACCTCACTTAGGATGGTAATCGCTAGGTCCATCCACGTAGCTGCAAATGGCACTGCTTCATGTTTTATGGCGAGTATTCTGTTACATATAAACACCACGTCTTTTTTTTTTTTTTTTTTTTTTTTTTTTCATGAATTGAGAAAAGCATTTATTCACTTACAAATTTCATTTTTCTCTCAATGATTTAAAATCTTTTCATCTTGATTTGGGGGGGGGCAGCTAAACTAGAAAATAATAGTTTTCCTCCTAAAAAAATGCAGTGATATTCTTTCTTATAAATTGGCCTCTCTGATTTTCTTGTCAGCCTGCTTCAAGGAAATCCATGTATTTAATACACTTGCTCGCAGTCGGGCCCAGATCAAATGGTTATTTAATCCAAATATCTGAGCAGCAAACTGAGCTGATCCTTCTGGAGAAAGGATGGTCGAACAGCCAAGACCACTGGGTAATCGAAGAGAAGACCACACATCCTGAGCTCCCCAGTCTGGAGTGAGAGGAGGACAGCTGATAACTGGATATGCAGTGTTACCAGACAACACCGGCCCTAAACCATTGCTTCTGCCTGCCACTGCCACAAATACAGTAGGAATGCCATCCCCTTCATACTCAGCTTTAATCCTCAGAGTTTCATCTGGTCCTTTATGGGCAGAGGTGACCCTAAGTTCACATGGAATGCCAAAAGTTCCACAAGCCTTCTTAATTTTTTCACAGTGACTAAGATCAGAGGTTGAGCCCATCAATACTATAACCCTGCACTGACTTTCTGGTTTCAGAAGCAACTCTATTCTTTCTGCAACCCACTCAAAATTTTTCTTTACCATCTGTAGCCCTTCAGGAGTTACTTCCTTGAGATCACGATATGACTGTTTGTCTTTTTGCTGGCTTCGATCTCCTGATGGCCAGAGTCTCCAGGAATCATTATCAATAACATCAGCAAGAACGATTTCTCTGGTGGTTACATCAACACCAAATTCAATCTTCATATCAACTAGTGTACAGTTCTGGGGCAACCAGGATTTCTCCAGTATTTCAAAAATAGCCTGTGTAGCATGACTCATGATATCCACTTCAGTTTGTCCTATAACAAGTCCAGCAAAGCAAAAATTTGCAGCAATTAGCTGTTCCTCAGACCATTGCGGATCATTATTGGCATCATCCTTAAAAAACATCTCCACTTTAGGTGGGTAGAACTTATATCCTTCCTTAACACCAGGATTTCTTTTGAGAAAAGAACCAGTTGCTATTCTTCTACAAACCCATTCAATTGGAATCATTTCACACTTAGGTGCAATGAAAGCTGTCTCCCCACATTTTCTGGTGAAAGCAGTTTTGATACCTGCTTCCTGTAACAACTGAAAAATACAGCTGGTAATTTTATTTGAGATTGCAGCTTTTCCTTCAAGGTGATTCTTTCTGGCTGCGTTTCCTGCTGTAATCTGGTCCTTGGACTGCAGGAGGACTCTTCCTGGACTATCCAACAATTCATAGACTTCTTTTGTTTTACCCTCATAGAGTTTCTTACCAATCTTCAGTACTTCGACTGCCGCCATTGTCCGGAGTGGTCTGGGGGTTTCGGCCGCGTTGGGAAGAGACGCAGGACTCTAGAAAAAGCTAAACACCACGTCTTTATTCACTCATCTGTCAGACATTTAGGCTGCTTCCTTGTCTTGGCTGATGTAAATAGTGTTGCTGTGTGCATTGGGGTGCATGTATCTTCATTTCTAACAGATTATTTGTTTTTAATTGGAGGACAGTTGCTTTACAACCTTGTGCTGGCTTCTGCCACACATCCGCATGGACCAGCCGTGGGGATACTCACGTCCCCTCCCTCCTGAACCTCCCCCCGGCCTCCCGCCCCATCCCACGCCTCCAGGCTGTCACAGAGCGCTGGCTTTGCGCTGTCTGCCTCAGGCAGCAAGTGCCCGCTGGCTGTCTACTTCACATGCGCTAATTATGCGCTGCAATGCTTCTCCCCCAGCTTGCCCCGCCTCTCCTTCCCCGCCTGTATCCGCAAGCCTGCGCTTCTTGTGTGTAAGTGGCTACGGACTCTTTTCTGACCTAATCTTAGGGTAGTTTTGTTTCCTATGCTGCTGCTGCTGCTGCAAAGTCGCTTCAGTCGTGTCCGACTCTGTGTGACCCTATAGACGGCAGCCCACCCGGCTCCGCCGTCCCTGGGATTCTCCAGGCAAGAACGCTGGAGTGGGTTGCCATTTCCTTCTCCAATGCATGAAAGTGAAAAGTGAAAGTGAAGTCGCTCAGTCGTGTCCGACTCTTAGCTACCCCATGGACTGCAGCCTACCAGGCCCCTCTGCCGTGGGATTTTCCAGGCAAGAGTACTGGAGTGGGGTGCCATTGCCTTCTCCGACTGATAAGATAGTTTTCTTTTAATCCTGTCATGATTTTAAAATTATTTTTTTTCTGATCAAACCTTAAATATTTTGTATTATGTAGTCAATGTTATCATTTTTGTTTTCTGTCTGTTTTATTTTTGATCATTGAGTATGGGTATGTTTTGTTTAAGTGGTTACATTTCTTTTTTATTGGAGTAAAATTCACATAACATAAAGTGAACCATTAACAATTTTAAGTGTATAATTCAGTTTTAGTAATGATTTTTAACTGTGCATTTATAGATTATTCACATTCTCTATTTGCCTTATATCAGCAGTTCCTTTACACTCTTAAAAACCATTAAGGACCCCAAAGAGCTTTTGTTTATGTGGGCAGTATCTATTGATACTGTAATAAAATAAAAAACTGAGAAAATTTGAAAATATGAATTACTTCCCTTAAAAATCACAATAATAAATTTAGTACATGTTAACATAACATTATTTTAATGAAACATGTTTTTAAAAGAAAGAAAATAAGTAAAAACAGCATTATTTTACATTTTTGTGAATCTCTTGGTTTTGAACTTCGGAAGACAGATAGATCCTCACATCTGATTCTGCATTCAGTCTGTGCTGATAGATTGCTTGTTTTCCATTTTGAAGAAAACCTGGCTTCCAACCACAGATATGTGATTGGAAGAGGGAGAGATATTGTAACAGTTTTTTCAAATAATTGTGGGTATTCTTCTTTGGCAAGCAGTGGTGTTTTAAAGGTTAGTGGCATTGTGCAACCTAAAGCCTTATGAACGACCTTTTCTGTCACATTAAACCCTATTTGTCTATTTTGCATTCTAACTGGATCATTTAGCCCTTTATGATTTTGTCACATTATGCATTGGTCATTTGGAAAATGACTTGAGTTATGCATGTATTCCAAATGTTGACACATTGCATTATACATTATCAAAAAATCCTATTTGCTAGCCTAACCAAGGAAGTGAAAGACTTGCAAACTGAAAACTGGAAAACACTGCTGAAATATACTAAAAGTGACCCATCTGTAAATGGGAAGAGGGCTGCATTCATGGATTAGGAGAATATATTGTTCAGATGTCAGCACTGCCTAAAGCAATCTACAGATGCAGCGCAACCACAACAAAAATCCCAATGAATATTTTTTGTGTGTGCGGAAGTGAGAAAAAATCATCTTACAATTCATATGGAATCTAAATTCAAATAGCAAAAAATAATGTTGGGAACAAAAGAACAAAGTGGTAGGACTTGCACTTCCTGATTTCAAAACATATTACAAAGCTACAGTAATTGAAACAGCATGGTACTGGCACAAAGACAGACAGACAGACAGATCGATGCAAAAGACAAGAGGTCCCAGAAATGAAGGGATCTTCAACAGAGGTGGCAAGATCACCCAAATGGGACAAGAAAAATTCTCCTAAACGGACGATGTTGAGAATGCCCACATGCAAAAGAATGAAGACAGACCCTCCAGTTCAGTCCAGTTCAGTTCAGTTCAGTTCAGTTCAGTTCAGTTCAGTTCAGTTGCATCCAGCTCTTCGCAACCCCATGGACCGCAGCACGCCAGGCCTCCCTGTCCATCACCAACTCCTGGAGTCTATTCAAACTCATCTCCATGGAGTTGGCGATGCCATCCAACAATTTCATCCTCTGTCGTCCCCTTCTCCTCCTGCCCTCAATCTTTCCCAGCATCAGGGTCTTTTCACATGAGTCAGCTCTTCTCATCAGGTGGCCAAAGTATTGGAGTTTCAGCTTCAACATCAATCCTTCCAATGAACACTCACTGATCTCCTTTAGGACTGGTTGGATCTCCTTGCAGTCCAAGGGATTCTCAAAAGTCTTTTCCAACACCACAGTTCAAAAGCATCAGTTCTTCAGTGCTCAGCTTTCGTTATAGTTCAACTCTCACATCCATACATGACTACTGGAAAAACCATAGCCTTGACTAGATGGACCTTTGTTGGCAAAGTAATGTCTCTGCTTTTTAATATGCTGCCTAGGTTGGTAATAACTTTCCTTCTCAGGATTGGGCGTCTTTTAATTTCATGGCTGCAGTCACCATTTGCAATGATTTTGGAGCCCCTAAAAATAAAGTTAGCCACTGTTTCCGCATCTATTTCCCATGAAGTGATGGGACCAGATGCCATGATCTTAGTTTTCTGAATGTTGAGCCTTAAGCCAACTTTTTCACTCTCCTCTTTCACTTTCATCAAGAGGCTATTTAGTTCTTCGCTTTCTGCCATAAGGGTGGTGTCATCTGCATATCTGAGGTTATTGATATTTCTCCCAGCAATCTTGATTCCAGCTTGTGCCCTCTCCAGCCCAGCATTTCTCATGATGTACTCTGCATATAAGTTAAATAAGCAGGGTGACAATATACAGCCTTGACGTACTCCTTTTCCTATTTGGAACCAGTCTATTGTTCCATGTCTATCTGTTGCTTCCTGACCTGCATACAGATGTCTCAAGAGGCAGGTCAGGTGGTCTGGTATTCCCATCTCTTTCAGAATTTTCCACAGTTTATTGTGATCCACACAGTCAAATGCTTTGGCATAGTCAATAAAGCAGAAAGAGATGTTTTTCTGGAACTCTGTTGCTTTTTTGATGATCCAGCAGATGTTGGCAATTTGATCTCTGGTTCCTCTGTCTTTTCTAAAACCACCTTGAACATCTGAAAGTTCATGGTTCATGTATTGCTGAAGCCTGGCTTGGAGAATTTTGAGCATTACTTTACTAGTGTGTGAGATGAGTGCATTTGTGCAGTAGTTCGAACATTCTTTGGCATTGTCTTTCTTTGGGATTGGAATGAAAACTGACCTTTTCCAGTCCTGTGGCCACTGCTGAGTTTTCCACATTTGCTGGCATATTGAGTGCAGCACTTTCACAGCATCATCTTTTAGGACTTGAAACAGCTGAACTGGAATTCCATCACCTCCACTAGCTTTGTTCATAGTGATACTTTCTAAGGCCCACTTGACTTCACATTCCAAGATGTCTGGCTCTAGATGAGTGATCACACCATCGTGATTATCTAGGTCGTGAAGATCTTTTTTGTACAGTTCTTCTGTGTATTCTTGCCACCTCTTATTTATATCTTCTGCTTCTGTTAGGTCCAGACCATTTCTGTCCTTTATCGAGGCTATGAAATGTTCCCTTGGTATCTCTAATTTTCTTGAAGAGATCTCTAATCTTTCCCATTCTGTTCTTTTCCTCTATTCCTTTGCATTCATCACTGAGGATGGCTTTTTTATCTCTCTTTGCTATTCTTTGGAACTCTGCATTCAGATGCTTATATCTTTCCTTTTCTCCTTTGCTTTTTGCTTCTCTTCTTTTCACAGCTGTTTGTAAGGCCTCCCCAGACAGCCATTTTGCTTTTTTTGCTTTTCTTTTCCATGGCGATGGTCTTGATCCCTGTCTCCTGTACAATGTCACGGACCTCAGTTCATTGTTCATCAGGCACTCTATCTATCAGATCTAGTCCCTTAAATCTATGTCTCACTTCCATTGTATAATTGTAAGGGATTTTATTTAGGCCATACCTGAATGGTCTAGTGGTTTTCTGTACTTTCTTCAATTTGAGTCTGAATTTGGCAATAAGGAGTTCATGATCTGAGCCACAGTCAGCTCCTGGTCTTGTTTTTGCTGACTGTATAGAGCTTCTCCATCTTTGGCTGCAAAGAATATAATCAATCTGATTTCGGTGTTGACCATCTGGTGATGTCCATGTGTAGAGTCTTCTCTTCTGTTGTTGGAAGAGGGTGTTTGCTATGACCAGTGCATTCTCTTGGCAGATCTCTATTAGCCTTTGCCCTGCTTCATTCTGTACTCCAAGGCCAAATTTGCCTGTTACTCCAGGTGTTTCTTGACTTCCTACTTTTGCATTCCAGTCCCCTATGATGAAAAGGACAGCTTTTTTGGGTGTTAGTTCTAAAAGGTCTTGTAGGTCTTCATAGAACCGTTCAAATTCAGTTTCTTCAGCATTACTGGTTGGAGTATAGACCTGGATTACTGTGATATTGAATGGTTTGCCTTGGAAACGAACAGAGATCATTCTGTCATTTTTGAAACTGCATCCAAGTACTGCATATTGGACCCTTTCATTGACTATGAGGGCTACTCCATTTCTTCTAAGGGAGTCTTTCCCACAGTAGTAGATATAATGGTCATCTGAGTTAAATTCACCCATTCCAGTCCATTTTAGTTCACTGATTCCTAAAATGTCTACATTCACTCTTGCCATCTCCTGTTTGACCAGTTCCCATTTGCCTTGATTCATGGATCTAACATTCCAGGTTCCTATGCAGTATTGCTCTTCAGAGCATCGGACCTTGCTTCTGTCACCAGTCACACCCTTATTTTACAACATGTACAAAAATTAACTCAAAAAGGATAAAAGACCTAGACATAACACCTAAAACTACAAAACTCGTAGAAGAAGACATAGGGGAAAAGATTTATAACATTGAACTTGGCAGTGATTTATTGGAGATGACATCAAACGCACAGGCGACCAGGAACAAAAGCAAAACTAGACAAATGGGACTACATCAAGCATATACTCTATTGTACATCAACGAACGCAGTCGACAAAGTAGAAAAGTACTGTATGGAATGAGAGGCGATATTTGCAAATCATATGTCTTACAAGGGCTTAGCATATGGAATATATAAGAACTCCCACACTTTAACAACAACGGAAATCAGATCATCCCGTTTTGTAGGAATATTTGTTTTGGACTGTGTCGGGTCTTAGTTGCTCCACGCAGGATCTTCATTGCTGTGTGTGGGCGTCTCTCTCGTTGTGGTGTGGGCTCAGGAGCGTGTGCGCAGTCTAGTTGTGGTGTGGGCTCAGGAGCGTGTGCTCTCTAGTTGTTGTATGGGCTCAGGAGTGTGTGCGCTCTCTAGTTGTGGTGCGTGGGCTCAGTTCCCCAACCAGAGATTTAACCCTTGTCCCCCCAGCTGGAAGATGAATTCTTAGCCGATGGACCACCAGGGAAGTCCAAAATCATCCAGTTTTAAAAATGGACTATGCATTTTTGAGAGTTTGATATTGACATTCCAACTAAAATTTTTACTTAAAATTATTACTACTTAAAACTGTAATATATAGTGGAACTATATGCGACTTTGTTCTGTATTTACAAGTCCCTGTAAGTGTGTTACCACACTTTAAAAAATAAAAACCAAAACAAAACAAATAGACAGAGGACTTGCGTAGACATTTCTACAAAGATGATATACGAATGTGAGCAGGCATATGAAAAGATTTCCAATACCATTAACCATCAGAGAAATGCAAAGCAAAGCCACAGTGAGATACCAGCTCGCACTCCTTAGGATGGCTCCTATTTAAAAAGCTACGGCAATAGCAGGATAAAAGTGCTGGTGAGGAGATATGTGGAGCAATTAGAGCCCTGTGTACTGTGGGTGGGACTGTAGAATGGTGACCTAACTATGAAGATCAGTATGGAATGTCTAAAAAAAAATGAAAAATAGAACTGTCATATGAGCTAGAAATTTCACTTCTGGGTCAGTTCAATTCAGTTCAGTTGCTCAGTTGTGTCCGACTCTTTGTAACCCCATGGACAGCAGCACTTCTGGGTATAAACCCAAAATAATTGAAAGCAGGGTCTCAAAGAGATATTTGCACACTCATATTCAGAGCAGCATTATTCACGGTAGCCAAGAGGTGGAGGCAACCTAAATTTCCATTGATGGCTGAATGGATAAACAAAGTGTGGTCCATACGTATGGTGGAGCATTTTCACCCCCAGAATGAAGGAAATTTTGTCACATACGACAACATGGGTGCCTCTCAAGGGCCTCATCCTAAGTGAGGTGAGCCAGTCACAGACAGACGCATACTCTATGATGCCACTAATATGAATGCTGAAAAGTAGTCCAATTCATAGAAGCAGGATAGAATGAATGACTATTATTAGGGGCTGGAGGGGAGGGGGAGATGTTATTTAATTTCTATAGAAGTGTCAGATTTGCAAGATTGGAAGGTTCTGGAGGCCTGTTTCAGGATGATCTGACTCTGCTTACTGCCATTGACTTTTACAGTTAAAACCGGTTAAGATGGTAAACTTGATGAGTTTCCAGAGAAATGTTGTTTTGGCCATGCCACATGGCCCATGGGCTTTTAGTTCCCTGACAAACTACCAAACCCCTGCCCCGTGCAGTGAGAGCCAGAGTCCTAGCCACCGGGCCACTGGGGAAGTGGGGCTTGCGGGCATTCCAGAAGTTGCCCCTGGTCCCCCAGCAGGAAAGGAGCCAAGCTGGGACTTCAGCTCATGTGGTCTCTCCCAGAGGCCTGTGCTCAGAACCTCCACACCTCTACCTGGAAGGATGTGTAGGATCCACAGAGGCCGGGGAGGAAGGGGTGAATGTTCGAGGCCAGGGGAACACTGCGGTTGAGCTAGGCAGGGAGGAGCGTGCCTGGGGAGGGGGCCTCATTCAGTTCAGGGTAAGACCCTGGGGCCGCTGGGCAGATCGGAGCGGGGGTGAGGGGTCCTGGGCCTCATATCTGTGGGCAGAGAAGGCAAGTGGCCCCGTAGGAAGAGCCCTGGAGCGTCTGAGCTCGCAGGGACTGGGGCGCACACTTTGGGACTGGAGTCCCAGCTTCTGGTTCATTGCTCCATCGTGGAGAGGGTCCTATCTCTTCTTGGGCCCCCCAGCTAGGCACTGGGGCTCGAGTCCCAGGGCTGTGGGGCGGAGTGAAATGGCAGGCTATGTGTGAAGGAGCCAGCCCCCTGATGGGAGGGGTAGGCACACAGACATGGCTGCTCCCACTCTGGCCTTGGAATATTTTTTTCACGGAGCATGGTCCTCCTCCACAGATCTGAGCACCCTGCCCGCACATGACAGCCAACATGGGGCTTCTGTTGGTTTAACAATGGGCAAAACGGCCTTCAATTACTCACGTGCATTTTCATTCAAAATGCGTGGTTGCTATAGCAAAGTTCAGAGGCCCAGACTTGGGTGCAGGGACGTCAGCCTCCCCAGGTACAAGAATGACTGCTCTGCTGTCTGCAGACCCATGGGGGCCAGAGCTGACCCAAGAGTCTCGACTGCAGGCACTCACAGAGACTGGATGATAAGGGGTTCCCAAGCGCTGGGTTTCAGAACCACGGCAGCCTCTCCTCCCAGCTGCCTCCCCGGATCGGGCACTCAGTGCTGAATCTTTCTGGATGATTCCACCGGCCCGGGCAGACAGGCCCCAAAGTGAGTGTGTTCAATACATTTGTCTTAAAAAGGAGGAGTCAAAAGATAAAGGTTCATTTCTGTCTTTGACCTCAGAGACGTGCAGACTAAAGAATAATTCTAACAACATAAAGACAGAGTCTGAAAGAATTGAGAGCAGGATTGATCCTTTCGGAATCACTGGTTAAGAATGAAAGCCCCAGATGACCACTGTCAACACATATAATTTTTTTTTCCAGAAATGAAAGAATGCAAGAAATAAGCATAAAAGTCAAAAAGCATAAAACAAACATAAAGCAGATCAAACATACTCAGTCAGGTCATAAACAAATAAAAAGGCATAAGGTCTTTACTAAAGGAAAAACCATTCTCAAACTGAGTTTACAAATATTCACTCACGCATCCACCCAGCCATCCATGAATCTTAAAGTGGATCCTGAAGCAGCCTGGTGACCTAGCTCCAGCCCCACTCTGTCTCACTCAGAGGCAGTCTTGATTGCCCAAGAACCCAGCAGAAGGCACACTTATCCTTGCTGGTAACATGAATCCATTCATCCACCGTCCATCCATTGATCCATCATCTTTTTACCCACCATCCACCCGAACATCCATCAACCATCTACCCATCCATCTATCCACCCAGGCACCCATCCATCCATCCACCATCCATCCATCCATCCACCAACCATCATCCATCCATCCATCCATTCAGTCATTTATTATTAAACACTTCTTGAGCATCCTTCTGTGTTAGGCTCCAGGATTCAGAGATAGCTCTGCTGTGGTTCTTACCCTTAAGTCTTTCAGAGCATACTTGGTGAAGACCAATCTGTAAACAGACATACTAACAAGTGAGGTTGGTGTCGTGCGGTCAAATGAAGGGCATGTCTGCTGGGGAATCAGGAGAGCTTCCCAGAAGAGGTGAATTGTGTAAGCTGGGCCCTAAGAGATGCCTGAGTGCTGGTCAGGGAGGAAAGGGGCTGGGAAACGAGCCTCCTGATCAGAAGGAAGAGAACACACAGAGTTGGCATGGAACGCAGAAGGATCCTGAAGGTGGGGCAGGAAGTTGGCAGAAGACAGGGCTGAAGACGTTGGGATAAAGGGACATAACCTGGGGTTGTTGGTTTCGGACTGAGTGGCTTGGGCTCTGTATTTCGGGCAGTGGAAAGCTCTGAAGTCTTTAAATGCCGAGTGGTCTGATCACATTTGCCTTTTATAAATCTTACTTGGAGGATGGCAGTGTGGAGGGTGGCCCAGGAGAGAGATGATAGGCCTGGGTCCTGGCATGATAGTGAGGGTCCCAAATCCCCAGCGTGCTGGAGAGAGCCTGTGAACAGATGGGTCAGGTTGTTGTTATGGAAACGTAAGATGTTCCCCTTCCTATGTGAGCGGGTGGCCATGCAGCAGCCCAGCAATCACCCTGGGTTTATGGACGTGAGGGCGGAGTTGGAGTGCCTAAATGAAATTGCCAGTGAGACGTATGTCGCCAATCTCGTCTGGCTGACACTTTGCCCAGAGAAGGCCATTGTGTCAGGGATGAGTGGAGATGGAGCAGCCCTTTACATCCTGAGGGCGGGATGGGGAGGCACCGAGTTCATTAAGGCTGTTTAGGTCAATTACACCAATGGGACAAGTGACCTCACAGAAGTTTGCAATGCAGCAGTGACTTGACAGCAGAAATGTGTGAGGGATTGAGAGCAAAAGAGTCTCAGCTCCAGAACAGGAGGACCCCTTTCAGAGAACCTATTACAACCTCATTTGATGGGTGAAAATGATGGTAAACAACAACAAAATCGTCATAGTTATGATGGTGTTGAGGACAGTGATGGTGATGATGATGGTGGTGTTGATGGTGATGATGATGGTGATGATGATGGTGGTGATGATGTCAATGATGGAGATGATGATGGTGTTGACGGTAATGATGGTGATGATGATGGTGGTGATGGTGGTGATGGTGGTGGTGGTAATGTTGACAACAGTGATGGTGATGATGATTGTAATGGTGGTGATGACGATGGTGGTGGTGATGACGATGGTGGTGATGATGGTGATGACGATGGTGGTGGTGATGACAATGGTGGTGGTGATGACGATGGTGGTGGTGGTGGTGGTGATGGTGGTGACAGTGATGGTGATGGTGATGGTGATGGTGATGGTGGTGATGTTGATGTCAATGATGGTGATGATGGTGGTGATGATGGTGATGGTGGTGGTGATGATGATGAAGATGGTGATGATGGTGCTGATGAGGATGATGGTGATGGTGGTGCTGAAGTTGATGACAGTGGTGATCATGATGATGGTGATGATGGTGGTAATGGTGGTGGTGATGATGGTGGTGATGGTGGTGATGGTGACGATGGTGGTGATGATGGTGGTGATGGTGGTGATAGTGATGGTGATGATGGTGGTGGTCATGATGGTGGTGATGATGATGGTGATGGTGGTGGTGGTGATGATGAAGATGGTGATGATGGTGCTGATGAGGATGATGATGGTGGTGATGACGATGGTAGTGGTGATGGTGGTGATGGTGGTGATGAAGTTGGTGACAGTGATGGTGATGATGGTGGTGGTCATGATGGTGGTGATGATGATGGTGATGGTGGTGGTGATGATGATGAAGACGGTGATGATGGTGCTGATGAGGATGATGATGGTGGTGATGATGTTGATGATGGTGATGGTGATGGTGAAGTTGATGACACTGGTGGTCATGATGTTGGTGATGATGGTGGTAATGGTGGTGATGACGATGGTAGTGGTGATGGTGGTGATGGTGGTGATGAAGTGGGTGACAGTGATTGCCGGGAGCCAGCGTGAGGAACTCCGCCCATGGCAAAGGTCATGAGGAAGGAGGCTTGGCATACGCAAAGGCGTGATCAAGCCTCAGGAAACCCTCTGTTCCTGAGCATCTACCCCAAAACCAGAGTCTGTTTTATGCTCTCCCCCATAACTGTTTCTCTCGGAGAAGGAGTAAACAGCTCCAAGGCAATAGAAATTCTTGGGCGTGACAAGAGTGTTTCAGCTTACAGACTCCTCTGAAGGTTATCTAGCCCGCCTGTATAGGTTCGTCCGGCCACATGTGATTGTTTACAGCCTCCCAATCTGAGAGGCACGAGATGTTTTAGACTTACTAAAGGCAAATTCTTTTGGGGAGTTAGAAATTATTAGTATAGTGGGTTGGTTAGGAATTCTATTGGTGAAGGGTTTTTCATTTGTTGTGTCAATAATTGCTGCTAATTCCCTGCTCTGGGTGGGACAAGGATGTCTCAGGTCAAACCTCTCTGCTGACAGACTAGCTTGTGTGACAGGATTATCCATACTCCTGCCACATGATTGTTTACTACCCCTCAACCATAAACAGCACAGAGAGTTTTGGAGTATTTTGAAAGTCTTAATTAGCATAGGGCTTTTTCTTCTTGTTGAGTCAATAATTGCCGCCAGGCCTCCATATCCTTAGGCACCTGGGAATATATTAATCAATGTATTTGGACTATAGAAAAGGAAATACAGTAGTTTTTGATGTTAGCAATACTAGACTTTTTGAATTAATGGATTTTCTCTTTTGTAATAGATCACTGTACTTTGTTATAAATCACTGTGTCCTTGCTATGTAAAAATGTAACTTTACCATATCTTAAGACTAAATAGATCTTAAGGGGAGCATTGGTGAAAGGATTTTCATTTGTTGGGCTGATGTTTGCTGCTAAATCTCCATGTTCCCTGCCCTTATAATGAATATAACTAGCATATAGGAGAAATAAGTATTAACCTTTAAGATTAATCATGTTAATTTTGGGTTAAATAAATTCCTGTCTTGATTGTAACTCACTACACCCTCACCCTATAGGAATGTAACTTTACTTGGAGGGTGGTGCCTGGTTTAAGAAAAAACACCCTTGGAAAAAATAAGTTTTTGGTTATCAGAAAGAAAGGATCATAAAATCCCTAAGAACTTTTTATGTGAAGCACCTGATTTTGATAAAGGTCAGGACTGCTGACCCCTGTGTGACTCTGTATTCATCCCTATGTGTAACAAACGGTATACAAGCTAACCTAAAAATAAAGAAATCGGATCAGTTTCTGGAAAGACTGATTCCCCCATGTCGCTTCTTTCTTGCTCCTGTTTCTCTGGCTGAATTCCCATCTGGATTCAGCCTCCTTTTCTCCACTACACTATCTCCTACTACACTATCCGTTTCTAATCTCTCTCAATATCTGTGATTAAATATGTATTTTTCCAAAGACTCCGACTCCGTCCCCACCTTCGAATTTCCTGGATCCACTGGGGCTGGACCCCAGCAAGTGATGGTGATGATGGTGGTTATGGTGATGGTGATGATGATGTCAATGGTGTTGATGGTAATGATGGTGATGATGATGGTGGTGATGATGGTGGCAGTGGAGGTGGTGATAGTGATGGTGGTGGTGATGACGTTGAAGATGGTGATGGTGGTGGTGATGATGATGAAGACGGTGATGATGGTGGTAATGAGGATGATGATGGTGGTGATGATGTTGATGATGGTGATGGTGGTGGTGAAGCTGATGACAGTGGTGATCATGATGATGGTGATGATGGTGGTAATGGTGGTGATGACGATGGTAGTGGTGACGGTGGTGATGATGGTGATGGTAGTGGTGATGGTGGTGGTGACAGTGATGGTGGTGATGGTGATGATGATGGTGGTGGTGGTGGTGGTGATGGTGGTGACAGTGATGGTGATGGTGATGGTGATGGTGATGGTGATGGTGATGGTGGTGATGTTGATGTCAATGATGGTGATGATGGTGGTGATGATGGTGATGGTGGTGGTGGTGGTGATGGTGGTGATGGTGGTGACAGTGATGGTGATGGTGATGGTGATGGTGGTGATGTTGATGTCAATGATGGTGATGATGGTGGTGATGATGGTGATGGTGGTGGTGATGATGATGAAGACCGTGATGATGGTGCTGATGAGGATGATGATGGTGGTGATGAGGATGATGGTGATGGTGGTGCTGAAGTTGATGACAGTGGTGATCATGATGATGGTGATGATGGTGGTGGTGGTGACGATGATGGTGGTGATGGTGTTGATGGTAAAGATGATGGTGGTGGTGGTGGTGGTGATGGTGGTGATGGTGGTGACAGTGATGGTGATGGTGATGGTGATGGTGATGGTGGTGATGTTGATGTCAATGATGGTGATGATGGTGGTGATGGTGGTGATGGTGGTGACAGTGATGGTGATGATGATGGTGGTCGTGATGTTGATGATGGTGGTGATGGTGGTGATGGTAATGATGATGGTGATGGTGGTGATGACGATGGTAGTGGTGATGGTGGTGATGATGGTGATGAAGTTGGTGACAGTGATGATGATGATGGTGGTTATGGTGATGATGGTGCTGATGATGTTGATGATGGTGATGATGGTGGTAATGGTGGTGGTGATGGTAGTGGTGATGGTGGTGATGGTGGTGGTGATGATGGTAGTGGTGATGGTGGTGATGAAGTTGGTGACAGTGATGGTGATGATGGTGGTGATGATGGTGGCAGTGGAGGTGGTGATAGTGATGGTGATGACTGTTAGCATTTTTATTGTGTCAGCTGTTCTCTGGTCACTATTGAAAACATTTCCTAAATTAACTCATTTAATCCTTACAAAAATTCTCTGAGGAGATAATATCACTCCTGCTTTTCATGTGGGGTCCCTGAGGCACAGAGAGGCTAGTGTACCTTGCCCCATGTTGCACAGCACACTAGGGCTGGACGCTGACCAGCATCCTCATTACCAAGCAGTTTATGATGGAGGCAGAAAACATTTTGGAAAAAAGTGTTTGCCCTCAGGCAAGGATGAGATGATCATTCTAAGTGACTGGTGATTCTTCAGAGTGTTTGCCCTTGATGTGTACCTAGGCTGGGAATCCAGGCATTTTATGAAGCATGGGAGGGAGACTCAGGGAGGGTGGTGAAGGCTTAGCGAGAACTGCTCCAAACTGCATACATTCTGAGTGGTTTCAGGGGAAGACAGAGCATTTTAGGCCCAATATAAAGAAAAATTTTAACCCCACAGATCCAGGGTGGGGATAAAAGGATCATATAGGGATTCAGTGAGCATCTGACTTCAGCGGAGTGTAAGGAGAGCCTAGTGATCATGGTCGAAGGGTTGAGTTTGGTGACTTCTGTGACCACTTTCAACTTTGGGATTGTAATGTTCCCATTTCAGAGATGGAAAAACTGAGGCTCCATGGGTGACTTGCTCATGGCTGTTCTTTCCATCTAGCCACTGCTCATAGCTGACTGATGGGAATGCCTTTTCTCTACTTCTCATGCTTCCACATGGAGGGACTTCCTTTTGTGTAACACTCCTGAACCCAGGTGAGGAAGGGAGGAGTGTCCTGAAAACCTAACACTCTGGGTGCTGAAGTCCTGCTCAACCTGACCTGGCCCCTTCTGGGATCTCAGGGGCCAAGTGGCTCATCAGGGAGGGCATCTAGGCAGGGCATGGGGTCAGATGCTGTGTGACCTTGAGTAGACCAGTTGCCTGCCCTTAGCATGAGTTCCTTGCCTATAAAGCAGAGCTGCGTGAAGATGAGATATGAGCTGTTGGAGCTCATGGGTGTCAGTTGAATGAGTGAGTGTTGGCTGTGATGTGTCTGTACCGCAGTGTCCTGGCTGGGCAGTTTCCCCACCAAGGACTCTCTGCTCCCCAAACCCCCCCTCCAAGGGCACCCCAGGCTGAGAGGCTAGAGGTCCCTAAACAGAGCATCCAGGACCCTGGCTTTCCCCAGGACAGGGCAGTTGCCCGAGGGTCTCTGCTCCCAACCCCCAGCCCCGCTGGCCCTGCCCATCATTTCTGGCTGTGATCGTCCATTCTTCACATTTCCTGGCTCCTCTTTCATCTAAACAGCTGGCGCTATTTGTTCTGGGTGATTTCCCTTATTTATTGCCGCATTTTCGGGAGGCACATAACTCTGTCTTCCAGCCATTTGACTGCAGCCTCTTTAAATTGAAACAATTGATCAGGCCTCTGCTTTTCTCCTTTTGTTCCAGTCCCTCCTCCCCAGCTGCCCCACCCCACCCCTTCTCTTTCAAGCGACAATTAAATTTAAATCCATTTTCTCTACAGAAAAAAAACTGATCACAGTCGCAGGCCCAGGAGTGACCCAGAGTCAAGGGGACACAGCTGGACACGTGGGATTGGACAGAGGGCAGCAGACTCTGCCCTTTCTGGGGGGTGTAAGTCCTCAGCTCCACTTGGGCCCAGAGCAGATTCTGACCCCAGTGGGTGGAGGCCTTGTAGGTGGTTAGGACAGGTGACCGGGGTCTCGCTGGCATCGTGGTTGGTCATGGAATGCAGTCAGACAGGCCGTGGGTCAGGCAGACTGCGGAAGTGGTGCGCTGGCCTTTGCGATGGGGTTGAGGCCGTTGCTTCAGCAAGTCTTATGACTTGCCCCAGATAGGGTCCTGTGTCCCTGTTCCAGGCAGGGTGCTGCCAGAGGGGCCCTGTGTGCCCATGGGGTAAGTGCTGTGAGCAACTGGTCTCTGCTCATCCTTCCCTCACTGTTTCAGACATGGGGAAGCTGAGGACCAAGTCTACCCTTGAGATTCAGAACCTACCCGTGACCCGAGTCACATCCTGTCCCACTGGGAGGCTCAGACTCCCCATTCCAGATGTATGGAGAAAGGAAGCCCTGAGCGGTGTTGTTGGGGAGTTCACGTCCTGTCTGGAGACCCCCCACCCCGCCCCGTAGTGGGTGATGCCCTAGGCCAGTCAGCCCCATCATCTCACATGGCCAGTTTTTCAGGCTCCTGACCGCCTGTGGAAGGGATCATGCAGTCTGTGTTCTGGGGGGTCCGGCTCTTTCACTCAACATGATGTCTGTGGGCTGTTCTCTGTCTCTGCCAAATACGGCTTGTGTGGATGGATGGCAGGCGGTTCATCCATTCCCCGTGGATGGGTGTTTGGACTGTGTCCAGGTTCTCGCTATTATCATGATTTCCTTTCTGGTGGCCATATGCATTCTCTGAGGTACATTCCTAGCAGGGGAATTGCCGGGTCGTATGGTAAATGGAAGCTTAATTTCAGTGTACACCAGCACACAGCTTTCTAAAATGGTTTAATCATTTTGCATTCCCACTTGGAAGAATAGGAGAGTCCCAGAGGCTCCTCATCCTCGCTAAAGCTTGTTACTGTCAGTCTTCCTTTGCTAACTCTTCCAGTGAGTCAGAAACGGTATCTCATTGTGCATTTAAGGCAATGAGTTTGAGCACTTTGCCTGTGCTTACTGACCATGAGTACATCTCTTTGCGTCAACTGCCCATTCACGTTGCTTGCCCATTTTCAATTGGATTGCCTCTTTGTTATTGATTTACGGCAGCTCTTTATATATGAAACTTACGAGTCTTTTTGGTCAGAAATGTATATTCTGATCCATGGATTGGTTTTCACTTATAAGTGTCTTTGATGAGCAGAAGCTTTAAATTTTGATGACATTAAATTTATACATTTCTTTATGACTACTTTGTGTCCTCTCTAAAAAATATTTGCCTGCTCCAAAGTCATGGGGCTGTTTTCTCACATTTTCTTCTAGAAGATTCATTGTTCTACCTTTCTCCTCTTAGTCAAGGATGCATCTTGAGTGAAGGCGTGTGTGTGTGGTGAGGGAGGGACTGAAGCTTAGTTTTCCCATACTGTCAGCTAGTTCCACTCCTGTGTGTTGAGAAGGCTGTCCTTTGTCTGCTGAATTGCCCTGGTGCCTCAGTTGACTCTACATGTGTGAATCGATTTCCACACCATTGATCTGTTTGTCTAGCTTTGTACTATTATTACAAAGTCTTAATTATTGCAGCTTTGGTTGGATAGCATCACCAACTCAATGGACATGACTTGAGCAGACTCTGGGAGACAGTGGAGGACAGGACAGCCTGCATGCTGCAGTCCATGGGGTCACAAAGGGTCGGAGATGACTTAGCGGCTGAACAACAGCAACAATGGTAAGTCTTCATAGTAGACAGTGCCCGCCAACTTTATTGGGTTTTTTTTTTTTCCACAGATTTTCTTGGATATTCTAGGCTCTTTACATTTTCAGATTAATTTTAGAATTAGCTTTTCAAGTTCTGTAAAAAGCCTGCTGGAATTTTACTGGGATTGGATGGCCTTTATAGACCAGTTTAAGGAAAACTGACATGCTAACGAAATTGCATTTTCTAATCTATGAGAATTCCACAAGGTTTTGAAGACATTAATTCCTCTCAATGTGTTTTATGCTTACAGTGTAGAGATCTTCCATATCTTTTATTAGATGGATTCTTAGGCATTTGACATGTTTTGATCCTATTATAAATGCTATTTAAACTATTCATTTCCAATTGTTTACTAGTAATATATAGAAATAAAAGTAGTTTTTGTATATGACTTTATATTTTGCAGTTTTCCTGAACTGGCTTGCTACTTTTAGTTGTTTTTGCCATACATTCCTTATTTCCTTATACACGGTCGTATTGGCCCATACAGACAATTTTGCTTCTTGCTGCCCAGTCTTTTTGCCTTTCATTTCTCTTCTTACTTTCCCTCACTATCTAGGATAGGGCCTCCTCCATGATGCCAAGTGGAAGCAGTAAAGGAGGGCGTCTTGCCTTGTTCCTAATCTTAGTAACAGATTCAATATTTCGTCATCAAGGATGACATTATCTGCAGGGTCTCGTGTGCTCTTTATTAGATTGGAGGTGTTTCTTCTGCTCCATTTTGCTAAAGCCTTTCTTTTCCATGGAAAGCTGTTTCCGTGAACAGGTGTCGAATCTTCTCAAATGCTTTCTCTACAACTATTGAGATGATCATTCTTTTCTCCTTCATTCTGTTGATTTGGTGAATTACATGGAGTTTTAAATGCTAAACCAGCCTTGCCCTTTGAACGAATCCCACTTGTTTATAACGTGCACACACACACAGGTTTTGGTTCGCTAATACTTTGTTCAAACTTTTTACATGATGTTAGGAGATTTTTGTCCTACAATTTTACTTGCTTCTAATTCTATACCATCTGACAATTCTGCTTGCTCATTGGAGTGTTTATTCCACTTACATTTAATTAAATTACTGATCAAGTTGAGTTTACATCTACTTTCTTGCTATTTGCTTTCTATTTGTGCCATCTGTTCTCTGATTCTTTACTGCTTTCTCCTGAATTCACTGAATATTTTAGAATATTCTATTGAATTTCTTCTCTTGACCTTTCAGTACCTCTTTCTTTTAAAGTGATAGTTCTGGGTATTGCAACACAAATCCTTAAAAGCTCACAATCTGCGCTGCTTTCATATTATACCGCCTTGGGACTTTCCTGGTGGTCCGGCATTTAAGAATCTGCCTTGCAGTGCAGGGGACTCAGGTTTGATCCCTGGTCAAGAAGCTAAGGTTCCTCACGCCACAGAGCAGCTAAGCCCACACATCACAGCTAGCGAGTCCGTGTGCTGCGACGAAAGGTCCCACGTGCCGTAACCTGGACCTCACGCAGATGAATAATAAGTGGCCCCACCTCAGGCACAGCGGACACCACAAGGACTGTGCGGTGTGTGAGTCGCTTAAACTCCCTTCCTTTTGTGCTATGATTTCGTGCATTTTATAGCCGTAATATGATAAGAGCATTGCTTCATGCAGTCGATAACCTCTGCTCATTTGTTCTGAATTCACATTTTCTTCTAAATTATCTACCAAACTTATAATAAAAATGTAAAGTTGTTGTGTGCTAATTCCAACATCCGGGTCATCTGGGCATTTCTATGAACTGTTTTTTCCTCTTGATTGTTGGTCATTTTCAACCAAGAGACCAAGTGAAGTGGGGCTGGCCTTGGCTCGTCTATGTTCTAGCTCCTCTCTGGTGTCACATGTGCTGAGGGCAGACCCTGCCCTCCTGCAGGTACCGGGAGGCCACATAGACCTCTTTCTGCCCTCAGCCCCAGATTCCAATTCCTCTTGCACCTTCCTGAGGGGGGCGATCCCTGCGGTCTTATCAGGAATTGAGCTCACTGGGGATTTGTTACAGCTTTGACTGGTTCTAGTTCACCTGTGGTTTCACCTCTTTTGAGAATCCAGTCAGACACCATCTCATCCCCAGGAGGGCCCTGGGATCTAAACTTGGTGGAACTTTAAAATGGTGCTCTGCTTTCCAGCCTCCCCTCAGCTGTCTCAAGCTCAGGGTTGCCAGGTGATGGGGATTGTTGTGCCTCTGGGGCTCTTTCAAGTTCCAGACTGTCATCTAAAAAAGGATATATATGATACACACACACACATGTATATGACATGTATACACACATGTATATGACACACACATGTATACGACACACACATATGATACATATGCACGCACGTATATGATACATATGTGCACATGTATGATACATATGCACACATGTATATGATATACACACATGTATATGACATGTACACATGTATACGACATATGCACACATGTACATGACATATACACACGTATATGATACATATGCACACACGTATATGATACATATGCACACACGTTATGATACATATGTACACACGTATATGATACATATACACACACGTATGATACATATGCACACACGTATATGATACATATGTACACATGTATATGACACATATGCACATATGTATATGATATACACACATGCACACACATGTATACGACACATATACGATACATATGCACACACGTATATGATACATATGTACACACGTATATGACATATATACACACATGTATATGATACATATACACATATATATGATACATATACACACATATTTATGATATATACACACATGTATATGGTACTTGGTACATATACACACATGTATATGATACATGTACACACATATATGATATATACACATATTTATGATATATACACATGTATATGACATATACACACATATACATGATATATATGCACACACATTTATGATATATACACACACATGTATATGCTATATACCCACATGTATATGACATGCACACACATATTTATGATATATACACACACATGTATATGTATATATATACACGTGTACATGATATATACACACACATGTATATGTATATATACACACGTGTACATGATATATATACACACGTATATGATACATATACACACACGTATATGTATATATACTTTTGTGTATTATGGACTTCCCAGGTGACATTAGTGGTAAAGAACCCACCTGCCAATGCAGGAAATGTAAGGGATGCGGGTTCAATCCCTGGGTCAAGAAGATTCCCCTGGAGGAGGGCATGGCAACCCACCCCAGTATTCTTGCCTGGAGAATCCATGGACAGAGGACCCTGGCGAGGTACAGTCCATGGGGTCACAAAGAATTGGACACGACTGAAGTGACTTAGCACATATGTATTATAAATATCTATGTATATTACACACACATGGACTTCCCTGGTGGCTCAGCTGGTAAAGAATCCGCTTGCAATGTGGGAAACCTGGGTTCGATCCCTGGGTTGGGAAGATCCCCTGGAGAAGGGAATGGCTACTCACTACAGTATTCTGGCCTGGAGAATTCCATGAACCGTGTAGTCCATGGGGTCACAAAGAATTGGACATGACTGAGTGACTTTCACTACATACACATATGTAATATGTATGTATGTAAAATGTAGATGACACTACCCTTATGGCAGAAAGTGAAGCGGAACTAAAAAGCCTCTTGATGAAAGTGAAAGTGGAGAGTGCAAAAGTTGGCTTAAAGCTCAACATTCAGAAAACGAAGATCATGGTCTCCCGTCCGATCACTTCATGGGAAATAGATGGGGAAACAGTAGAAACAGTGTCAGACGTTATTTTTGGGGGCTCCAAAATCACTGCAGATGATGATTGCAGCCATGAAATTAAAAGATGCTTACTCCTTGGAAGGAAAGTTATGACCAACCTAGACAGCATATTCAAAAGCAGAGACATTACTTTCCCGACTAAGGTCCGTCTAGTCAAGGCTATGGTTTTTCCAGTGGTCATGTATGGATGTGAGAGTTGGACTGTGAAGAAGGCTGAGCGCCGAAGAATTGATGATTTTGAACTGTGGTGTTGGAGAAGACTCTTGAGAGTCCCTTGGACTGCAAGGAGATCCAACCAGTCCATTCTGAAGGAGATCTGCCCTGGGATTTCTTTGGAAGGAATGATGCTAAAGCTGAAGCTCCAGTACTTTGGCCACCTCATGCAAAGAGTTGACTCATTGGAAAAGACTTTGATGCTGGGAGGGATTGTGGGCAGGAGGAGAAGGGGATGACCGAGGACGAGATGGCTGGATGGCATCACGGACTCGGTGGACGTGAGTCTGAGTGAACTCCGGGAGTTGGTGATAGACAGGGAGGCCTGGCGTGCTGTGATTCATGGGGTCGCAAAGAGTCGTACACGACTGAGCGACTGAACTGAACTGAAAGATGTATATATACATGTATGTATTATGTATACACATATGTATACAGTATGTAATATATACAAGTATATATTCATATGGGTTTCCCTGGTGGCTCAGATGGTGAAGAATCTGCCTGCAATGTGGGAGACCTGGGTTTGACCCCTGGGTTGGGAAGATTCCCTGGAGGAGGGCATGGCAAACCACTCCAGTATTCTTGCCTGGAGAATCCTCATGGACAGAGGAGCCTGGCAGGCCACAGTGCATGGGGTTACAAATTATATGTATAATACATATATAATATACATATATATGTGACATAGGCACACATTCACATATGTAGACATTATCGATATTATATAGTGTATATATTAGAGACATATATGCAATATGTTATGTTTGTATGTTATATATATATAGCTGAATCACTTTGCCGTACACTCGAAAGTAACACAACATTGTAAATCAACAATGTCTCAGTAAAAATTAAAGAAAAAAATCTAGTCTTACATGGGCCCAAGGGGCTGAATGTTCTGCTCATTCCTCCTCGTGCCTTGGAGCGTCTTCGTCTGGGGCAGGCCGAGGAGTGAGGCCCAGCCTCGGTGGCTTGTGAAGGCCCCGTCTTTCTCTGGAATCTGCTTCATTTGGAGGGCTTTGCGTTTGTAGCTCTTTGAAGGCTTATCCACTATGATTCTGCAGTGTGTGTGTGTTCTTGCTGTTTCCCTAGAATAATGGCCTTTATCTCCTACACCCTAACTGGAAGCAGGCCTCTGCTGCAGACAGTTTTTGGTGCATTTCAGGACAAAGGGGGAAGTAGAAGGGAAAAGACTCGGGAACACTGACAGAGAGTGGGTGAGACGCTGAGCCTGCGGCAGCGCTGCCCCGGGGCCTGCGCCTCCCTGCGCGAAGCCCCAGCAAGGCGGGGCCTGAGCCCCATCCGACCTCAGCCGACCTGGGGCCCTGAGGTCCGAGCTCAGCACCACCCCAGGCTCCTGAAGAGAGACAGTGACCCCCCATGGGGGATGGGGAGCCCCCTTGAAGCCTCCTGGACCCCCAGACACTGAGACCACCAGCACGGTGACAAGCCTACCGTCACACCGGGGGAACACAGGCCGTGAGCAAGCATCAGTGAGAACACGCAACAGACGCGAGCCCGGGACCTCACACTCTGGGGTCCTCAGCTACAAAATGGAAAGGAACGCTGCCAAATGTGTGAAGAGGGGAGAGCTGGCATCCGTTTGTGAGGGCAGGGCCTGATGAGGGCTGCAGTGTGTACAGGCCGAGCAGGGCTGCGGCCCAGGGGCCTCCCGGGCTCCCTCTCAAGGGGCCTCTGCCCTGGGGTGGGAGGGTGCTCCAAGTAGGATGGAGAGGGAGGGGATCCCTGGGGGAGGTTACCTGGGGGAGACAACTGGTGGGGAGGTGACCTGGGGAGAGGCTTCCTGGCGGGAGGGAACCGGGGAGGTCCTCTGGCAGATGACACTGGTCCCTAGGTGACCTGGGAGGGGTCACATAAAGTCATCCAGTCCAAACTCTCCGTTGTACATGAGGAGACTGAAGGAACAGAAGGGCTCATCCCGGCCACCAGGCTGGGGCAGGTCTGGGACAGCAGTCTCCTGACCCCAGGACTGGGTGGCCCAAGAGTGCTGTGGCCAGGACTTGGGCCTTGGGGCTCCATGAGACACGGGCCCCTAGCTAAGCTTCAGTCGTGGGGCATGACCTTTGACGTGGGGCAAGGAACAGCCTCTCAGTATCCCAGCAGCCTCTCGGAGGAGGGGCTGTCTGATGGGTGGGCATGGAGGGATGTGTGGAAGGCCAAGGGGAGGGAAGCAACGCTGGCTGAGGAGTGGCCACGTGCTGCGTGACAGGTGTGTGTGTGTGTGTGTGCACATGCTCAGTCTTGTGCGACTCTTTGCGACCCCATGGACCGTAGCCCGCCAGGCTCCTCTGTCCGTGAGATTCTCCAGGCAGGAATACTGGGGTGGGTTTCCATTTCCTCCTCCAGGGGATCTTCCCGACGCGGGGTCGAACCTGTGTCTCTTCTGTCTCCTGCATTGGCAGCTGGGTTCTTTACCACTGCGCCACCCGGGGAGCATTTGGCATCATCTCGTCCAGGGCAGCACAAAACCACGGGGCCAGGCGGCTTGAGTTTAAGTCCAGACCCTGCCACTTACGAGCCGGCGCTCCCCTGGTGACCTGCTCCAGCCCCACTCCCACCCCCATCCTTGCTGGGGTGTGTGCCCTGGGGCGGCCTTCCAGTTCTCTGAGACCCACTTCCAGACGCTGGGAGCCCACCCGAGCCTGGGGGAGTGTCTGTCCCCAGCCTAACCCCCTGGCCTTGCCTGTGGCTGCCTGAGGCCGAAGCTGGCGGCTGGCTGGGTTACACCCTTGGTTACACATCAGTGGGAGACCTTTGTTCTGGGGCTGGAGACAGAGCTGGGAGCTGTTCCGCCCTCGGCAGGGCCACGGAGACAGCCTTACGCCAGCACTCTAAGCTCTCAACTCCTCGACAGTGCCGCCAAGTGGGACGCTGCCAGGACGCTGCCCTCGGTGAAATTGTATAAATCGCACTTGCCCCCCACCGGGGGAGGCAGGCCTCGAACCCAGGCCTCCTTGAGCATCAGAGCTTCCTGATTTCCACGAAGTAATGGCCAGCGGGGCTGTGGCGCGTCTGATGGGAGGGCCGCGATCCGGGGACGGGGGTGGGGGTGGGGGCTGGAGGAGGGGAGGGGTCTCCTGAGTGCAGAGTGGCTGCAGTGGTCAAGGAAGGAGTCTTGGAAAAGGTCTGCGGAGACGCAGATCCTCAGTTGCGAGAATCTGCCCGGGAGGAGGCTGGTGAGCAGCAGGACCTGGGGACAGAGTACCTCCTCCTCCCTCTGGACCAGCCCGCGCGTCTGATTCATTTTGGAAGACACGTACGTGGGGGACGAGATGTATCAAATGAAACAAGTGATGAGAATGCTAGGGTCCTGGGCTTGCAAATAGCCTGCGTTCTGAATAGCCCTTTTGTTCGGTGTGGCCGTAATAAAGGAGGGGGATTGGTAGCAGGTGCCCAGAGAGGGCTGTGACTAAGTGTCCATTCCAAGAGGAGCATTTTAATCGAACATCCATGTAATGTATTTGAATAAAAATGTGTGTTCTTTCACAACCCCAGCTCTCTCCCCCATCTTTCCATATTAATAGGTCATTACTACTCCGTGAATGGGTGAGCATCTCCTGGGGAAACAAATGCCAGGGCATACAAGGGAAACCACGGCTGTTTAAACTTCAGAAGAGTCATCGTCGGGGAAGGGAGAGCGGGGTTCACAAAAACAGCCGGCTCCAGGCTCCAGCTTCGGGAGACGGGATGGGCGGAGCTGGAGCAGCATCACGGTGGGTCCAGCTGCTGCCTGAGCCCCGAGACCCCACTGCTCACCCTGGCCTGCAGGGGTGCCCTCAGACCCCTGTGGCGCGGGTCACCCCCAGGGCTGGCTTTGCTGTACAGTCAGCTGCCCCAAGCGGGGCCCGCCAGGGCAGGTGCAGGGGAGGGGCTGACCTGCAGTCTCCTCTGTCCATGGGATTCTCCAGGCAGGAGTGCTGGAGTGGGTTGCCATTCCCTTCTCCAAGGGGTCTTCCCAACCCAGGGGTGGAGCCCAGGCCTCCTGCATTGGCAGCTGGGCTCTTTGCCGTCTGAGCCACCAGGGAGTTCACAGCAGGCCCTTATCAGTCATCTACTTGTGGGTAGCAGCGTGTATATGTGAAGCCCAATCTCCCAGTTTATTGCTCTCTCCCTTCACCCCCCAGAACCATAAGATTGTTTTCTAGATCCATAGTTCTATTTCCGTTTTGTAAATAAGATTGTTTGTACAGTATTTTTTAGATCCCACATATAAGTGATATCATAGGATGTGAGTCCTTCTCTGTCTGACTTGCTTTGCTCAGCGTGATAGTCTCCAGGTCCATCCATGGCGCGGCACATGGCGTTATTTGCCCTTTTTATGGCTGAGTAATATTCCATTTTGCATGTGCACCACCTTGTCTTCAGCCATCCCTGTGTTGCTCGGCACTTAGGTTGCTCGACACTTAGGTTGCTCCCACATCCTGGCTGCAGTGAACACTGGGGCGTGTGTACCTTTCTCTGGATCCAGCTCTTGGGGAAAGCTCTTTGTGACTCTGGGTGAGACTGCCCACTTCCGGGCCCCAGTTTCCTCGTCTGTGAACTAAGGCAGTTGTGTTACCAAACCAGACTTGGGTCTGCTCTGCTGTGTGCCCTAGCGCCCATCTACTGACACCAGGCTGTGGTGCAGGAAAGGCAGTGATATTACAGGTGCCAGACAAGGAGTCCAGGCAGCTTGTGCCTAAAAGGCCCGAAGTCCATGAAGGCTTTCAGGGGAAGGGTTGTAAAGACAGGGAGAGGGGAGGAGGCTTGTAGGGGGTGTGGCCAGCTCGTGAGCATTTTCTGATTGGCTGATGGTGAGGTAATTGGGAGTCAGCCTCTGGTTCCAACCAGTTGGGGTCTGCGTGCTGGTGCTCAGCATTCAGTTATTCAGTTTCCCACCTGGTGGGCATTTCATTATCTGCCACACAGCTCCCAGGACGTGGCTCAGAATGCTGCCTGTAGTCTTTGAGGAGGAACTACACATCCTTGACTTTGTTTGATGGCGTAACTGTTACTATTTTGTTTTGCTCACTGTTTCCGTTTGTTTCTGCATTTTGTCACTTTTCTGGTTAAATTTACTCTTTGGAACTCAGGGAAGGCCTCGGAGGCTAAAGTCTTTCTACAGGCAAGAGTCGGGTGCAGGACAGGGAGGGCCCAGAGGGTCCTGCTCGGTTACATTGGGAATGGGTGATGCATCGCTTGCACAGTTAAATCAAGCTCCAAGCTAAGCAGGCGGCCGACATCCGTGAAGTCAGGACTCATACGAGTGAGCAGGTAGTGTCTAAGGTAAGAAGGACACATTTCAAACCCACTTGCCATGTTTCTCCTTAACCCGGTGTTGGTCAACCTAATTGCTCATTTGGAACAAAATGTGTCTGTCCATCCCTCCAGGCCTCGTCTGGAACACCAGGGTGCCTGCAGTCCCCCCAAGACGTGGCATGCAGCCCAGCTGTGCATCTGGCCGGGGAGGCGACCTATCTTCTCCGCTGGTCCACAGCTCTAACCGAGTCACCGGCGGTGCGGCCTCGGGAATGCCCAGTGGCCTAGTGTGATGTCACCTTGCTCGCTCACCAGGGGTGTCTTCTCGAGTGTTTACTGCACGTTTGTGGGTGCCAGGTGCATGGCTGGAGGGGGTGCAGAGGGTCCAGCCCTGTGGCAGGAGGCCTGGGACAGGTGGACGCAGCACAGGTGGGTCTCACACCCGGGTCCCTCTGCAGGGCCTCCTTGGGCCCCTCCCAGCCTCTCGCCCGAGGACCAGCCTCCTCTGCCTCGTATCTCTATCCCCTGTGCCTGCATCCAGGCGCTCACAGGAGACATGCTCGCCAGCGGACATGTGGACAGAGGGTGCCTGTGCGCTTTGATAAGTCATCCTGGGAGGACAGCTGAGGACACGGAGAGCAGGAGGCCAGATGGGGCGTCTGAGACGCGGGGGAGATCAAGCCTGGGCCTCCCGTCGGGCGCATGGCGGGAGGAGCGGCCGTGGTCTGCTGGGGATGCTCACCATGTTTCCGCGCCAGCTCCTCTCCACGCTCTCTCATTCCCGCTGCACAGTTGGTGTCTGATCTGGCCAGGCATTGCTTTCTGCGAAGTGACACCTTTTCAGCAGGGGAGGGGGGTGTGAGCCAGGGAGTGGGAGGGTCTTCTCCAGCCAGTGTCCCTGAGACTCGGGGATCAGATGGTCCTGGTGGACGTGCCTGGAAGCCTGGGGTCTGAGGGTCCCAGGAGGCTGTGGGAGGAGGGGCCAGACCCGGGCCTCACTCTCGTCATCACAGCAGCTCGACGTGGCGATGAAGGGACCTTCGGTGAGGCCCCCTGAGCTGCCCCAGGGCCCCCAGCTGTGCTTTGATACCAAAGTCCAAGGGCACGTGACTGCTGCCGAGCGTTCCTGCCCGAGTGAACGCTGTGCGGGAGATGGTGTGCAGGGACCACATGGAGTGTGAGCGCTGAGCAGGGCTGCTGAGCCCTCCGGGAGCCCCTGCGGCTGGGGCCGTGGCTCTGGGCTTCCGCGTGGCTGTCGCTGCGTGGACACAGAGCATCGCAGCCTGATGTAGATGGGTGAGGGCTGCCTCCCAGGTTCTAGAAGGAGCCCCCAGCTCTGCAGCTTCTCTGCATCCCATTCGGGACCCCGTGAGATGCAGGCGCTCCTGCTACTGAGGGGGTGGCTGGCACTTAACACCTTTCCCTCTGCAGGACAGGGTGTCAGGGAGGGGCCCGGGACCCCTGTGTCCCACCTTCATGGAGATCATCCCAAGGTCAGCACCCCCGTGGTGGCCTGGATGTCTCTGCAGCCCAATTGGGCACAAGCAGGCCCTGCTCAGAGAAGCGGGGGTGGGGTGGGAGTGTCTTTCTGCGCCTGAGGTGGGCCAAGCGTGGGTATTCACCGTCTTTGCTTCCTGCTCTGTCTTTCCTGGTGGCATCTTGCATCCTCTCCCCATCAAGTAGACTGGGGTCATGAGCCTCCCTATGAACCTGGCTGACCCCCGACTCTCTCTCTCTTGCCAGCTCTGGGACCTCAGCCAGGTCCCTTCTGACCTCCGGGCCCCGTTTCTAGTGATGGCAGGTCTGGAACAGAGCAGAAATCACATGGAAAATGCCCCTGGTGGGAGAGTTGAGGGCCCTGTGGTTCGTCAGCCAGCGTGTGTTCTTCTCAACAACACCGCCACCCCCAGGCTTCCTGGATCATTAGAATAATCTCCTCTCAACTGCCCTCAAAGGCATTCAATGACAATTACAAGACAGCAAACCCTGGAGGTGCCCTGGGATGGTGAGGACACGGCCCACGGCCCACGTAGTCCTCATGCACCCCCGAGGCCATCAGTGTCCCACCTCCGAGATGACACCTCCTGACTTCTCTCAGCATCCATGCCAGACTTTTCACCCTTTAGGTGCAACTCCGCCCTCCGGAGCTGCATTGAGTGGTGGGTTTGGCAAACCCACCACTGTGAGCACTGTGAGCACTCCCGTGGCAGCCTGACCTCAGTCCTGCTGGCTCCTCCATCCCAGCCCAGGTCAGAGGTGAGCTGACCAGTCTACGACTGGGGGTAGGGGGCTGCAGCAGCCACACCCCCTGCTGCGGGCAGCACCCCTTTCCCTGGAGCGATAGGTGAGCGTGTGTTGGCTCCGTTACCAGAACTTGGAATCATCTAAATTATTCCAGTTTTATGTCATCTTTCCCAGAGGCTTCAAAAAGAAAACCTGTTAATTCCAATGATAGTTTAATCATTTTCATCTAATTTATGGCATCAAAATAAAGCTTTTGAAGCTCTTCCCGTTGCTAGTAAAACGCCATTCCTTTGGTGTCATTGTTAAAGCAATGCCCTTTGAACAGACTCACAGTCGTAGAGAGCAAGCCAGTGGTTACTGACGGGGAGAGGGCAGGGGCGGTGTAGGAGGAGGGGAGCAGGAGGTACGAGCTATTGCCATAAAATAAGTACAACACGGGGAGGTAGCCAATATTTTACAGTAACTATAAATGGATTGCAACCTTTAAAGGGCTTTCCCTGCTGGTCCAGCGGTTAAGACTTCACCTTCAAATGTAGGGAATGTGGGGTGGATCCCTGGTCAAGGAACTGAGACCCCACATGGCTCAAGGCCGAAAAACGAAAGCAGAAAAACAGAAGCAATATTGTAACAAACTCAATAAAGACCTTGAAAAATGGTCCACATCAAAAGAAATCTTTAAAAAGTGGATTATAACCTTTAAAACTTGTGAATCACTATATGATACATGTACAACTTACATAATATTGTACATCAACTATACCTCAATAAAAAATTAAGGTTAAAAAAAACAATGCTTCTTTTTTTTTGTAAATTAAGTGCAAAAATGGGCTTGTGTTTTGGTGATGCATTGAAACAAGCTGCCAAGATCTGCCAACTGAACAGACGCAGTAGTTGTCAAAATCTGTTATGTGTGTGCCCAGATTGACTTGAAATAAACAACTTGGTGATGAAGTTAAATTCTAAAGAACCTACAGTTTAATTCTGTCAGCGTGGTGGAACTTTCTTTTCTTTTTCCCATCTTCAACCAGATTTGAGAAATGTTTGAGCCTTTACTCAAAATATCAACTTGCTTGTCCTCTAATAGTCCTGAGCTTTTGTTATAAACAAATCCTCTAAATGTTGGATGTGACCGTACAAAATTAGTTGGAAATCTTTAATTGAAGCATTTAATGGATGGAAGCCACACAATGTCAGTTATGAACATTTTTCGCCTTTTGTGATGATTTACAAACAAAGTTTACAAGTGGATGATGATGAAATTTATCAAGGAAGCCAGGGGGAGTTGGATGTGGTAGAAGGCGAAGTTCTGTTTTCATTTTGAGATTTTATTTAAACCTTGGCATGTCTGGACATACCAGGAGGAATCTTTGCATGATGCTTCTATGTTTATTCGAATAAATAGAGGATGTGGACAGGGATGTAACCTACCAGAGAAGGCCCAGGCTAAGATGATACAGAGTCGATGTTCAGTAAAACATCGAAAGAATCGTGAATAAAGATGACGTATTTGACGATTTGTTGTGAAAAAATATACGCTGAAACACGGTACCCTGCACGGAGGCAAAAGGATCTGTGATAACATTGCTGCTGGAATCTCTCCACATTTTGATGCCAAAATACTAGGACTGCAAACTCTCCATTTCACAGAATTTACTCTGAGCTCACCAGGTACCTCAACTCCTATAGAGATAATATTTTTAAATTAAAAATATGCCCTATTGAGAGGACTCAGGCGAAATGTTAACAATTTAAAAATGTGATTTGAAGACTGTTACAAGTAATTTTAGAAAACATTTTAAGCAACATAATCATATTAAAAATCCATTCTTTCAAAAAATTCTACTGACCCAGTATGGATACAAAGAGGAAGAAAAATGACTATAGAAAGTATGCACCAGGAATAATTTTATTTTGGGAACTGTAGTCAATATCTTGTAATAACCTATAAAGGAAAATAATCTGAAAATGAATATATTAAATAACTATATGAAATCACTTTACTTATACCTGAAACTAACCCAACATTGCAAAGCAACCATAGTTTAATTTAAAATAAAGAATAATTTATTCTTATTTTTAATGCATAGATAATAAGACAAAATTTTAACTACTAATGTAGCTATAAATCTCCATTTTTCTCTATTCTCCCAAAATTTCTGTCATTTTTTTCATATTTCTTTCTTGTTTTTTAATGAAATATTGAGTAGAATCAAAATAATATATATCCAGTAGCTGTAGAGCACCCAGATAAACACGTCACTGAGCGCCCTGGCAGTAAGGAAGCCCGACCTTCGGGAATTACACGTGACCTTTGCAGCCCTGCTTCCCTTCTGGCTTAGCTGGTAAAGAATCCGCCTGCAATGCGGGAGACAGGTTCGATCCCGGGTTGGGAAGATCCCCTGGAGAAGGGAACGGCTCCCCACTCCAGTATCCTGGCCTGGAGAATCCCATGGACTGTGTAGTCCACGGGGTCACACACAGTCGGACACCACTGAGCAACTTTCACGCACTGCCTTTGCAGCTGCTCGGTTTGCCCTTGCGTCCTGCCCAGGCCCCTCCCCCGAGAAGCGGCTGCTGCCCTGCGTCTCATATTCACCCCTCTCCGCTTTGTTCCCAAACTTCACACCGGCGTGCCTGTCCTAGGCGCATTGCTGTCTGGCATGTCTTGGTCTGTGCGTAAGGGGACCGAGGGCGCCCAGTCTGATGGCCCATCCCCGAGAACCCGCCCAGCAGCCCGTTGCCCACAGTGGCTGCTGAATTCTCCCTCAGGAGGGGGATCCCGCTGCAGAAGCGGGCAGAGTTGGGCCGTCCTTTCTCCGGCTGCTGTGCACGCTGATTCTCGATTTGTGTGGTTTGCTTTCCCAGAGGGCCCTGAGCGTTCTAAGGCACCTGCACCCCAGGTGCTTAGCTGTAAGTCCGTGTGTGCGGCCTTAGCTTCACCAGGTGATGCCAACCTGCTCTCCGGGGGTTGCACCAGTGGAATGCCCACCGGCGGAGCAGAGACGGCTGTTTCCCATCAGAGACTTAGGTTTCTTTCCAGTTTAGTTGGTGTGAGTTGACATCATTGTTTTTTAAACTTATATCCCCATTGTTTTTTAATGAAGCCAACGTTTAGTCTCCAGCACTCCGTGTCCCTTCTGATGAATCTTTGTAAAGCACAGCTCTGCTGGTGGCATCTCCTCCCTTCTCTACCCAAGAAGCCCTGTTTAATGCATTCCTATCATGAAGAGTCCCCTCTGTTGGACTCACCTCTCACCCTTCATCTAGGCTCCTGAAGATGCCCGGCCGCTGACTGGCCGCTCCCTGGAGCCACATTCTCCTTCCTCCAGCTTTCTTGCCAGCGCCTTCCTCCTCCTCCTTCAAGTCTCAGTTCAGGGTTTGCCTTCTCCAGGAAGCAGTGTGTGTGTGGTGTGTGTGTGTGATGTGTGTGTGTGTGTGTGTGTGTGTGTGTGGTGTGTGTGTGGTGTGTGTGTGTGTGGTGTATGGGTGTGTGGTGTGTGTGTGGTATATGTATGTTTGTGTGGTGTGTGTGTGGAGTGTATGTGTGTGGGGTGTGTGTGGGGTGTGTGTGTGTGGTATATGTATGTGGTGTGTGTGTGTGTGTCCATGTGTGTGGTGTGTGTAGCATGTGTATGTGGGTCTGTGTGAGTGGATGTGTGTGCATGTATGTCTCTGTGCGTGGTGTGTGCATGTATATGTGTGTGTCAACATGTATGTATGTGTATGTGGGTCCATGTGTATGTTTGTGTGTGGCATGTGTATGTGGGTCTCTGTGTGGTGTGTGGATGTGTGTGTATGTGGGTCTGTGTGTGGCATGTGTATGTTTGTGGCACATGTAAGTGTGAGTATGTGGGTCTCTGTGTCTCTGTGTGTGTTTGTATGTGTATGTGGGTCCATGTGTGTATATGTGTGCGGCATGTGTATGTGAGTCTGTGTGAGTGGACATGTGTGGATGTATGTCTCTGTGCGTGATGTGGGCATGTATATAGGTGTGTGTACATGTATGTGTGTAGGTCCGCATGTGTGTATGTGTACGGTATGTGTATGTGTATCTCTGTGTGTGTATGTGCGTGTGTGTGGGTCTGCGTGTGTGTATGTGTGCGGCCTGTGTATGTGTGTGTATGTGGGTCTCTGTGTGTGTGTGTGGCACTTGCATGTGTCTGTATGTGGGTCTCTGTGTGTAGATGTAGATGTGTAGGTCGTGTGTGTATGTGTGTGGCATGTGTGTGTGTATGTGGGTCAGTGTGTGTGTGTGTGGCATGTGTGTGTGTGTATGTGGGTCTCTGTGTGGATGTGGATGTGTGGGTCCGTGTATGTGGATGTGTGGGTCCGTGTGTGTGTATGTGTGTGGCATGTGCACGTGTCTGTATGTGGGTCTCTGTGTATGTGGGTGTGTGTGTGGGGGGGTCCGTGTGTGTGTGGTGTGTGGCTGTGTGTGTGGCATGTGCATGTGTGTATGTGGGTCTGTGTGTGTGTGTGTGTATGTGTGTGGCATGTGTATGTGTGTGTATGTGGGTCTCTGTGTGGATGTGGATGTGTGGGTCCATGTGTGTGCATGTGTGGCATGTGTATGTGTGCGTATGTGGGTCTGTGTGTGTGTGTGGCATGTGCGTGCGTGTGTGTCTCTGTGTGTGTATGTGGATGTGTGGGTCCGTGTATGTGGATGTGTGGGTCCATGTGTGTGGATGTGTGCGGCATGTGCACGTGTCTGTATGTGGGTCTCTGTGTATGTGGGTGTGTGTGTGGGGGGGGTCCATGTGCGTGTGTGCGCATGTGGGTCTCTGTGTGTGGATGTGGATGTGTGGGTCCGTGTATGTGGATGTGTGGGTCTGTGTGTGTATATGTGCGGCATGTGTATGTGTGTGTATGTGGGTCTCTGTGTATGTGTGTGTGTGTGTGTGTGGTGTGTGTGTGTGTGGCACGTGTGTGCGTGTGTGTGTATGTGGGTCTCTGTGTGTGGATGTGGATGTGTGGGTCCATGTGTGTATATGTGCGGCATGTGTATGTGTGTGTATGTGGGTCTGTGTGTATGTGTGTGTGTGGCATGTGCGTGTGTGTGTATGTGGGTCTCTGTGTGGATGTGGATGTGTGGGTCTGTGTTTGTGGATGTGTGGGTCTGTGTGTGTGTATGTGTGCGGCATGTGCACGTGTCTGTATGTGGGTCTCTGTGTATGTGGGTGTGTGTGTGGGGGTCCGGGTGTGTGTGGTGTGTGGCTGTGCGTGTGGCATGTGCATGTGTGTGCATGTGTGTCTCTGTGTGTTGTGTGCACATATGTATGAGAGTGTGTGTGCCCGTGGTGCCTGTGCACAGGGCTGTGATGCGAGCTGAGTTTTGTCCTGAAGGTTACTGTCTGGGTCTCCAGCTGCCGCTGTGACAGTGACCACAAGTCCAGCGTGTGTGGCCCTCCCTCAGCCCTCCAGGTCTGTCCTGCAGGTCACACGTCTGCAGGCAGACTCGCTGGCTGGAACCCAGGTCACGTCAGGGCTCTCCGGGGAATCCGCTCTCCTGCTTTTGCAGCCTCTGAGGTGCCGCGTCCCTTGGCTCATCCCCCGGCTGTCTCTTCGCAGCCGGCAGCCTGGGACTCCCCCTTCTTCTGCTGCCACGTCTCTGTCTGACTGCAGTCAACAAAGGCTCTGGTCTCAAGGACCCACGGGGTGCACCTGGACCCATCTGACTGACCTGGGATAATCTCCCCAGCGAGGATGCTTAGCTCGCACCTGCAAAGGCCCTTCTCCCCTGTAAAGAACTAGATTCCCAGGTTAAGATGGGGGCAGCCTTGGGGACCAGGATCCAACCTACCATGGTCGTGGGCAGAAATATCTGGAAGCTACGAGGCCAGGTGAACCCGAAAGTCCTTTCAAGCCCGGAGCCTCTGCGCAGAACACACTGAACCAGCCTGCAGCCTCTGTGGTCTGCAGGCACTCCCGCCCTGTCACCCGTTTCATGAGAATAACAGAAGCCTGTTGCGTCAGTTTAGCCTTAAACCCATGCCTCTCAGAGCCTCCAGGGGCCTCCGGAGCCCTGGGGAGTTTCCTTGTCCACAGATGAAGACAATCCGGCCAGAAATGGGAGGGCCTTGCCCCGGCCCCCGGCTGCAGGTGAGGAAGGGTTCAGACAAGCACTGGCTGTCCTGACTGCAGGTTGGGGAGAAGGCAGCGGGGTGGTGGAACGATCCAGACGCAGGCTAGACTTTGTCCAGCCACTCATAAGCTGGATGACCTTGGCCGGGCTGCTTCCGGGAGTCTCAGCTTCCCTGTCTGTTAGAGGGGAGTGATCAAGAGCATTGCGTGGATGGTGCAGCCAGATTCCTTGAGATAACGTGCGTACAGTGACTGGCTGACAGAAATGGAAGTCACTCAGTCGTGTCCGACTCTTTGCAACCCCATGGACTATACAGTCCGTGCACCTCTCCAGGCCGGAATACTGGAGTGGGTAGCCGTTTCCTTCTCCAGGGGATCTCCCCAACCCAGGGATCGAACCCAGGTCTCCTGCATTGCGGGTGGATTCTTTACCAGCTGAGCCTCCAGGGAAGTCTGGCTGACAGAAGGAGCTCAAAACAAGTCTGAGTTCCCTGGTGGCGGAGGTTGGGGGTGTGGGTCTCAACTACCAGCCCCATTTCTCCACTCCTTCCAGCCCCCTTCCACATCCTGGCCGTGTCTCAGCACAGGGGTCCTCCTGATAGACCTTGTCTTGGGTGTATCTCGGATGGATACGTTCGGTGACTTGGATAGCCCTTGTCAGGGTGTCGACCTGGACTTGGGGCTGGGCAGGTGATGTGTGGATACAAGCGATGGTGTGCCTGCTCTCAGCCTTACGGGGCCGCACGTGCTTCTGTGTGCCCTCTGGGTCTTCCGCTGTCACCACTGGAAGGCCGCGTGCCGGCCAGCCACCCAGGAGGAGAGCACAAGGCCACCCCGCTGCTGCTGCTAGAAAAGACCCCCCGGCTTGGGTCAGACAGTCGCAACTTACCTGCAGACACAGAGCAAACCCAGCCAGGGTCAGCGGGGCCACCCCAGCCCACCTGCAGACGCCCCTGAAATCCGCCCCCACCGCTCACGCCCTGTTGTTTTGGGGGGAGGTTTCTATGGACCGGTAGCTAACCACTGTATCCCTCCTGCCTCTTTGTTTCAGCTTCTTCAAACTGAGAAGATGCCACACTGTTGTACTTTAGAATCGAGGGTGCCAGGAGCCTCGCCCCACCCCCGAGGCGGGCAGGGGTCACTTGGTTGGGTCGCTGCCGGGTTGACCTCGAGGACTTTGGGGGCTGAAGCCCCCTCATCTACAGGCCCTCAGCCCGTCCTGGGGTCACGGAGTGTCTGCTCAGTCAGTGAGCTGTGGGCTCGAGCGACTAATTTTCACTTCTAATTTAATTATTGATTGATTCTGCCTTGATAGCAAAAAGGTCTCTGTGCAATGCAATTACTTCCTTGTAGTGAAGCATTTTGATTGTCTAATGACTGTCTCCAGCTCGGGCCACGCATCCAGCCCATTTTTAATTAAACTTATCTATTAGAGGAGCCAGCCTGCTTCCTGACCCGGTGGATTTCAGCCTCACGGGGCAGGGCGGAACCAGGGGCAGAGCTGTCCTGCTAGGGGGACACAGCTTGGGGGCATCCAGGATCCTGTGTGGCATTTGTGAACTGTGGGACATCCTGGAATCTAAATCTCAAGGAGACCAGTCAGCTTAACAGCCCTGTCCCTGTCCTTCGGAAGTAAAGCCTCCACAGATGAGGGCTTATCGCTGAGCTCTCGCTGCTCCCAAAGGTCGGGGGACCCATCGTGTGGCGCGAGGAGTTGGGCTGAGAGTAGATGGGGCTGGGTGAGGAACACTGACTTGGAGGCCAGGGTCTTTAGCCATGACCTGGGGAGACAGCCTAGGTCTGCAGCCCTCAGCTGAAGCTCTTGGAGCTTGTGGGTTTCCTTTTCACAATTTTTCTTCCGGATTTCGGAACAATAATCCAGCATGGGTTACATATTACTAATTTGTCAGCAGGTCTGGAACAAATACCCCAGAACAAAGTTTTTAATTTTAGCAGCAAATCAGGAGTTCTTAAAGAAAGCTGAGCGCCGAAGAATTGATGCTTTTGAACTGTGGTGTTGGAGAAGACTCTTGAGAGTCCCTTGGACTGCAAGGAGATCCAACCAGTCCATCCTAAAGGAGATCAGTCCTGGATGTTCATTGGAGGGACTGATGTTGAAGCTGAAACTCTAATACTTTGGCCACCTGATGTGAACAGCTGACTTATTTGAAAAGACCCTGCTGCTGGGAAGGATTGAGGGCAGGAGAAGGGGACGACAGAGGATGAGATGGTTGGATGGCATCACCGACTCAATGGACATGGGTTTGGTGATGGACAGGGAGGCTTGGTGTGCTGTGGTTCATGGGGTCGCAACAGTCGGACACGACTGAGCAACTGAACTGAACTGATGAGTTCTTAAAGTGGTTGTATGATAATCCAGTTCAGATTTTGTGTGCCAAATAAATTATGAACAATCTTTTGGGTTTTGGAGCTCTTTGGACTTCGGGATTTGGGGGTAATGATAGATGCAATCTGGTTCACAGGTTCTTGTGAGGGTGACGTGAGATTCTGGGGGCAAAATGTCACGCACGACACAGGACGCTTGGCAAGCTTTCAGTGAATAGTCATTTCCTGCTGTCCATTTGCTCTGGGTGGGCCAGCGCTGCTAGGGGTACAGAGACACGGCAGACACAGAGCACATGCCAGAGTTCTTGGATTAAGGATGGAAGTGCCAGGCCACAGCAGCTGCCATGCTGGGAGGAGGCGTTTGCTTCAAGACACAGAAGGCAGAGTCAAGCGGCTGGTGATTCCTGGAGAACACGCACGTCTTCGTCTATAATTTAAAAGCTCCAAATTAAAACACAATGAGATAGTATTTTTCTGCTCTCAGGTTTGTAAAATTTTAAACATTACTGATGTCTAGGGCTGTGCAGCAGTGGGAGACAGCTTCCTTATACTATCAAATAGGCACTGCTTTTTTGTTTTCTGATGGATTCAGAAAAAATCTGAATTTTTTCAGATTTTTCAATTTCAGTTTCCAGCACAAGTCAGCTTGCACTGGATCTTGTTGGCTCCACAGTCCCACTCCGGGGCTCCAGGAAAGAGAGACACACCAGGACCTATGAGAGCATAGCAGAGTGATGGCAGCGTGGTTTCCTGGGGCCTCCCTCGCAGCTCAGGTGGTAAAGAATCCGCCTGCAATGCAGGAGACGCTGGTTTGATGGCTGGGTTGGGACGATCCGCTGGAGAAGGGCTAGGCTACCCACTCCAGTATTCTTGGGTTTCCCTTTGGCTCAGCTGGTAAAGAATCTGCCTGCGGTACAGGAGACCTGGGTTTGATCCCTGGGTTGGGAAGATCCCCTGGAGAAGGAACGGTTACCCATTTCAGTATTCTGGCCTGGAGAATTCCAGGGGCTATATAGTCCATGGGGTCATAGGGTCACAAAGAGTCAGACATGATTGAGAGACTTTCACTTCACTTTGCAATTCCAAAAAGTGGAAGTGCGGGTACGAATCTCTCCTCCAGTAGAGGGTCGCTGGGAAGAGGACAGGAAGCGCTATATAAAGGATCTGACAGTGCTTGCCGCAGAGAAAGTGCTCAAGGCGCCAACATCAGCTCTTGTCTTGTCTTGCCAGTGGTCCCCTAGGCACTGGGCACTTTCCTGGGGTCTTTGCTGCTTCCCACGTTGCTTGCTATCATCATGTCCCCTACCCCTCACATAGCCTTCCAAGGCCATGACCTGTACACAGAAGGAGCTAAGGCTGTGTTTGCGGGTAAGTGGCTGTTCGTTTGACATGTCCTTGGCAGATGCCTGCTTTGGGCCAGGGAGGGGCTGCTTTATGCCCCAGGGACACAGCTGTGACCCAAACTGAGATGCCTGCCCCTTCGGTTTGCTCCCCTAAGGGGTGGACGGGCGCCAGCCGGGCCTCTGTTGTCGTGCGGCCTCAGCAGACGCTGCCCGAGTACAGTTAGAACCTCTGGTCTGTCACCGAGTCCGGTTGTAAAAAGCTACATTTTGATATATTTCCACTGGCTAAAGAGTTAAGATAAAATTAATATGCCAGCTCCAAGCCTGAGTGACTGGCAGGGTTTAAATAATGCCACTTAATAGACAGTGGCAAGTGGAGGCCACTGCGTTTGCCAGCAGTGGGCTGGCTCCCCTGAAAGCCCAACCTTGGGGTCACCTGACGCCCCCCCCCAGGCCACCCAAGGGCCCGCCTCTGTCCCCTGTGTCTCCAGGAAACCCACTTGCCTTAGTCCGTCCATCCTTCCCTCCGCCTACACAGAACCGGCTGCTGCAGCGCCCACAGAGCGGTACAATAGTCCGCAGTCTCCTCCCGTCCACTTCTCTCCTCTGAATATTTCTTTCCAGCTTGAACATTAGTACAGTTTTGAATTTGACTCTGAGACGCCGCCAAGGCATGGAAACAGCAGGCAAATGTCAGCATGCATTTTCTACAGTTTTTCAAAATCAAACCCTTAAACTGACTTATAGTCAACCTTTCGAAGCACTGGGTGCTGGGTGGTAATGCCCAAATTTTGGATTACATGAAAGAAATGAGGCTTGGAGATGGGTTTTGGGGAGCAGCCGCGGGATCCTCTCTCCTGAACGGAGCGATGCTCTTCAGGCCTTTCCAGCTGTGGCTACCATGGAAGGAGTGGTTTGGACAAAACTGAGCTGTAAGTGGGGACTCGGGGATGACTGGGAGCGACCTTGCCCCCTGAATGAGCAGGGGACCGCTGGTGGGGCTGGGGGAAGCGGGCTTTCTTGCTGACCTGAGCTCTGGCCCGGTGCAGTACCAGGGGGTCAGCCTTAGGGCCCAGGTGATCTTGAGTCAACCGAGTGCTGAAGCCCTGGGTGAACTTGCTCTTTTTCTAGACCTGCTTGAAGCTTTAGTCAGAGGTTGGAAAGAGTTTCAAGCTCACTGGGGTCAGCTACTGCCCAGGCCTCAGGACCCCTCTGTGGTAGCCATCAATGCCCTTCACCTTTGGCCTGCCTTGGTTTTTACCCCCCATATAAACACTTACTATGAGGATTATTCTCCCATGCCCACGTGGTCTTGGACCTCAGGCCTAGGCATCTGTGGTCCAGCCCCTTTAGCCCTTCTGGCAGCAGAATTCCTCTCTGTGGGACCCCAACTCTCAGTCCTTGTGGTTCCGCTAGGCTGACCCATGTCCACCTCTTGTATCAGGATGAGCAAGACACCCAGGGCTGACCAATCAGAGCCAATGGTAACTGGCTTAGGGAAGGACACAGGACTCCAGGCAAGCCAATCAGAGTCTGGCTTGGGACTTTTTTTCCAGAAAAATTTGTAAAACGGCTCTTGAAAAAAGTTTAGTGTTAGCGATCATTTATTGAGATGGACTGGAAGAAGCACAAGCTGGAATCAAGATTGCCAGGAGAAATATCAATAATCTCAGATAGGCATATGATACCACCCTTATGGCAGAAAGTGAAGAGGAACTAAAAAGCCTCTTGATGAAAGTGAAAGAGGAGAGTGAAAAAGTTGGCTTAAAGCTCAACATTCAGAAAATGAAGATCATGGCATCTGGTCCCATCACTTCATGGGAAATAGATGGGGAAACAGTGGAAACAGTGTCAGACTTTATTTTTTGGGGCTCCAAAATCACTGCAGATGGTGACTGCAGCCATGAAATTAAAAGACGCTTGCTCCTTGGAAGAAAAGTTATGACCAACCTAGATAGCATATTCAAAAGCAGAGATATTACTTTGCGAACAAAGGTCCATTTAGTCAAAGCTATGGTTTTTCCAGTAGTCATGTATGGATGTGAGAGTTGGACTGTGAAGAAGTCTGAGTGCTTAAGAATTGATGCGTTTGAACTGTGGTGTTGGAGAAGACTCTTGAGAGTCCCTTGGACTGCAAGGAGATCCAACCAGTCCACTCTAAAGGAGATCAGCCCTGGAATTTCTTTGGAAGGAATGATGCTAAAGCTGAAGCTCCAGTACTTTGGCCACCTCATGCGAAGAGTTGACTCATTGGAAAAGACTCTGATGCTGGGAGGGATTGTGGGCAGGAGGAGAAGGGGACGACCGAGGATGAGATGGCTGGATGGTATCACGGACTCGATGGACGTGAGTCTCAGTGAACTCTGGGAGTTGGTGATAGACAGGGAGGCCTGGCGTGCTGCGATTCACGGGGTCGCAAAGAGTCGGACACGACTGAGCGACTGAACTGAACTGTGTGCCAGGCGTTGGACTAGGGGCTTGCCTACACCGCTTGTCATCCTTGTAAGCACAGCACCTGTAGCAGTCACAGCTCTTTCTTTGTTGTAGGCGAGTAGATCAAGGCGTGTGGAGATGGAGACTGTCCTGAGGTCGTCTGACTGTCTGCAGAGCCAGGATGGGTCCCGGGCTGATCTGCCTTTGGGGCTTCTAGACTCCCTTCGTAACCGACCTCACGCTCCAGGCCGCCAGGACGTCCATGCCCAAGTGAGAAAGGTCAGTGCAAGGTACCTCTGAAATAAACATCTCTTGAGACCATTTCTAGGTACTGAGCCTAAGAAAAGAATCTGAAGTCCACACAAAGACTTAGGAAGAGTACTGCTTATTCATCACAGGGTAATCTGTGAGTGGGAAATTAGAACCTGCCTAAATGCCCTGTAATGAGGGAATGATTAAGTAAATTATGCAGCCAAAGATGCTTACAATGAGTTTGTAATAACAGGAGGGAGTGTCTAGCATATTAAGTGAGAAAAACAACCAGATAAAAAATTGTATTTGGAGGCTGATCTCATCCATACAAAATTACAGATTGATTGAAAGATAGATCTTTTTTTTTTTTTTCTTTTTAAGATTGAAAAAGGCCAATGTTTCCACGGGGTTTTCTCTGGGTGGTATGATATATGCTTTCTTCTTATTCGTAGTTTCCAGCATTTCCAAAATGGGTGAGTATTGTGTTTAGAGTCCGTGCAGAAGAAAACATGATATTAAAAATTCTGGTAAGGAAAATGTCAACAGGATTCTCATTCTCGACTGAGTTAGTAATATCCAACTCCCCAGGTCAGAGGCAGGTAAATGATAAGGGCGGCTTGCACTGGGGCAAGATTTGGGGTTTACAACGTGCTTTCCTATATGTGAATGTTGAGTGAGCAGACAGCCTCTGTGTGGTAAACAGGGCAGGTTCTTTTTCTCAGCCTTATTTTATGTGTTACTGTCATATATATCATACATTCAAAAGAATGCATAACATATAAATACAGTTTACAGAAAAGTAACAAGATAAACACCCACGCATGTGCCAACTAGGATGGGAAATAGAATATTCTGGTGCCTCAGAGCCTCTCTGAACCCCTTCCTAATCCTGTCTCCCTCCTTCACTAACATTTTCAGGGCAAGAGTACACACAGCCCCACATAGCACATGTCAAAATTATAAATCAAGTTAACGAACTGTTAAAAATAAAAAATGTTCTAGCTTTTTCTTTGACAAATATACCTTCATAACAGCGAAATTGAAAAGATGCATAAAACTACAAGTTATGTTTTGATAACTGAAAGCTGGCAAAATGTCAAAGAACTGCATTTAATTATTATCGGGGATGCCTGGGTGTTCTGTTGACAGGCCAATAATGCTTGGATGAGTAATAAAACAAAAGCATGCATATTTATAAATTATTGTATGTTTATTCTATAAAATTTATTTTCTCGCCTTCATTTCAACAATATCACTAATTATGTTACTATAATTAAGATTTTCACACAATTTGCATTTTATTGACAGTACTGACAAATTAGACACCCTTTCTTGAGTCACTGTAGTTCTTAGATAAGCTTCTGAAAATTAATTTCAGTTCAGAGAAACTTTTTGATCTGCCGAGGCAGTCGTAGCTGGGACGGTCTATAAAACTCTCGAAAAAAGATATTGATTTAGAAATTAACCAAATTTCTTTGACATTGTACTTATAAGGTTTAATTATTGTAATGAGGTTGCATATTACTCATAGCCATTAACACAAGGAACATCTGATTTTAATTTCATCGTGGAAACTCACAGTCACTTCTCTCAGGTTTTCATCATGTTTCATTGTCAATGTCAAGATTCTTGCAACAACGCAAAGAACAGACGCCAAGCCTCGCCCATGCTCTATTTGATTCTACATAGATGCAACTGGAGAAGAGTCACTTAAGTTTGCAATGGTCCCCAGCTTCCGCGTGTGGCACTTCCCAGTCCCTCCCGACTGGTGGGGGCCTTTGGAATCCAGAGATGCTGTCCAAGGAGAGGTAGGGAAGTGGTCCCTCAGGATGATGGGGCAGAAACCAAACTGAAAGATGGGTAGAATGATGGGTCTGCAGAGAGGATGCATCCTCACTCTCTGAGGGAAGAGTCTGATGGTCCGCGTTTTCTCCTGCTCCTGTGCTTCTTCCTCCCAAAGCCTGAAATCTCCCTGAAATCAGCATCTGCCTTTGAGGACAGGGCATCAGAGCCCTTCTCCCTGGCCTCTGAAGCAGGGAGGTGGGAAGCTCTTCTCTGGGAGTCTGGGGCTAGGGTCTTACTGGATTAGAGTGAGGGGTGAGCCCAGGGGCTCTTTAATAAATGACTTCTTGTTACAGGGAAGAACTGACTCCGTTTGTTTCACTTTAACCTTTAGTTCCCAATGCTTTTGTTCATGGAAAGGATGCTGTTCCTGCATAACGGCCTGCCTTTCTTGGGGAACCCTGCCCCTCTGCCTGAATGCTAAACCAGAGTGCCTTTGTTCAGGACCCTGTCCACCCGAGGATGGCTCTAGGAAGGAAGGAATTCACGCACCCCCTCCCTGAGCCTAGCCATTCCAGGAGATTGTTTGTGAGATTAATGGCCTTTTTATCTTACCTCCTCACCTCCCCCATCTCTGTTCTATACAAGAACCTGGCATCCAGCCCTGAAAAGATGGTTTTGAGACACTAGTTTACCATCTTTTTGGTCAGTGGGCTCTCCAAATAAAGTCATATGCCTTGTCTCAACACCACTGAATATTCATTGGAAGGACTGATGCTGAAGTTGAATTTCCAAAACTTTGGCCACCTGCAAAGAACTGACTCATTGGAAAAGACCCTGATGTTGGGAAAGATTGAGGGCAGGAGGAGAAGGGGATGACAGAGGATGAGATGGCTCAGTGGCATCACCGACTCAATGGGCATGAGTTTGAGCGAACTCTGGGAGATGGTGAAGGACAGGGAAGCCTGGCGTGCTGCAGTCCATGGGATCGCAAAGAGTCGGACTGGATAAGCTTGCCTCCACACCTCGTCTCTCGGATTTGTTGGCCTGTGTGTGGCAAGAAGACTGAACTTGGACTCTGTTATGTTCTGGGGGGTGTTTCTAATATCTGAACCCCAAAGCAGTGAGCCCAGAGGAGGGACTCCTCTTTGGGGATCCTTTGGAGGAGGAGACTGACTTGTCCCTTCTTGTCCTGGATCATCCAGGACAATCTGTTGTGAAGTACTGAAGACCCTCCAGGCAGCGCACGGGTGAAGGGCGTGTCATCCATCAGACAAAGAGATGCTAACAGCTTTGGAGCCACCCTGAGGGTTTGCAAGTCCCTCTTGGGGAAATCCATGGGCAAGGCCTGAGTGGGGGAACCTGGGGCTCTCCACGTTGACAGCATCCAGACGTGCTTACCCGTGTTTCTGTCTCATGGTTTCTGGACCAGGTGCCTGCAGAGTGCGGCCGTGGACTGCCCCGAGGGCTCGACCATCCTGCAAGCAGGGTGCAGGGGAGCTGGGGCTCCTTCTGTGCGTGGCCAAGTCCGGCTCAGACCAAGACATGGGCCAGTGTCTGTCAGCAGGTTGACTGGCCAGCATGACTGCAGTGAGAGTCTTGGTCTGTGCGTCTGAGCGTGTCTGTCTTGGGTCGGGCGGTCTCAGCCTGGCCTCTCACCCTGAATGTGGGGCCCCGTCTCCCTCTGCCCCCCTCCTGGGGGTTCTCTGTGTGCACCCCCACCTCTTGAGTCTGCTGTCTCTTTTCTTCTAGCCGTGGGTTTTGGCGGAGTCCCCCACTGGGAGCTGCTTGGGGACCGAAGCGAGGAAGTTAGATTTTGAGCCTCTGTGTGTCTGAAATGTCACACACTCCTGCATGGTTGTCTGAGTGTTTTCTTGGGTAAAGGATTCTGGCTGGGAACTAGCTCCCCCGAGAACTTGGGAGACTTCGCTTCACTGTGTTCTGGATTTCAGGCTTGTCGCCGAAATGTCCGAATCCATTTTGCTTTCTGAGTCTTTGCGTGTGACCTGTTTTCTTATCCCTTTTTGGCCCCATCTGGAAGGCTGAAGCATCTTCCCCGCATGGCCTGGGTGCTGTAGTTTCCCCGTGGTGTGCCCTGGTGTGGGCCTTCTCATCTGTCTGTCCTGGGCGCTCGGCGGCCTCTTAAATTTGTCGACTAATGATCTTCCTTTCTGGGAAACTCTCGTGACTGTTGCTTCTGGAGTTTGCACTGGTGGTCTACCGCTCGTCGCATTCAGTGGATGGGGAGGAGATGGAAGGCTGCCTTGCTCCCATTCTGGGAAGAAGCCAGAAGTCAGTCCAGTCTCTTCTCTGCGAACAGCGTGTGCTCCTGAGGCCGTGGCAGACTTGACTTTGCACTTGGGCCTCCCCTGCCCTGGTGGCCGTCAGCAGGAGCCTGTGTTTCCAAAGGCTCCTTTTCCAAGGTGCTTTTCCTCTGCCGGGCTGAACTCCAGCTAAGAAGACCAGGAGATGGTCAGCTCCCTGAGGGCACCGAGGGTCTGCTTTGTTCATCCCTGGATTCTCAGGGCTTGCTTGCTGAGCTCAGTCACTCAGTCGCGTCTGACTCTTTGTGACCCGATGGACTGTAGGCTGCCAGGCTCCTCTGTCTATGAGATTTCCCAGGCGAGAATACTGGATTGGGTTACCATTTCCTTCTCCAGGGGATCTTCCTGACTCAGGGACTGAACCCTAATCTCCTGTGTCTCCTGCACTGGCAGGCGGATTCTTTATCACTGAGCCACCTGGGAAACCCCCACACTACACGTGATCTTAGCCAAAAGGCCAAGAAGCTAGGCTGCCTGCAAATAGTGGATATCAAAGAGGAACGCTCTGCCCCTGACCTGCTTGTTTTGGAGAGTCTCCTGAAGAGAGAGGAGGTAACAACAGCTCACCCTGGGGATGCACACACCGGCAGCATCCGCCCCTAGGAACTCACACTCCCAAGGGGACCCAGGTGCTGGCAGTTCCATGGAGGACCCCTCCTTCCGGCCCAGCAGGGCCAAGACCCAGGTGCGGGGAGACTCCAGGCCAGGCAGTCAGCTGGGCAGGGTCACAGCCCCACCCACCGGCAGGCAGGCTGCCTGAGACACGCCCCTCTCCAGCCCAGGCAGCTTCTGGACTGAGGCCTGCTCCTCTTTGGCCTTTTAAATGACATCCTTGCCCTCACTCATAGCTCAGGTGGTTAAGAATCCGCCTGCAATGCAGGAGACCCAGTTCGATCCCTGGGTCGGGAAGACCCGCTGGAGAAGGGATAGGCTATCCACTCCAGTATTCTTGGGCTTCCCTGGTGGCTCAGCTGGTAGAGAATCCGCCTGAATGTAGGAGACCAGGGTTCAATCCCTGGGTTGGGAAGATCCCCTGGAGAAGGGAAAGGCTGCCCAGCCCAGGATTCTGGCCTGGAGAATCCCTATAGTCCATGGGGTCACAGAGTCAGGCACGACTGAGCGGCCTCCACTTTCACTTTTGCCTCCACTTTCGTAGGCGCTCCTGGTTTTGTTTCCTGGATGCCATAGCTCTTCCTCTGAGGGTAGAGAGGGAAACCCTCTTCTCCCTCAAGCCTGGCTTGCTCCCTGGTGTCCTTTCTCATGTTTGGTTTTGATGCCAAAAACTTGGCCTCTGTGCATTGGTGCTGAGTCATATCTTGGAGACAGAATTTTGGGGGAAGTAGAAAAAAAAATCCCTGGGTGGGGAAGATCCCCTGGAGGAGGAAATGGCAACCCACTCCAGGATTCTTGCCCGAAAAATTCCACGGACAGAGGATCCTGGCGGGCTACAGCCCATGGGGCCTCGAAGAGCTGGACATGAGTGAGCAGCACGGCACACACGGAAAAGAGCTCTGTTGCTTCGTGAGGCAGAGGGGCACACAGCGGGCTCGCGGCCCTGAGAACTGCGTCCCGGTGCGGGGAGAGCTGGTGAGGAGCTTGGTAGACGGGTTCAGGGCAGGCTCGCTGAGGGGCACCCGGTGCGGGCAGGGCCTGCCCTCCTTTCAGCTGGACTCACCTGGACTCACCTGGTCTCCTGCTGAGCTGCTCCAGGTCACCAAACTGCCATCTCTGGCAAAGTAACCTCTCTGCTTTTCAATATGCTGTCTAGGTTGGTCATAACTTTCCTTCCAAGGAGCAAGCGTCTTTTAATTTCATGGCTGCAGTCACCATCTGCAGTGATTTTGGAGCCTAAAAAAAATAAAGTCTGACACTGTTTCCACTGTTTCCCCATCTATTTGCCATGAAGTGATGGGACTGGATGCCATGATCTTAGCACATTAAAAAGCAGAGACATTACTTTGCCAACAAAGGTCCATCTAGTCAAGGCTATGGTTTTTCCAGTGGTCATGTATGGATGTGAGAGCTGGACTGTGAAGAAAGCTGAGCACTGAAGAATTGAAGCTTTTGAACTGTGGTATTGGAGAAGACTCTTGAGAGTCCCTTGGACTGAAAGGAGATCCAACCAGTCCATTCTGAAGGAGATCAGTCCTGGGTGTTCATTTGAAGGATTGATGCTGAAACTCCAGTCCTTTGACCACCTCATGTGAAGAGCTGACTCATTGGAAAAGACCCTGATGCTGGGAAAGATTGAAGGTGGGAGGAGAAGGGGATGACAGAGGATGAGATGGTTGGATGGCATCACTGACCTGATGGACCTGAGTTTGAGTAAACTCCGGGTGTTGGTGATAGACAGGGAAGCCTGGCGTGCTGCAGTTCATGGGGTCGCAAAGAGTTGGACACGACTGAGTGACTGAACTGAACTGACTCAACTGACCTTCTCTGGAATGAAGGATGCTAGTGTCTTCTGTTTGCTGGGGGTTTCTTGGTGGCTCTTCTCACAGGCATACGGTAAAGAGTCTGCCTGCTATGCAGGAGACCTGAGTGCGATCCCTGGGTCGGGAAGATCCCTTGGAGAAGGGAATGGCAACCCGCTCCAGTTTTCGTGCCTGTAGAATTCCAGGGACAGAAGGGCCTGGCGGGCTCCAGTCCATGGGGTCGCGAAGAGCCAGGTGCGACTGAGCTACCAGCACACTTCAGTTCCGCAGAGGAGCCAAGGACACTGTTCTGCGTATGCCTTGAGGGGGAGCCGGACCCGCCCCAAAGCCGCACTCTGGTTTCTCCGCGGCTCCTCCCTTGTCTCTGCATCCCCGCCTCTCCCTGATTAGCAACGGTTTGAAAGGCTCCTGTACCCGGGAGCCCCGCAGTAACCTACAGTGTTTCAGCTTTGGCGCGCGTATGCTATGCTGCTGGTGGGCCTCTGCTCTTCCCTGGCACCCGGCTCAGAGTCAGGAATGGAGGTCTGAGCAGCTTTTGGAAACTGAGTGTCAGTTGGGCTGGTCAGTGTTGAGCCTCAGTGCAGGGCTGTCTGGGTACCTGGGAGTACCCCCGAGGTCAGCAGTTGTTGGCCTTCCCTCTGGGGTTGATGGATCTTCCAGGCTCCTTCCTGGAGGGAGCAGGGCTGGCTGCCAATCTCCACATGCTGGGGAGGTTCCTGTGTTCAGAACCCCATGTTCATGCCCTCCTGGGGGCCGTGCCCTCAACTCAGCAGGAGTGCCCGGTCCAGAGTCTGTTTACCTTGTCCAGAGAGTGATCCTCCAAACTTCCACGGGGTGGGGGGTAGCGGGGGCACACGGCATCGCCAGCCACCAAGAGGATGTGACCACTTCTCACACAGCTTTCCTCCAGCCCCTCACGTCTGCCAGGCCTCCCTTCATCCCCACCTCCAGAAGGGCCTGGTTTCTCAGTTCCTAGCCCTGTTGGTCTGACTGGTTCTCAAACTTTCAGGCTGCAGATTTGGGATCTGACTTTCTCCGGCTAGATGACCCACTTGCCAGCCATAGGCTGCTCTGCAGCTTCCATCACCTTGCTTTGGAGTCTCTTTTCTTGTTCCCCTATCCCTTAAAACTTCTCCTTATTGATGTTTGTGTGGAGGGTTGGGAGCCAGTGAAATACTTTCTTGAATTCTAAAGTTCAGCTGCCAAAAAGCCCAGCTGCTCTCATGGAGAATACCAGCGAGGATTAGGCAGGTCCAGAGTTGCTGGTGGTGACGACACTGTGATGCAAAGAGAACCTGATGGATAAAGAAAAGTAGAGCTTTGATGAGAAAACCCCAAGAGATGAGGAAGGTGTGGGATCCAGCCTCTCCTGAAGCCGTGCCACAGATGTCAGCCAAGGAGTCCTGTGCTTGTGATTCTGTTTGGTCTGGTTTGGTGAAATTCTGCCAAGTACAACTGAAAGATCCCTGACCAGTTCTTGGTCTTCTCTAAAATTTACCTGCTGGCTATGCCATCTGCTTCCCCTTCTCAACAGGGAACAGCGCTTCCTCAGAGAGGCCCACCCGCTGGAGCGCCACCTTGGTTCCGTTTGGTCTCCTCACCCTATTTTGTTTTCTGCTCCTCATACTCCCCTAACCGAGCCAGGACCTCTTCAAAGATGCCAGACCCTCAGGGAGCTGCAAGTGATGGTAGGGCAGGGGCCGGCCAGCTAGGGCCCACGGGCTGAATCCGATCCATAATCTGTGTTTGCCACTGAGGGTTTCTTAGAGCACAGCGGCGCCCATCCCATCGTCCGTCACACTGCTTTCACCCGACAACAGCAGAGTCGAGTAGTGGTCTGCAGCGTGTGAAGTATTTTCTGCCTGGGACTCTGTGGGACTTGTTTGCTGAGGTCTAGGATCTCGTGGCTAAGAGGACAGCAGTCAGACAGGCTTGGTTCATGTCTCGACAAGGTCACCTATGTGTGACCTCGGGCAGGCCATCTAGCCTCTCTGAGCCAAAGTCTGCTCGTATTCAAGCAGGGGCCTGCCCTGCCCTGCGCTGCGATGCTTACTGGGGAGATCCCGTCCTGCGGTAACAGATGTAAATAACCAGGTGCCCGGGACCAAACAGCCAGGTCAAGTTTCCCACGAAGTCCCCCACGTGAGCGGGGCCTCTGCCCTGCCTGCTTCAGTCCCCCAGTGTCTTGTTCACTAAACCAATCATTGGAGATGACCAGCAGGCCTCCCTGTGCCCTGCAGTGTGGACATAAGGTTTAAATTCTCCCCCAGGCCCCAGGCGTAGTGCCCTGCGACCCGGGAAGGGGAAGCAGGGCAGGGCTCACACCCTGAGGGCCTTGCGGTGAGACCGGACTGTGAGAGCTGGATGGCCGCGGGTGCCGCGTCCGGCGTGGAAAGGGAAGAGGCGGGCTCTGCAGGCATAGTGGGGGGCGGTCCCTGGCCAGCATGGCTGTCCACGGCAGCCACTCATTCCAGACAGCCATCCCTGGCCACTGGATGAATTGTGCAAACTGTGCTCGTAGGCCTGGACCCTTATGGTCAGCCTTTCCCTCCAGTTTCCAGCTCTGAGCACCTTCTTGCTTGCCTGCTGGGAGTGCACGCCCTGGTAGGCTGTGCCTCCACAGAATGGCCCTTCCAGGAGAGCAGCCCGAGGGCCCCTGCTGGTGGCCATTGAGGACTTAGGGTCCCCATGGCCAACCCAGCCGTGGAAGGTTCTAGGTGTCTGATGCTGTAGTGGCTCCGTGGCTTGGCCCCCAGGTGTCCTGGCCACGCTGGGCCCATGGTGGCATTGGCGCCCAGTCCCCAGGCTCTCCAGCGCCAGCCCACAGCACCTGCTCTCGTGGCGTTTTCCCGGCCGGGATTCTTCTCTCTCTGCCTGCAGCTCTCTCCCCAGCCTTTTCCCAGGACAGAGGGGTTGCTGATTGTACACATAACTATGCTTCTTTGCTGTGCTATCTTCCCGTGGCTTTAATTTTCTTATTCTTTTTTTCCAAATAAGACCAAAATTGGTTTAAGCAAAGAAATTATTCATTAAGGGAATGGTGTCAGTGTTTGGTATTGGAACCACCTGAAGTCAATTAAGGATCCACAGAATCAATTATTCTCTCTGGGCTGAGATCGGGAAGTGGGAACTGAGAGGAATGGGTCTCCTTAACTCACAGCAGGAAAGAGACAGGATTTTAATAGACCTGGGTGGCCGCGAGCTATCAGCTCCCTGCTAAATGTCCAAGGCCAATTTTAAACCAATATGTTGGCTGGTGGGGCTGGTCGTCCACACTGCCCTGCAGAGAATCAAATCTCTGCTGAAAATGGGCTCCAAAAGGGAAAGACCTAAAGGGGCCGAAGGACTGGCAGGCACGCACTCCAGGCGCGAAATTGAAGAGGCTTTAGGATTCAGTCAGCAAGATAAAGAACTTTTCAGGGCAGTGATTTAACAGTTGCTGGTGAGATTGACGAGACTGGAACCCTTTGCAGGGTTGACGGGTGTCTTCACTTGTGCAGCCACCTTGGAAAACAGTATGGAGAATTCTCAAAAATAGAGTCTCTTTATGATCCAGCAACTCCTTCTGGATATGTGTGCTGCTAAGTGGCTTCAGTCGTGTCTGACTCTGTGCGACCCCATGGACTGTAGCCCGCCAGGCTCCTCTGTCCATGGGATTCTCCAGGCAAGAATACTGGAGTGGGTTGCCACTTCCTTCTCCAGGGGAGCTTCCCAACCCAGGGATTGAACCCTGCGTCTCTTGCATCTCCTGCACTGGCAGGCGGGTTCTTTACCACTAACGCCACCTGGGAAGCTGGGTATAATAAACCCCAAAGAATCGAAAGCAGGGTCTCAAAGAGACGTCGGCATGGTCATCTTCGCTGCAGGGTTATTCACAAGAGCGGAGACGTGGAGACAACCCAGGGTTCCGTCAGCAGATGAGTGGATAAACAAAGTGGTCTTTACACCCAAGGGAGTATCGCTCAGCCGTCAGAAGGAGGAGGCTCTCCCATTTGCAACAACCTGGATGAACCTGGAGGGCGGCGTGCTGGGTGAGCTGAGCCGGGTGCAAAAGGACAAATACTGCGATTCCACTCACCTGGGAAATCTCAAGCAGCCAGACTCACAGAGCAGGAAGTGGAATGGGGGTTGCTGGGGCTGGAGGAGGGGAGGGGGCTTCTGGTCGGTGGGGACCAGGTGGCGGCTACACAGTGGAGCTCTGCGTGCACTGTTGGGCCTGCTGTTAACAAAACCTATGTTGTGCGCTGAACATCATGTTCAACAGGAGACAGGATGTTTCCTTCCTGTGCTAAGAGTTTTTACCCCCAAGTGTAGAAAAGACAAAACCAGAAAGCAAAGGACACAAGGAAACTTTGCCTTTTGCTGCTACCGTGGACGTGGGATGGCTCCACGGGGGTTTGCCTACGCCCAAACTCATCAGATTGTATTCCTTAGATATGTCAATCATACTGAAAGCAAAATTTAAAAAAATCAAAATTAAGGCAAAACAATCTGTGACTGACAAAACATCAAGATTTTAAGTAAAGACAGCCTGTGGTTGGTTTGTTTATGACCCCCGCCACAGGGTCATATGTTTCCAACCACGTGCAGCTCTGGGCTTGGTGGCTGTGACCTCATGGGGGTCATGAAGGTTGTGAGCGATGCGCCTGCACACTAGGCAACGTGGGGCTTTACCAGAGACATGTCCTTTGATTGTAGGGTGTTTATTCGCCTTTCACACTTGGCTCTAGATAGGAGAAGCTGCTTTTGAAAGTGTCTATACTGACTGACACCCATCCACTCGGCTGGACTGGGCCTGGGCTGGCCTCGCTTCTCACTGGCTGAGCACCCCTGGGTCTGCTGCTGCCCCTCTCTGATCCTCAGGGCCCCTCAGTAGGAAACTGGAACAGCCTGTCCCTGATGGTGCTGCCGTGGCATTGGATGACGTGACAGGTGGGATGCACTGTGGTGGCGGAGGGGCCTCAGTGCTGGACGGGGCCCTCTGACCCCCTTGCTCACTCACCCAGGGCGGGTGAGGGTGGTCATGCTGCTCGGCCCCTGCAGTGCAGGCCTGCCTTTGGGCTGGAGTGAGTCTGCAGACCAAAGCAGTCACAGAAGCTCGAGGTTTGCGAGTCTGCACTTGCTCACACGTGTGTGCTCATGCACGTACATGTCCGTGTGCATATCAGCACACACATGTGCACGTGCCCACATGTGTCTGTAGGCTCACATGGATGCGAACACGCAGGTGCCCACATGCATCTTCGTGTGTCTGCCTGTGTGCTGTGTGTATCTGCATTTACAGGCACATGTGTAGATGTATACACTCATGTGTGTGCACGTGTGCCCTCACACATGCACACACATGCTCACCTGCATGTGTGCACGTGCCTCATGTGCAATGCACACACACATGCACATGTGTGTGCATGCATGTGTGTGTATGTGCACATGTGCACAGGTGTGGGCGTGTGCGCGCATGTGCACGTGTGCAGCGCATATGTGCACATGCATGTATTCATGTGCGCACACGTGCATGTGTGTGCATGCATGTGCACATGTGTGCAGCACATATGTGCACATGCATGTGTTCATGTGTGCACGTGTGCACTTGTGTGTGTGTGGTGTCAGCACATCCTCTCCTCCTTCACTCAGGGAACCTGTTGGGCTGACAGGGAGACCCCCGTCAGTCCCACCTGCTGGGCTCGTGCAGTTTCCAACAAGAGGTGCTTCTGCCTTGGGCACCTGCTGCGGAGAGGGACGTGGACCCAGGAGGCTGTGGGCTTCTGGGGTCTGGGGGGCGTTGCCAAGGGAGATGGAGGCTGCAGGGCAGGCGTGGGGGTGGAGGAGCCCCTGCCTGCCTGCTCCTCGTCCTCCCTCCATCCTCCCCGAGGGCTGACGAGAGCTGGGTATGGATGAACCACTATAACTTCTCATTTGTCCGTGGTATGCCTTCCAGAAGGACTTGCCTGACACTTTCCTCTTATAATTCAAAACCACACAAAAGCTCACTGATCCTGCACAAACAGCCTTCTTACATTTTATTCCAAATACAAATTAAATCCAAAAAGTATTTCTCTGGGAACGTACATTGGTACAGCACTATGGAACACAGCATGGAGGTTCCTTAAAAAACTAAAAACAGAGCTTTCATATGAGGCAGCAATCCCACTCCTGGGTATACACCTGAAGAAAACTCTAATTCAAAAGGATACACGCCTCCCAGTGTTTGCTGCACCACTTTTCACAGCAGCCAAGCCATGGGAGCAACCTAAATGTCCATCAACAGAAGCATGGATGAGGATGGGGTGCACATCCGCACAGAATGCTCCTGAGTCACAAGAAGAACGAGATAATGCCCTTTACAGTAATATGCGTGGGCCTGGAGACTATCACCCCGGGTGGAGTAAGCCAGAGAAAGACGAGAGTCACATATCACTCATATGTGGAAGCTAAAAATGATACAGATGAACTTACTTATGAAACAGACTCATGGGCATAGAGAACAAATTTATGGTAACCAAAGGGCAAATGTGTGTTGAGGGCAGGGATAAATTAGGAGTTTGGGATTAGCAGATACACTCTATTATACGTGAAATCAATAAACAAAGTCTTGCTGTATAGAACAGGGGAGAGCATTCAGTACCTTGCAATTACCTATGATGGGAGAGAATATGGGAAAGGATATGTGTACGTGTAACTGAATCACTTTGCTGTACGCCTGGAACGAAGACATTGTGAGTCAACTGTTCAGTTCAGTTGCTCAGTCATGTCTAACTCTCTGTGACCCCATGAGTCGCAGCACACCCGGCCTCCTTGTCCATTACCAGCTCCCAGAGTTCACTCAGACTCAAGTCCATCGTGTTGGTGATGCCATCCAGCCATCTCATCCTCTGTCGTCCCCTTCTCCTCCTGCCCCCAATCCCTCCTAACCATACTTCCATTAAAAAAATGAAAAAGTATTATTTCTCTTCTTGCTCTGGCCTCTGGTAAGCTCAGAGCTAGACTTTGGCATCCTGAAGCTTTGCCGTTTTCATCATTTTGCTCATCTATTGATTTTGATATTTTAAAATGTCCTAAATGAAGATTGTTCTTTGCAGTTTTCAGAAGTCCTTGATTATAAACATCCCCAGGTCCTTCTCACGGAGAAACGAGTAAATAACATGCAGTTATTCAAATTCTGGTTGTTTATGGGCGTGGAGGGAAGAGCGAGTGGCTGTTGTCGGGTGAAATGGGGCCCTGGCGGGTGATGAGGATTACGGCCCAGCGCACAGCCCCGGCCCTGCCTTCATTTTTATTCACCTCTAAATCAACATTAGAAGGTCTCTGAACTACCAGGAGGAGAGAAAGGACTTAAAAAGACAAAGTATATTCCAGGAAAGCAATGATTTCTCGGGCTATTTGTCACTTCAAGTGCAATAGATTAACAAAGTGCTGTAATAAGAAGAGCTACTAAAAAATGATTTATTGGTACTTTAGACCTGTTAAAACAGGTTAATGTCAATACAATTAGCTCCCAGATCAAGGCAGTCCCCCCGTAGAGGGGAAGTTGATAAAACGGCCTTAAACACCACTCCATCAGAGGTCGGGAGTCAGGCCAGGGGAGAGAGGAAGGCCCTCCTGCGGTGTCCCTGTGCCCCCTCTGTGGGCTCCCAGGGCCGCCCCCAGGACTGTACAGCTGAGCCTGGGGCCCTGAGGAGCGGTCAGTTCATCTGGAAGTCACGAGGCCCGGCTGTCTCATGGACGGATGACCCTGAGCTTCTAAGGAGACTGAGAGGCGGTGGTCACACTGGGGATGTGAGCTGAGGGGGGGCATCAACCCCTGCAATGAGCAGCCTCAGGCTGTGGCGCTGGACAGAGCCTGGTCTTCCTGGGTCCGGGGCGCAGCTGGGAGCTCAGGGCAGGCGCCGTGCTTGGCCTGGCATCGCTGGGGGCGGGGGGCGGTTGGGCTTCCGTACTTGCTGAGCCCAGCTCACTCACTGCTGCCTGCAGGGGCCACTCCTCCAGGGGGCCAGGCTGAGGCTGTGTGAGCCTCGGGGTCCCTGGCTGGCCACCAGAGTGTCCCCACCCCCGACTGAGCTGGGATGGCTGCAGCGCCACCGGCCCCGTTCTCAAAGCGGTGTTGACTGGGTGGCTGCCCTCTGAGGGTGGGAACTCAGGTGGCATCGCGCTCAGCGTGGGGACCCTGCCCCCTCCCTGCCCGTCCTCCCCCTCCCTCCTCCTGGCCCCGTCCTCCGCCACTGCCCCCTCCCTTGCTCCCTCCTCCCTGCCCCCTCCTCCCCCTCCCCCTCCCTGCCCCATCCTCAGCCCCACAGCCCCTCATCCGGACCTTCTTACAGACTCAGGTTCTGCTGCTCGATGCCCGGGGCTCAGGAGAGAAGGTCCAGCCGGGCCTGCATGGACCACCGCCCACCCCTCGCCTCATCAGCCTCACCCGGCTGGAGTCGGGTTCTATAAAGGGGGTGGGCGTGGCGGGGGTCTGGTCCAGCGGCTCTTTTCCTGTGAGAGGGAGGGACGATTTAGCGCAACGTTAGCGTCTGAGAGAGAGACCCTGTTAGTGTAGGCTGCTGTGGAGTCTCGGTGGTCAGAACTGTCCTGGCTGGGCCTGGGGACCCACGGGTACTTCGGGATGAACACATGAGTGCGTGGGCGGATGAGTGAGTGAGGAGGCAGCTTCTCAGCACCCTCACCAGCCCCCGGGGTCCCGTCCGCCTCTGGTGGAGGGCAAGGATGCCCCTGCATACCCCCCTCCCACCCGGGTGGGATACTCAAGAAGCTTCCCTTTATGTGTCTGGCACAGTCCGCCTGTTGGCGGGGGGGCAGTTTGCAGAGAAAAGCAAGGCCACATCCTGCCCCATCCGAGGGCCTGGCAGCCATGGTCCACCTTGTCCTGCACCAGCCAGGGCCCCACAGGCCCCGAGCCCCTCTGTCGGGGGAAGACGTTTGTCCCTTCCAAGGCCTCTGTCCTGTATGCTAGCCCAGACTGTCCCTTCTCCTATCACAGGAAAAGAGCCGCTGGACCAGACCCCCACCACGACCACCCCTTTCTAGACCCTGACTCCAGCCCACCTGACCACCGTGGACCCGGGGCCAGGACGCAGCTGACCTGGGGGAGAAGGTCTTCCAGCTCTTTTCTCTGCCAGGAGCCCAGGAGATGGAAGCCCTTCCTCTCGGTTGTCAGGCCAGATCGCTCGCTCTGAGCCTTCCGAGGGCAGGCTCTCCCCGAGAACCCCACGGCACAGGACTGGTGGTCCTTTCCTGCCTCGTTGGAGGCCCCTCACTGATGGCTGGCCCTGGGGGCCTTGGCCTGGCCATCCACAGTGCTCCCTCCCGTCGCCCAGGGCTCTGCCGTCCTCCCAGCTTTGGAGGCCCGGCCAGCCCGGGCCGGCAGGGGCCCCCGGCACCCGTGAGCTATAGTGCCCAGAATCGCAGGTTGGCTCTGGGGCTCCAACAGGCGGTGTCGGCAAGGAGAGTGACTGCTGCACGGCGGGGGTGTGGGGGACGGGAGACAGTCCCCTCCCTCGTCCCCACACTTGGAAAAGACCAAGAAGCTCATTTTCTGGGAGGGAAGCCGAGACCTGCCCACGGTGGACATGACCCTGAGAGGCCGCCTGGCCCACAGGCAGAGAAGGAAGGGTGAGCCCCTTGGCGGGGCAGCCAGCCGGCAGGGGCAAGGGGTCAGACTGTGCCCCGGGGGCCTTGGCTGTGGGTGTCGAGGGTTTCGATGCTGTTGACCATGTGGTCTCTGAAGCCAGGGTGGGTGTTCAGGGGTCCCTGTGATGCCCAGCCTCTCACTCCAGCAATGGCCTGGACTCCCCAAGGGGCAGAGTTGGGGCCTCTCTGCTTCCAGGGGGGCCTTCCCTGAGGGAAAGCAGGTCTCCTGCACGCGGAGGAGTGGCAGCTGGTTTCGAGTCCTCAGCCCCATTTCTGGAGGCCACCTGGCAGGGGGAGAGAGTTTGTCCCCGTGGGACCAGCCCAGAGCTCTGACTGCTCTGGCCATTGGCATCCCGCAGGTGTTCACTCCCGGCTCTAACCAGGGCACCCACGTTGGGAGGGACAGGTGGGTGTGTGCCCTCTTTCCATCGCAGGGACCGGGCACTGTGTGTCTTTGCACTCAGCCAACCAGACGACCAGGAAAGCTGCCTGGGGGTGGTGGCCTCTGTGCGGGTCTCAGGAACCTGGGCGACTTCAGCTGGGGGGCGGTGGGTGAGGGAGCAGGGTCCAGTGTGGGTCTGTGTCCGAGGTGAGTGAGGGGGACTGGTGGCCATGATGGAAAGCTGGCTTGCACCCCCACCTCGCAGAGTCTTGAACGTCCTGGGAGCATCGCCTCAAATACCTTCGGACACTCACTATCCCAGCTTCTCACGGAGACCCTGGAGAGGCTGAGGGTCTCTGCCCAGGACGATAGTTCTTCAGGATGAGTGGACTGGCCACGGGGTGAAGATGGGTGGCGGGGAGAGTCTTAGGTTAGCAGACCCTGCCAGCAGCCCCGGGAAGAGGGATCAGATGGAAGCAGAGAGAGCTGACCGCCTGGGGCCAGGTGTCCGGAAGAGGAAGGGTCAGTGCTGCTTCTGAGACTGTCGCCTGGGTGAAACCTGAGCTGCTCGAGGGAGCTGCCCCAGAGGGGCGCCGCTGCGCGTGGTTGATCAACTGCCCGGCTGCTGAACATCCATCAGACCCTTTCTCTGGGCAGAGTCACTGGATAGTAGGAGGGGCCTTCTGGTCTACCCAGCTCAGGGGCATTACGCCAGGGTGCCTGCCTTCCCCCGCAGGCCCTGGCATCCCCCTGGGTACCAGGGTGCCGAGGTGGGGACGCAGGATGCAGAGGGGCTCTGGCCTGCTGAGTGGAGTCAGTTCAGCCCAGTCCCGTCCACCACCTGGAATGTGGATTTCACTCCAGAAAAACTCATCTGAAAAAGGTATTTCTTTCCACTGCAGGAGGGATTTATTGGCAAAACTAGCCATCTATTAACATTATCTGGGGACTCGGCGCTGGTGAGAATAGATACGATAAATCTTCGTTGTATAAAAACCCAGGAGCTAGAAGGCTTTAGTGGACGGCAAATAGAAAAGTCCAGGGAGCTCAGGCCTGTTTATTTTACTTAGAGGGAAAGAACATTCGGTGCCCAGCCAGGCAGGAAATGGGTTTTGGGGACGGCCACTTAGCCCAGCTGTTGGCCCTGAAACTGTGGGAGTAATCGCTGCCTGCAATTAAGGCAGGCGGCTCAGAGGGTTGCGTTCTGTCCCGATGGTGAGGCTTCTGGAAAAGGCAGGCTTGAAACTCCAGGCAGGCGGCCGCAGGGCCCAGTGGGGAGGAACGTCCCAGTGACTAGCTGTGAGGGCAGCTCCAGGCCCCGTTGTGTCTGGTTAGGGTCAGTCAGCGACTGGGAGGCTGGTCGCCCTGGTGTGAGCGGTGGGTGGGTGGGAGGGGACGGGGGTGAGCAGGAGCCCAAAGCTCCATCATCCGATTCTTTCCCCCAGGACTTTGCATTTGTGTGTCTGACGGCAAGCCTGGGAGAACTGGGGGTGTGTTAGCCGCTCAGTCCTGTATGACTCTCTGCGACCCCATGGACTGTAGCCCGCTAGACTCCTCCGACCATGGGGTTCTCCAGGCTAGAATACTGGAGTGGGTTGCCCTTTCCTTCTCCAGGGCATCTTCCTGACCCAGAGGTCGAACCTGGGTCTCCCGCATTGCAGGCAGATTCTTTACTGCTGAGCTACCTGGGGAGAACTGGAGGGCTTCATCCTTTCCCGCATTTTTGACTGGTCCCAGAGCCTGGGCTAAGGCTGGTACAGGGAGCGCCCACCTCCCTTGGCCGACCCCAACCTCTCGGTCCTGAGACAGCCCACATCCTCCTGGGGGTTTTCTCTGCACTTCGATCCGTCAGCACCGGTTTCTGCTGATGGTTGTCAGACCCTTGGCAGATCTGCAGCCGTGAGGACCCCATGTCCCTGCACCTGGACCCAGGGCAGCCGAGAAGCGTGAGTCTAAGGGTGGAGACATGGAGGGGGAGCAGAGGGAGCCTGGACCCCCCTCCCTGAGGGGCGCCGAGGACCTGCCTCCCTGAGAGGGGACGTGGCTGTCCCAGAGCCTCTGGCTGGTGGGGAGGGATGAGCGCGGGGCTTGCGGTCCTGCACAAGCTGCTCACCGCAAGGGTGCTGGCCTCCCCTCCCCTGCAGATCAGGCAGACAGGGGTCAGCCCTGGGTGCGCCTTTGCTGAGGCCAGAAGAGACTGCATACCTGCGCTCCGGGACGGCTAGTGTGCATCTCAGCCCTTGCTCCGAGCTGGACGTGTCCCCATCCAACTCATGTGTTGAAACGTCCCCCTCCCCCAGGTGATGGGGCCTGTGGGAGATGAAGGGCCATGGGGCTCCGTTTACTGTCTTCTCATGAGGGGACTTCATCTGGGCTTCCCTAGTGGCCCAGAGGGTAAAGCGCCTGTCTGCAATGCGGGAGACCTGGGTTCCATCCCTAGGTCGGGAAGATCCCCTGGAGGAGGGCATGGCAACCCACTCCAGTACTCTTGCCTGGAGAACCCCATGGATGGAGGAGCCTGGTGGGCTATAGTCCACAGGGTCGCAAAGCGTTGGACACAACTGAGCGACTTCACTTCACTTCTCTCTTCTTCTTCAATGAGGGGACAAGGCGAGAGAGCAGGTCGTCTGCAGACCCAGAGAGGACGTCGGCTCTCTCCCCCAGGCACCCAACCAGCCCCACCTTGAGCTCGGCCCTCCAAGCCCCCACAGCTGGGAGAAGGAAAGCCATCCAGCCCGAGGCATCCTGCTGCGGCAGCAGGGCGGATGGAGACAGGTGAGGGCCTTTTCTGATCACATCTCTCGCTAATGTGCGCTGAGCGGCAGGGACTGCAGGGAGGCCGTGCTGGGTGGTCGAGGGCACATGCTCAGTGGCCGGACACCTGTCGGCCCTGTTCAGACCTGGAGAGCCGGGTGGGGCGCCAGGCTTTCTGCTGATGGTGATCAGGGCTCAGCTCTGAGATCGTCTGCCCAGGCCTGGCCTCAGGCCTCACAGCCCTTTCAACATCCTCTAGGAAAAGCAGCCCAGCTGGCTGGCAGCCAGGGGTGGGCTGAGTTTGCGGTCCTTCGGAAACAGCCAGAGAGTGTCCTCCCAAATCTGAGGGATGCTGGAGGGTCAGAGAGCCAAGCGTTGTCCACTCGTCCTCCACTCTTGCCCCCGCCATGACCCACAGAGGTCAGGTGCGGGCACAGGGCGGTAGAGGGGGTGCCCCAGAGTCAGGGTGATGCCGGGCCTGGGGAGGCGTCATTTCTTTGGCCTGGGCTTCCCCATCTGCTGGGGCCCCTGATGCAGAGTCTCCAAGGTTGCCCTCAGCCACGGAGGCTGCAGCTGCCTTCCTGCCTTTGAGAAATGGACCTGCCCTTTCCTGGGTGAGTGGAGTCTCAGAAAGAGGCGGCGGTAATTAATATTGATGCGGCTTCAAATGTTAAAAGTTAGAATTAAATCCAAAACAAAAGGAGAGGGTCGTAGGCAGCCAATTACACGGTGACTCCTCCAGGGCCGCTGGCCTGCTTTGGGGCGGACCAGACCTCGTCCGGCTCTGCCAATTAACTCACCCTCACCTCCCTCCGCCGGAGGCCTCGGGCTTCCTGCAAATCGCAGGGAAGGGCGAGATCGGCCGGGTGGCAGACGCGCGGACTGTCTCCCAGGGTGCAAATGCCAGGGAGGAGGAGGTGCCTGTCAATTTGCAGGGCTGAGGCCCCGGGGAGGAGAGGCGGCTGTGGTGCCTGAGCTGGGGTGTGAGGATTAATGAAGGCGGCTGGGAAGATGAAAGAGCGCCTGGCGTTTGAGATGAAACCCAGCGGGCTCTGCAAGCTCAGGATGAATTTCAAAAAGCAGAGGCTGCGGGTCGTGCACTAATTGCCTCGCATGGATGGGATCGCAGACCATGTCTGAGTCTCCGTATATTTGGGTGGAAGGAGAGGTGGGCAGCCCACTGGGGCAGGTCGGCCGGGCAAGGAAGTGAGGGCTGGATGCCCAAGTCTCCCCCAGCACAGTCCTGTGGCTCGAAGGCCAGATTCGAACCGCCTTCCTTAATATCCCCCAGTTAGTCCTCGGTGGGTTTGTGAGGACCCCTAAGGTGACTAGGATTCAGGCCAGGACGGGGAGCAGGGACGGGGCCTCAGTCTTGGTCTTCAGCCCCAGCCTCTGCGGGCATAGGCCTTCACGTGGATGGCCCCTCCTCGTGACGACACGGTGGGGCCCTTTCAAGAATCAGGACCATGTGAGTGATGGGCAGCCGACACTCAGAGGGCACAGGGAGGGCCTTGAGATCGCCAGCTGGTCAGTGGCAGAGGCAGGGCCCAGCCTGGGGCCCACCTGTTACTCTTGACCACTCTGCCTGCTGCTGCCCACTGGCGATTCAGCAGATGCTGGCAGCGGTGGTGGGCCATCAGGAATGTGGGGTAGGGTGGAGCAGTTTCAGGGGGCAGTTAGGGGGCAGGGTAGGGTGCTGTGGGTGGGGCTGGGTCAGGAAGGGCCCAGCGTCCTGCACAAGATTCAAGAACTTGTCTGGGGCCCAAGGTGCCCCCGGGGTAACCTGAGGTGGGGGTGGGGGGGTGTCAGGGCCAGCTCTGTGCTTTGGAAGGCTTTTCCCAGTGTCCCTCAAAGTGCGGGTGAGTGTGTGTGTGTGTGTGTGTGTTTGAGGTGGACCTAGGCTGGGAATTCACAGCCCAGGAGGGATTTAAGTGACCAAATTAGAAGGACGCAGTAGCTGCCCTGGGCTGGGCTGGTATCAGCATCTCCATTTCATGGATGAGAAAGCTGAGGCTCAGAACTCTATCAGTTAGCTCTCAGTGTATAACCAGCTCACGTTTACTAACTCAAAGCGGCAATCGCTTCTTTCTCTGGGCCTGCACGTCTGCGCGGCCGGCCCTGACCAGGCTGGGCTGGGCTCGCTCTGTGTCAGTTGGGCTGCCGGGGACAGCTCTCTTCTCCGTTTCATCTCTGATCCTGCAGCAGGCCGGCCTGGCCGCTGGGAGGGCATGGAGGCCCTGAAGGCAGGCTCAGAGTGGGGTGACGTCACTTTTGTTGGCTGCTTTGTCCAAAGAGGTCCATCCAGATTCAAGGGGAAGCTCAGACTCCGCCTCTCCTGGGAGGAGCTGCAAGTCACGGCGGGAGGAGTGGGCATTTGGGGGTGCGGTGGGGGTGAGGGGTTTGGGGTGGAGCGGGCCGGCAGATGTTCTGCAGAAGCTCCCAGGAGGGGTCGTCAGATGTGCTCGGCTGGTCAGGGAAGGTATCTTGCAGGGTTGGGGCTCCCCAGTCTCTACCCACCAGTGTGTTTTACAAAGTTCGGTTTCTTTGCTATAAATTCAAGGCTCATTAAACTTTTCTTTAAAACTTGGAATGGCATAAGGCAGGCTGCCTCCCATGTAAGATGAGTTTATGAGCGGGCCAATTGCAAATTCATAATTAAAGGAATTTGACAAGAATCAAAGAGGACTGGTTTCCACCGGAGGTTTGGTTGAGTTAATTACCGGTTCGTACCCTGCCATGACGGGCGAGCTTTCAATATTTGAAGTGGGGAGGGCTGGGAATTCGCTCGGAAGATGCAGTGAAATGTACATGCCAATACTGATTTTGTCAGTCGAGGCCCCCTCACTCGACATCCTAGAGGTGTGCAAAGGTATTTTGTGCCTGCCTTCTGCAGCATTCAAAAGACGTTCCACGAGGCTCAGAGAGAGGTCCCCAGGCGGCCCGGCTGGGATGGGGCAGGGCGTTGAGGGTGTCTAGGTGGACTGGAGGTGGCCGCGGCTCTGGACTCGTAAGAGGTCTCTGCGCCCGTCCAGCCCAGTGACCACGCGGGACGGCCACTGGGCCCTCTGCTCCCAGAGCCTCGCTTCAGCACTGCTGTCCCACTACTGCGTGTCTGCTCGGTCGCGCCTGACTCTTTGAGACCCTTCGGGGTGCAGGCCTTCAGGATCCTCTGTCCATGCGATTTCCCAGGCAAGAATAACTAGACAGGGTTGCCATTTCCTTCTTCAAGGGATCTTCCCAACCCAGGGATTGAACCCACGTCTCCAGCATTGCAGGCCGATTCTTTACCAGCTGAGCCACTGGAGAAGCCCCGTCCCACTCTTGGAAGAGAGTCAAGTGCAAGGATGAGGCACTCGGGCTCTGGGTCCTTCGGATCTCTCAGGGCCACTTGTTCACACTGGGGCCTCACCCACTTCTGGGCTCTCCTTCTTCTTGAGCTTCTAATCTTGCTGGTTCTGCTGGCTGGAACATTCTGGAACACTCTGGAACATTCTTCCCAGTCCCTCCCTGCTTCTTCTCCCACCCCAGAAATGTCAGGGTGCAAATGTGGCATGTACTCACGTAGCCAGACTTGCTCACCCCTGGAGGGACAGCTCTGGACCCAGCCTGGCCAGCCCATCGGCAGGCAACCTGAGATGGTGCTGCATGCGAGCTAAGTCTCTTCAGTCGTGTCTGACTCTGTGGACTGCAGCCCACCAGGCTCCTCTGTCCGCGGGATTAAGAATACTGGAGTGCTTTACCAGGCCCTCCTCTAGGGGATCTCCCGACCCAGGGATCAAACCTTCGTCTCTCGTGCCTCCTGCATTGGCAGGCGGCTTCTTAACTGCTACTTCCACCTGTAGATCTGGGGCATGAAAACCAATGCCTCTGGGCAGGAGCAGCTGAGTTTGGAGCCGTGTGTTATGCAGCAGGGGCTGACTGATGGGCCTGGCTACACTGTGCACTCGTGCTGTCTCACACGACATGTCACTTCCTCCAGGAAGCCTTCCTTTGCCCCTAAGGTCTGGATGGGGTATGCCCACCGCGTGCCCCGTCCTGACCCTTGTCCTGCCGTGCGGCCACTGCTTTCTTCCTGTCTGTGTCTGGCTTGTCTGCAGGCTCACAAAGCAAAGCGCCTCCCCTTGCTCTGAGCTGGAGCTCACAGTGACCACACTGAGGGTGCGAGCATGGGGCTGGGCTTGTCCCCTTCAGGGTCTGACAGCTGCTCAGGCTTTGGCCAGCCGTGTCACGTGGGCAAGTCACCTGCTCCCTGGCCCCAGTGGGGATGATGGGCCAGGGGTCAAGGTGAGGTGCTGGGTGAGCACAGGTGTGGCCCCGAGCTGGCCCACGGGGGGCTTGACAATGCTCTGCCTTTGCTTCGAGACACCGCCCCAGGCATCCCCTGGTCCACATGTGGGGGTGCCCTGCCCACTGTCTCTCTGAGCCTCAGCGTCCTCCCTGCAGGGTGTGGGAGCAGCCATCACAGCTACCTGTGGTCTCCAAGGGGCAATGGGGGCTCTGCTCCGGGGCCTCTGCCGGCCCGTCATGGGCCTCCACCTCCTCCCTGCGGCTGGGCTTTGTCTTCCAACAGGCAGGCCGGCTGCCTGGTCTCTGATGCAGGCCCGTGCTGGCCTGGGCAGACAAGAGAGGCCTCTCCTGCCAGCCACGTTGGCTGCGCCCAAGCCCCCTGAGCCCCACTCTAAAGGACAAGAGCTGGCTCCCCCGTGGTGGGGGTGACTAGCTGCCTCTCATGGGCAAGTCCTTGATTCCTTCTCCACGGCCTGCCCCACGTCCAGTCCGGCCTTACATGCGAGGGGCTGGTCATCCAGCCCCTTCCCAGGTCCTGTGAGTTCTCTGCCTGTCCCTGGATCCTGGAGGAGGTGGCTGGGCACCCCCACCACGGGGCCCTTGCAGCTTAGAACATTCCTGCATGAGCGGTGTGGTGTCCCTCCCAGACACACCTAGTCAGGTGAGCCCTGACCTGGGGGCAGGCGTGGGGGTCTTGGCCAGGCTCTGCCCTGACTCAGCCAGCACTCGGGACGGCATTCCCACCTAAACACCTGGTCACGCAGGTCAGCCCGGGTCTGCCTTTCGGACCTGTCTGCCCGCCTTCTGCACAGATGTGGTGGACGCAGATGGCGTGTTCCCTGGGGTCGGGACTTGCCTGTGTAATGTTGCCGAAGCCTGCTGACTCGCCTGTTCCGTTTTACAGCAGAGCAGATGAAGGCTCAGAGAGGCCCAGTCACTAACCCGAGGGTCTCTGGTGGAGAGGGGTTCTCCGTGTGGCCCCCCGTGTCTGGAGCCCACTGTAATTCTCCTTTCACTTTTATTTTTGGCTGTGGTGTGCAGGCTCTGCTGGTGTGGCGTGCAGGCTTAGCTGCTCTGCAGCACTTGGGGCCTTAGTTGCTAGACCAGGGATGGAACCCACGTGCCCGGTGCTGGAAGGTGGATTCTTAACCACTTAAGGGAAGTCTCTGGAGCCCGCCTTTCTGATCCCAGGCCTGAGATGGAAAACCTTCTGGGGCTCGTTCGTGTCTTGCAGACACAAGACCATGCTTGTGCACCAAGCTGGGGTAAACCACATGGGACTCAGGGTCACGGTGAAAGGCCTGTAGGTTTTCATACTGTATAATTTTAAGCAAAAGATGCAAAGCAATAGTAGACAGATTGAACACCGAATTGCTGTCAAACTTCCAAATCAAGCCCTCTCAAAAATTAAGAACGAGAGGCGGAGCTTGGCACGTGGCCTTCATCATGGTGGGTTTCTACCTGAGAGGGCTCCAGGCAATTCTGGGACAGCTCATTTGACTGTGGCCCTGCCCCCGTAAGACACCCCAGCAGGGCCGCCAGCGAACGGCCGATCCGATCATTGATTGCATTTCTCAGCCGGGCAGAACCTCCTTCCTCACCATTAACCAGAATCCGAATCATTTCGTGTCTACATTGAACTCCAAGGGAGCACTCCGTCTTCCGATCTAACAATCGTCTTTTTCCTGCTTTGACAAATATAATGTTGGGATTTTTGGTGATAATGCAAATGGATTTTGAATCTAATTGAACTTTTTATATCAAATATTTCAAAATAACGATGACATTTCCCTCAGCATCCACAGATGTTGCTCCCAGAATCTTAATAATTCTTCTTTAGGATTCAAATTATAACCCTCACTAAACATCATGGGTGAGCATTGCTGATGGTTTTGCTTCAAATCCATCAACTTTATCATTAAATGTTACCATATTTTCATACAGTTCCTGCAATTTTCAAATAAGTTCATTTCAGTGCTCAACAAATGGCAATGAAGTAATCTGTTTTTGAAGCCAGTGACCTTGCTTCGATAAATCAGTAAAAAAAAAAAAAAAATCTGTATTTTAGTCCTAAACTCCAGATTGAATCTCTCTACTGTGAGGGACCAATGCTGGGGCTCTGACCCCGTTTCTTCCCAGAAAGCTGAAAACAGCTGGTATTTACTAAATTCCTCAGGTTTATCATTTCCGATGCACAGGCGAGTTTGCGTGTGAGAACTTGAATTTGGAGTCTTCAGAGCAAGCGTTCCTCCTTCCTGTCACTGACCCTGCACTTCCTGATGAGATGTGCCCAGGGTTTCTGCAAAGTTTTCAACATCATTGTCGACTGCGTGGAAGATTTCATTTGTCCAGCAGCGGGTTGTGTCTTTTTTTTCTTTCTGCGACACAGATGGTGTTTTCTCATGAGCGTTTTTCTTCAGGGATGGGTTTCTGCAGTACCAGGTGACAGCCCCAAGCCTGGCTTTTTTGCTTGGACACAGGGGCCAGTGTGACCCTTAGATGTCAGGGGCCCCCGCGCTTTCTGTGTGGACCCTCCCCTCCTGGTGAGACCCTGCTCCCTGTCAGCGGGCGGCAGCTGGAGGGCAGACCTGCTGATCTGCTCTTGGACCCAGCCCAGGGGTGCTGAGAAACCTGGGTGGTTACAGAAGCTCTGGTATGGGGCCTCTGACCCTGTTTCTTATTTCTCGGAGGAAGGAGGAGGCACCAGATAGTAAATCCCCTCATCTTCCCGCCCCTGAACCTATCAGCCTCCCATCCTGGACCTGTTTCCTGTTGGCTGAACCACCCAGAGCCCTTCCTGCATCCAGACTCTCCTCCCTATGGTCCCCTCCCGCCTGCCTCCTGCATCACCATCTTCTGCTTGCTTCTTTGTTCCAGGATGGCCAGCATCCATGAGCCGCACCAGCTCCCGGGTCAAAAAGAAACCCTTCCTTGACTCTGACTCTGAAGCAGCCCCCTCTTCTGCCCGGGTTCCCACCTCCAGCCAGTCACCGGACCCCCACGCCCATGAGCAACCCTTCCATTCCCAGGCCCTGTCCTCCTGGAAGTTGACTGCAATCCTGACCTTTATTCCAACACCTTCTTGCTTCTTCTATTGTTCTGCCATCCTCCAACATGTTGTGTAGGTATCTTCAGGTAACATGGTTCAATTCTGCACGTTCTAAATATTTATGCTGATGAAACTATATAGGAGGTGCTTTGGGGTTTGGCTGGCTCGACCCAACTTTATGTTTTAAAGTTTATGTTTGATCCTCAGGGCTGTGTGTAGCTGCGAGCATTCGTTTTCATTGCTGATACTGAGACACTCTCACCTACTTGCTAGAAAATGATGTTTGGGTCCTGGTACAAACGTGCAGGGCTTCCCAGGTGGCTCAGCAGTAAAGAATCCGCCTGCCAATGTAAGAGATGTGGGTTCAATCCCTGGGTTGGGAAGATCTCCAGGAGGAGGAAATAGCAACCCACTCCAGTATTCTTGCCTGAAGAATCTGATGGACAGAGGAGCCTGGTGGGCTACGTCCCGGCGGGTCCAAAAGAGTCAGATATGATGTAGCTACTAAACAATACCCAAAATGGATGTGTACGTTTTTCTCCTGGCTGTATATGTACCTTGGAGTGAAACTCTCGGTCACAGAGCACTTGCGTCTGCACATTTCTTAGACAATTCTGTTGAGGGTGTGCAGCGTCTCGGGAGGGTCCCGTCTCTTTGCAGCTTCGCCAGTCGCTCAGTCTCTGGGTGGTTTGTCTTCGTTTCTCCCTGAGGTCTCAGACGTGCACGTCCCTCATGGCTAATGCTCCACTGTCTGCTAGTTAACTGGCAGCTGGGGATCAGCTTTTGTGATGTTTCGGTTTGTGTGTCAGGCTCATTTTTCGACTGGCTTTGCAAGGGTTCTTTATATATCTCAGATACGAGACTTCTGCCAGTTATACGTGTTGCAAATACTTTCTGCCACCTGTTTTGCCTTTTCACTCTTTTACTGGTGTTTTTGGATGTATAGAAATGCTTAATTTTTATGCGGCCAACTTCATCCAATTTTCCCTTGATGGTTATTACGTTTTGAATCCCGTTCAAAAATCTTTCCCCATCTGAAGGGCATGAGGCTATTTTCTTATAGCATCATTTAAAAGCTTCGTTAAGTGCTTTGACTATCACACTGAGATCTCAGTGTGCACAGAGTCCATGTTTGGGTACTGTGAGAGGTCGAGGGGTCAAGTTCCTTTTTTTCCCATGAGTAACCAGTTATACCAGAACCATTTCTCTCCTTCAATGCTCTTCAGAATCATATTTGCTCTAAATCAAGCGTCCGCATAGCCATGGCCTGCTTCTAAGCTGATTACAGGAGCTTTATAATAAAACTTGGCATCTGGCAGAGCAAAGACTCTCGAGTATTTTTCTTCCTTATCAAGACGGTCTGGCTATTCTTGCCCTTTGAATTTTCATAACCATTTCAGAACTAGCACACTGAGATCCACAGACATGCTTTTGGGATTTTGCTTGGTACTACAGAGAATGTACGTGCGGGGAGCACTAACATGTGTGTAATCTTGCGTCCACCCATCAGTGCAAACAGTATCTTCTCTGTTTTAAGAGCTTCTTTTAAATGTCTCAATCATGTTCGATCATTTCCTGAATAAAGGCCTTGACGCTTTTGTTAGATTTATCCCTTCTTCGTATTTTTAGAGGCTGTTGTAAATTCATTTCCTGAGCTTGTCTCAGGGAGGCATAATTTGCGTACAATAAATTACACGGAATTTAGAGTACAGTTCAATGAGTTCTGACATATACACACACTCCAGGTAACAAGCTCTCCATCAGGAAAGTTCCCTGGTGCCTCTTTCTGGGAAGTTGTCCCATCTCTCTTGCTGAGACAACTGCTATTTGGATTTCTGTCATCGCGGATTAGATCTGCCTGATTTAGAAGTCTGTATAAACGGAATTAGACGGTATTTACCCTTTGGTGTCTGGCTTCTTTCATTCAACACTTGTAAGAGTTAGCCATGCTGTTCTGTGTGTCTGTGGTTTGTTTCTGTCGTTTAATCGCTAAGCTGTGTCCGACCGTTTCTCAGGAGCGTAGACTCTAGTTGGCCAGGCTCCCTGTCTGTGGGATTTCCCAGGCACCAACACTGGAGGAGCCTGCCGTGTCCTCCTGCATCTGTGTGTCTGGAGTCGTGCCTTTTGGTTTCACAGTGGCACGCCATTGGAGAAGCGTATCAATTTGTCAGCCACCTGTGGATGGTTATTCATGCTGTCTTTAGTTTTTGGCAATTAGGAACGAAGCGTCCATAAACATTTTGGTAGAAGTCTTGGCGTGGATGTGCATTTTCATTCTTTGGTTAAATATCTGGAAGTGAAATGTCTGGTTTGTAGGATGGGCGATGTTCACCTGATGAGAAGATGCAGACGAGCTTTACAGCGGTTGGGCCATTTTGCACGCCCACTGGCCCGTGTCTGAGAGTCCCCAGGCCCTGTCTTCCCGTTTGTTTGTTGCAGTCTGGTGTTTTAACTCCACCCTTCCCAAGTGAGCGTTAAGTGCTACTCATTGTGATTTTAATCTGTGTTCCCCTGAGACTAAATCATCTCGAGCATCTTTTCACAGGCTTATTGGCCACTCATACATCTTCTCTGTGATGTGTCTGGTCAAGTCCTTTGTTCGTTTTGAAAGCAGCTTTAGAAAGTCACGTTGTACATGAATCTATCATCGTCACTTTAAGTGTGCCGCTTGATGCATTTTCGACAAACGGTGCTCATGAAGGTATGACCACCCCCATCAAGACATAAAATATCCCATCACATCAAATCCCCTACCGCCTCTTTGCAATCAGTTGCCACCCCGATCTCTGGCCCCAAGTCTCTGGTTTCCTTTCCATCACCAGAGATAATGTTTGTTCGTTCTAGAATGTTCTGTGAATGGGATCCTACAGTGGGCATGGTTCAGGATCTGGAGTTTCTCACTGGGTGATGATTTTAGACTCACTGTTGCTGCATGTGGGTTGTACATTGCATATGCATTCATTTCTCTGTGTGTGTGTGTTTGGTGGTTTCATGGTATTTGTTTGGTAGTATCCATTGTATGTTTCTGTCACAGTTTGTTCACCTGCTCACCTGTTGGTTATTTGGCTTGTATTCAGTATTTGGCTCTTTTGAATAAACCTGTTATGAACTTTTATGTACAAGCCTTAGAAATTGTTTTTGTTTACCTTAGGTAAGTACTAGGAGTACAATGTCTGAGTCTTAGGGCGGGTATCTGGTTAAATACCCATAGGGTTGGTATTTAAGGTATTTTCAAGCGAAGGTAGTAAGCATTTAATGCTGCTGCTGCTGCTGCTAAGTTGCTTCAGTCGTGTCCGACTCTGTGCGACCCTGTAGACCCCAGCCCACCAGGCTCCCCCGTGCCTGGGGCTCTCCAGGCGAGAACACTGGAGTGGGTAGCACTGCATTATTGTGAGGGTCTCCGTGACTCCAAATTCTCCCCATTTGGCGTGTTTTTGCCATTGCACTGGATGTATCATGGTACACGATTGTGGTTTTAATTTGCTTTTCTCTGATGGCTAGTGATTTAAGTGTCCGTTCATGTTCTTATGGGATTCCCTGGTGGTTCAAATGGTAAAGCATCTGCCTGCAATGCAGGAGACCCAGGTTCGATCCCTGGGTTGGGAAGATCCCCTGGAGAAGGAAATGGCTACCCACTCCAGGATTCTTGCCTAGAAAATTCAATGGATGGAGGAGCCTTGTGGGCTACAGTCCAGGGGGTCACAAAGAGTTGGATATGACTGAGTGACTTCTCTTTATTTCTTTCATGTTCTTATTGACTATCTTTTATCTTCTTTTATGAAAGATGTTTTCATGTCTTCCATTTGCACTTGTCTTCTTATAACTGAGTTGTAGGAGTCGTTTTTATGTTCTGAGTGCCAGTTCTTTGTTAAGATATTGGGTTGCAAATATCAGCTTATATATAGTCTGTGACTTGCCTTCTCGTTTTCTCTGTGATGTTTCTGAAGAGAAGTTTTGAATTTTATGAAGTCCAGTGTATCAACAGCTCATCTGATGTTTGTGCTTTTTGTGTCATAGCTAAGAAATCTTTGCTCTCAAGGTTGCAAAGATCTTTGTCTAGAACTTTTATCGTTTTATCACTTATATGTAATTCTCTGATTCATTTCAGTTGATGATATCAGGTACAGGCCTTTTTACGAATACAAGCATGTTGCTCTTTCTTTTCAATATGGATGCTTCTCATTCCTAATTCTTGCCTCATGGCGCTAGCTAGACCTCCAGTCACATTGAGCAGAAGTGATGAAAACAGACACTCTTACGCTGTTCTCAGTCTTACAGGCAAAGAGTTTGATTTTTCATTATTAAGTGTTATGTTAGCTGTAGGCTTTTGGTAGGTGCTTTTTTTTTTTTTACATTTTGAGGAAGTTCTTTTCTATTTCTAGTTTGTGGAGAATTGTTGACACAAGTGGACGTTAAATTGTTTTATGTGCTTTTCCTATATTTGTTGAAGACAGCATATCATTCATCTCCTAGATTCTGTTAGTATGGTGAATTGCCTTGATGTTTTTTTTGAATGCCAAAACAAACTTGCATTTCTGGAATATGCAACTTTTATATTTTGGTGAATTTGATTTGTTAAGAGCTGGGAAAGATTGAAGGCAGGAGGAGAAGTGGATGACCACAGGATGAGATGGTTGGATGGCATCGCCGACTGGATGGACATGAGTTTGAGCAAGCTCCGGGAGTTGGTGATGGACAGGGAAGGCTGCTGTGCTGCAGTCCATGGGGTCACAAAGAGTTGGACATGACTGAGCGACTGATGCATTGGAAAAGACCCTGATGCTGGGAGGGATTGGGGGAAGGAAGAGAAGGGGACGACAGAGGATGAGATGGCTGGATGGCATCACCGACTCGGTGGACGTGAGTCTCAGTGAACTCTGGGAGTTGATGATAGACAGGGAGGCCTGGCGTGCTGCGATTCATGGGGTCGCAAATAGTCGGACACGACTGAGCGACTGAACTGAACTGAACTTGCACATACATGCATATATGCATGCATACATGCAGACACACACACGTACATGCACACACGCATACACACACGCATGCACACACACATACACACATGCGTGCAAGGGGAATATCAGTTGGTAGTCTCCTTTTCTTGAAATGCCTTTGTCAGTTCAGTTCAGCTCATTTCAGTCACTGTCATGTCCGACTCTTTGCGACCCCATGAATCGCAGCACGCAGGCCTCCCTGTCCATCACCATCTCCCGGAGTTCACTCAGACTCACGTCCATCGAGTCAGTGATGCCATCCAGCCATCTCATCCTTGGTCATCCCCTTCTCCTCCTGCCCCCAATCCCTCCCAGCATCACAGTCTTTCCCAATGAGTCAACTCTTCACATGAGGTGGCCAAAGTACTGGAGTTTCAGCTTTAGCATCATTCCTTCCAAAGAACACCCAGGGCTGATCTCTTTCAGAATGGACTGGTTGGGTCTCCTTGCAGTCCAAGGGACTCTCAAGAGTCTTCTCCAACACCACAGTTCAAAAGCATCAATTCTTTGGTGCTCAGCCTTCTTCACAGTCCAACTCTCACATCCATACATGACCACAGGAAAAACCATAGCCTTGACTAGATGGACCTTGGTCGGCAAAGTAACATCTCTGCTTTTGAATATGCTTTCTAGGTTGGTCATAACTTTCCTTCCAAGGAGCAAGCTTCTTTTAATTTCATGGCTGTAATCACCATCTCAGGCTTTAGTAATTGGTGATGCTGGCTTTATGAAATATATTGTGAAGTATTCCATCTTCCTCCTTTTCCTCTAAAGTAATTGTGTAGAATTGTTTCACTTTTTTCTAACTGTATTGCACAATTCACCAGTGAAGTCATCTGAGCCTGGAGTTATTTTGGTAGATAGCTTTTTGTGAATCTATTTTCTCTACAGTTAGAGGACTATGCAGATTTTCCATTTCTTTTTGAGTCAGTTTTTATAATTTGAGTCTTTCAAGGAATTTGTCTGTTTCATAGAAGTGGTTGAATTTATTGACATCATATAACTTTTCTTTGGAATGTTTTCATATTGCCATTTGAGTGATTGTGAGGTCTGTAACTGTCATATCTTTCATTTCTGAAGACAAATTTGTGTATTTTATTGTACAGTTTCATCAGATGTACTAGATGTTTATCAAATTAGTCAATTTTTCTAAGAACCAAATTTTGGTTTTATCAATCTTCTCTACCCTTTTTCCACTTTAATTTTCTGTCAACTTTATAATTCCCTTCCTTCTAATAATTTTGCAGCTTATATACTCTTTTTCTGTTACTTTGGTTTGCCGTCACTTCTTTAGAGTGCTCCGCTTCTATGTGTGAGATCTCCAACCAGTTCCTGTAGAATTCTGTGTGCTCGCCTGTGACTTCAACAAGTTGCGTTTTACATCTTCCCCAGCGTTAATCATTGTTATCAGCAAGAGGATTAGTTTGAAACAGGCTTCTCCACTATGACCAGAAACGGAAAAGCATATGTATGTTATCTGTAAAACACTGCTTTCTGGTATGCAGAATAAAATTGACGTTTAATATCGGTTTACATACCCTGCTGTGTTAGAAAGTGTTAGCTCGAAATACACGGTGCAGATTCCTTTCCACTACCTTTATATCATAGCGTCTGCAAATAGTAAAGTTCAGTTTGTTTTTAGTTTTTTGCCAGTTCTCACATGTATTATTTCTTTTCCTTGACTTAATGGAGCACCTAGTCTTTCTCTAAGAGACTGGATGGAAGCTGTGATACGGGCATTGTCGACCCTTCCTGGTTTCTAAGCCAAGATTTAGATAGGTCACCATTAATGATCACTCCTGGACATATACCTGGACAAAACTATAATTCATAAACACACATGCCTCCCTATGTCCATAGCAGCACCAGCCAAGCCGTGGAAGCAGCCTACAGGCCCCTCGTGGATGAATGGACAGAGAAGACGCGGTGCACACACGTGGTGCGGTACTGGTGCTGCCGCTCTGGACGGTGCTCTGGACTGCAGCCCGCCAGGCTCTGCTGTGCATGGGACTCTCCAGGCAACAATCCTGGAGTGGGTTGCCATTCCCTTCTCCAGGGGATCTCCCCGACCCATGGGTTGGACCTGGGTCTCCTGCACTGCAGGCAGGTTCTTTACCGCTAAGCCGCCAGGGGAGCCTCGGCAGAATACTGCTTAACTGTAAGGAAGAGTGGAAGCATGCCATTCGCAGCAGGTTCATGGACCTGGAGATTGTCATACAGTGAAGTGAGTCAGAGAAAGGCAAACAGCAGGTACTATCACTCACATGTGGGATCTAAGATATGATACGAATGAACTTATTTATGAGACATAATCAGACTCCTGCACAGACAGATTTGCAGTTGCCACCTGGGATGGGGTTGGGGGAGGGAAGGATTGGGAGTTTGGGACTAGCAGATATAAGCTGTTATATACAGGGTGGATCAACCACAAGGTTCTACTCTATAGCAGAGAACGATATGTAATACCCTATGACAAGCCATAACAGAAAAGTATTAAAAAAACATATATATGTATGACTGGATCACTTTGCTGTATAGCAGAAATTGTACATTGTAAAGCCACTATACTTCAATTGAAAAAGAGAAGAATTCTTGGTGTAGGTTTTGTTGAAGACACACCTTCTCAGATTAATGACATTTTATTCCATTTAAAAATTGATTTAGTTACTTAAAAACATCATGAATGAATATTTAAATTTCAAATCATATTTTCTTTGTTTTGAGATGATCATGCTTTTTTCTCCTTTAACCGTCAGTGTGGCAAATTATATCGATCAATTTTCTAGTGTTAAGAACAAATTTGCGCTCTGAGAATAAACAGATTTGGTCGTTAAGTAGTTGTCCTCCTTCTTAGGTAATTATTAACACGGTGTGCTAGTATTTCACTTGGAATTTGTGCATCTATCTTCATAATTGAGGTTAGTCTTTCTTTTTCTTCTCCTCCATTCAGAAAACGAAGACCATGGCATCCGGTCCCATCCCTTCATGGGAAATAGATGGGGAAACAGTGGAAACAGTGTCAGACTTTATTTTTCTGGGCTCCAGAATCACTGCAGATGATGACTGCAGCCATGAAATTAAAAGACGCTTACTCCTTGGAAGAAAAGTTATGACCAACCTAGATAGCATATTCAAAACAGAGACATTACTTTGCCGACTAAGGTCCGTCTAGTCAAGGCTATGGTTTTTCCAGTGGTCATGTATGGATGTGAGAGTTGGACTGTGAAGAAGGCTGAGTGCTGAAGAATTGATGCTTTTGAACTGTGGTGCTAGAGAAGACTCTTGAGAGTCTCTTGGACTGCAAGGAGATCCAACCAGTCCATTCTTAAAGTGATCAACCCTGGGATTTCTTTGGAAGGAATGATGCTAAAGCTGAAGCTCCAGTACTTTGGCCACCTCATGCGAAGAGCTGATTCATTGGAAAAGACTCTGATGCTGGGAGGGATTGGGGGCAGGAGGAGAAGGGGATGACTGAGGATGAGATGGCTGGATGGCATCACTGACTCGATGGACATGAGTCTGAGTGAACTCCAGGAGATGGTGATGGACAGGGAGGCCTGGCGTGCTGCGATTCATGGGGCCGCAAAGAGTCAGACACGACTGAGTGACTGAACTGAACTGCTACTATCCTTGTCAGGTTTAAGAGCAGAGGCAGGCTAGTTCTGTAAAGTGAATTGGGAAATGTTCCTTTTACTCTCTTCCATTCCCTTTTACTTTTAATTTGTGTTCACTTGGAATTCTTTCTTTGTCCAGTGTTTGGTAGAACTGTCCACTGATTAAGTCTTTGCCTAGAGTTTCCTTTGTGGGGAAAGTTCTCATATTGCTAACTCATTATTTTTTATTATTTATAGCACAGTTTTGGTTTTCCTTTTCCTTCTGGCAGGTTTGGTACCTTGTATTTTCCTAGAAATTTCATCTAAATTGTGAAAAATTCTTGTTGCAAAGGCAGATTCTATCTGCAGGTTCTGTAGCCATCACCCTGGTATTCCTAACATTGTTTCGGGGTTCCCTCTCTCTCTCCTCCCTGTCTGTCCCTTCTCCTTAATTAGATTCACCATCGATCGACTGTGTTTGTTTCTTTAAAGAACTAGCTGCTGGCTCTGCGGTGCTCCTCACACACACTTATTTTCTACTGTGTCGCTTGGTTGATCACGTGCTTCCATCTTTTCTGTCCTTGCCCCCTGCCGCCAGCCCACTCTGATTGAGGTATCAATCATGAATGATTAGGGATTTGCCTATTTTTCTTGGTACACTTGTCAGATTTTGCTTTACACATTTTGAGGTCACTTTTTTTAGGTGCAGACTTAGGAATCATTATATATTCCTGGTGAATTAAAACATTTATCAATATAAACAGCCAGTGTATGTCTCTGGTGATCTTTTACCCTCAAATTTATTGATCCAATATTGATATTCATCAGCAGCGTCCTTTCATGAGAGTTTGCAGATATATCATCCCCCATTCTTTCCTTTGGGTTTCCCAGGTGGTGCTTGTGGTAAAGAATCCACTTGCCAGTGCAGAAGATGCCGGAACCGTGGGTTCGATCCTTGGGTGGGGAAGATCCCTTGGAGGAGGAAATGGCAACCCACACCAGTACTCTTGCCTGGAGAATTTTGTGGGCAGAGGAGCCTGATGGGCTCCAGTCCATGGGGTCACCAAGAGTCGGACATGACTGGGCATATCCGCACCGTGATTCTTTCCTTTAAGCCCTTCTGTTTTCTTATGCTTAGGTGTGATTCACAGAAACACCATGTAGATTTTTAAAAATCCTGCCTGACAACCTCTGACTTTTAATTGAAGGGTTATGTCCATGTCTTAGTCAGCTCGGGCCACCCTAATCAAACACCACAGACTGGGAGGTTTAAACAAGAGGAATCAATTTTCTCATAATTCTGGAGGCTGGAAGCCCAAGGTCAAGGTTCCAACAAACGTACTTCCCTGGGGGACACTCCTTCTACCTTGAGGTGGCTGCCTTGTCACTGTGCCCTCAAATGGACCCTCTCTGGTCTGTTGTGTGGGGACAGAGAGGTCTCTACCTTTTTCTAAAAAGCCACCAGTCTCATGGGATTAGGGCCCCATCCCTACACACTCATTCAATTTTAATTACTTCCTAAAAGTTCTGCCTCCAAATATTGTCATGTCGGCATTTAGGGTTTCAACACATGAGCATGGGAGGGGCTCACAATTCAGTTCACAGCCATCCATTTGTATTTAAAAATGCTTTATACCAAATGTTATGGTTTTGGCCATAAGGCATGTGGGATCCTAGTTCCCTGATCTGGGACTGAACCCCTGTCCTCTGCATTGGAAGCACTGGATAGCCAGGGAAGTCCCAGGATATTGACAATTAAGGTGGTTACTGATATTTTAAAATGGTTCCCACTTTTACTCTGCGATAAGCATTCTGTTACGCCTGCTCTGCTTCTTATTTTCAATCTCTCTCTTTTTCTGTCACTCACTGTAGTCACATGGCTTCCTTGCTCTTCATTAAAAAGGCCTCAGGTGATTAAGATCACCTCAGAGCCTGTGCACGTTTGGTCCCCTCTTTCTGGAATGCTCTTCCCTACAACTTTCCATGTCCTCTCTCACTTCACGCACATCTCTGCTCACAGGGAAGCTCTTAGAGAGAACTTTCCTTGTCACCGAACCAGAAGAGCACCTCCACGTGTTACCCGTTGCTGCATAAGCGTCACTCGCTCAGTCGTGTCCGACTCTTCGGGACCCCATGGACCGTAGCCCGCCAGGCTCCTCTGTCCATGGGATTCTCCAGGCCAGAATGCTGGAGTGGGTTGCCATTCTCTTCTCCAGGGGTAGAAGCCAGGTCTCCTGCATTGCAGGCAGGTACTTTATCTTCTTAGCCACCAGGGAAGTGCAGTAAGCATTTATAACCTCTCACAGTTTCCATGGGTCAGGAACTAGGGAATGGCCTTGCTCCATCTCGAGACCATTTGTCAACTTGCTTGAAGGCACCAGCCAGGGCTCTGCTGGAGTGGAGGGCCACTTCCAAGCTGGCGGCCTCGTCTGGCTGGAAACGTGAGATTGGTTGCAGCAGGGACCTCCCCGGGCACGCTCCTGCGCCTTCCCGCGCGGCCGCTGGTTTCCTCCCGAGAGAGAGACGCAAGAGCGTGAGTGGCAGTAGCCGTGTCACTGCCTTTCAGCCACTGCCATTCTCCCTGCCATTTCCACGATCTGCTCTGGGGAGTGGATGCCATCCCTGGAGGAGGAAATAGCACCCCACTCCAGGATTCTTGCCTGGAGAGTCCCATGGACAGAAGAGTCTGGCGGGCTATAGTCCATGGGGTTGCAAAGAGCTGGGCATGACTGAGCACACACAAGCTGCTTTGTTTATTTTAGCAGCCCTATATCCACCAGGTGGGCTTCCCAGGTGGCGCTAGTGGTAAAGAAGCCACCTGCCAATGCTGGAGACATAAGAGTCGTGAGTTCGATCCCTGGGTGGGGAAGATCTTGGAGGAGGAAATGGCACCCCACTCCAGTACTCTTGCCTGGAGAGTCCCATGGACAGAGGAGACCAGCAGTCTGTGGTCCGTAGGGTCAGGAAGAGTCGGACATGACGGAAGTTGCTTTGCATGCATGCACACACACCCACCAGAATTAACTTTCATCGACTTGTTCCCTGTGTGTTGCTTGGCTCACACACCGGAATGTTTGCTTCTAGGAGGCTGGGTCTTTGTCTTTCATGCTCCCTCTGGTGCCTGTGATAGTGTGTGCTTCGTAGCTGTGTTCCGGAACTGCTCTCTGGATAAAGAAATGAAAGGTTATCGGGAGCTTGGAGAGGGTCCAGGCACAAGACGAACTCGCAGAAGCAAGGAGCAGGCCAGGAGCCAGGAGCTGTGGACAGGATCGGGAGCCAGCGAGACTGAGGCAAGAAGGTTCGGGATGAGGCTGTGAGCCAGGGAGCGGAGGCCCCGCTGTGATCCGAGAACGAATGGGTCGCCCAGGGCAGGACTGGGCCACACCGGTGCTGTTGCTGGTAGAAAAGCTGGGCTGTTTCCTCTGAAATCAGGACAAAGTTCACGGTGCTTTGGTTTCATTGCCATAGGGGAGCGGGCAGAAACTCAACTGGAGGCAAGATTTCATTTAATAATGGTAATAATACAGTAATAAAGGTTATGATAATACCCCTCTGATGAAGTGTGCAGCCTGTGACATCCACATGGGAAACCGGAATGAGGCTAAGGCGATTCGGAAGATGGGATTTGTAGGTTTGCAGCGATGCTGGGTGGGCAGGCGGGCAGGATGCTTGAAAATGCAAATCGTCCACCCAAATTCAAGTGGCTTTGGGCAGAGATGCTGTGACTGACACAGCAGATGAGAAAATACTCAGTCTGGGTGAGTATTTGCCTCTGGTTTACGGCTGAGAAGAGCTTCTTAGATGCTTCTGATGCTGACCTAAGGATTTCCTTCTGTAATTTTCGGAAATTGGAGTTCTTCCCGTGTCACAAAGGGCACAGCCTGTATGGTGAGTGCTGGCCTCGGGGCTTTCCCATGGGCAGGGGCCCTGACTGCCCGATCACTGCTTCTGAGGGTTAAAGCACATTCATGTGGTTTTGTGTGGTTTTAACTAGAGACTAAATGAGGGTTTTGAATTTATTTTTCTTCCTACTCAATCCAGTTCAAAAAACTAAGATCATGGCATCCAGTCCCATCACTTCATGGTGAATAGAAGGGCAAAACATAGAAAGAGTGACAAGTTTTATTTTTCTTGGGCTCCAAAATCACTGCAGACAGTGACTGCAGCCATGAAATTAAAAGATGCTCGCTCCTTGGAAGGAAAGCTATGACAAACATAGACAGTGTATTAAAAAGGCAGAGAAATCACTTTGCTGACAAAGGTCCATATAGTCAAAGCTATAGTTTTTTTCAATAATTGTGTACAGATGTGAGAGCTGGACCATAAAGAAGGCTGAGTGCCAAAGAATCGATGCTTTTGAATTGTGATGCTGGAGAAGGCACTTGAGAGTCCCTTGGACAGCAAGGAGATTAAACCAGTCAATCGTAAGGAAAATTAACCCTGAATAGTCATCGGAAGGACTGATGCTGAAGCTGAAGCTCCAATACTTTGGCCACCTGATGCAAAGAGCTGACTCATTGGAAAAGACCCTAATGCTGTCAAAGACTGGAGGCAAAAGGAGAAGCAAGCCACAGAGGATGAGATGGTTGGATGGCATCACTGACTCAATGAACATGAATCTGAGTAAACTCCAGGAGACAGTGATGGAAAGAGGAGCCTGGCATGCTGCAGTCCATGGGGTTGCAAAGAACTGGACACAGCTTAAAGATTGAACAACAACATATTCAATCCAGTTAATCAAATAAACGCTTTTCTGAGCAGTTATGATGTTAGCAGAGCTGGATAAGCACTGCAGAGAGATGACAGAGACTGGGTTCAAATTCCAGCTCCTTCACTTTGTGGCTGTGTGACCGTGGGCAAGTTTCTTAACTGCTTTTTGCCTCAGTTACCTCATCTGTAAAATGGGACGAGAGGTCACCTCTCATACATGTATTGTGAGGATTAAATGAGTTGTACAGGTAAAGCCCTTAGAGGAGCGTGCGGTGCGCAATAAACATTAGATGACTGATAAGTACCACATTATATAGAATACATATGTGTTTGTGTATGTACGTGTGTATACGTATGTATGTATCTATATTTGTTGTTTAATTGCTACTCTTTTGTGGTCCTGTGGACTGTAGCCCACCAGGCTCCTTTCTCCATGGGATTCCCCAGGCAAGAATATTGGAGTGGGTTGCCATTTCCTTCTCTGGGGGATCTTCCTGATCCGGGGATTGAACCTGCATTTTCTGCATTGCCACTGAGCCTCCAGGGAAGCCTATGTATGTCTGGGGACACGATCCACCCCCCCTGATGTCACTGCTAGTTGCCTTCAAAGGGTCCATTTTACCCTGCTTTCTTACCAACAGAATACTGAACCATTGGGTGTGGAAATGTGTCCAGCTGAAAACAGCAACGATTCTATTTTCTATCCTCCCTTGGGACTCAGGCTGGATGACCCAGGTTCTCTCCGGTAAGACGTGAGAAGTTGCTGGTGGGAACCTTGCCTCCCATCTGGAAAACAGAGGCGGTGCTGGAGCAGGAAGCGCCATTCTGTGGCCGGTGGGCAAGCGCAGGGGGAGTGTGTGAGTTCTCTGGGGCTCCCGTGACAACCGAGGGGTTTCAAGGAACAGACATAGCTTCTCTCGTTGTTGTGGAGACTTGACGCCTCGGATCAGGGTGTTGGGAGGCTGGCGCCCTCTGAGGGACCCCAGGGAGACTGTCCCACGCCTTTCCCTGGGTGTCTGCACCATCAGCCGCCCTTGGCTGGCAGCTGAGCGTCTCCAGTCTCTGCTTCTGTCTTCACGTGGCTTCTCTCTGCGTGCCTGTCTCTCTTCTCGGGAAGGCACCAGTCACATTGGATTTAGGACCCCTGCTAATGCTGGTGGCCTCTTAACTAATTGCATCAGCAATGGCTCTGTTTCTAAACAGAGTGCTGGGGGTGAGAAAACGTCAACGTCTTTAGGGGGACACGCCCCAGCCCTGCCTCGGAAATGACCCCATCCTTTCACTTCCTAGATGAAGCCCTTGTTGTTTGGAGATATTGTCACAGCTACAACGGCAGGGCTGGGTGTGAACCCTGGTCCATGACCCCACGGTCTGAGCCCCTCCCTTGAGCATCCAGCCCTGCCCCCTCACCCGCCCCAGGCGCCTGAGTTCCCACCCTCACCCACTCCATGTTCTTTTGTTCGAGTCACTTCATGCCTCCCTAAGGCTTCTAGAAGCTGGAAGACTTCCTGCTTGGTGGTGGAACCCTACAAGGAGGTGTCCAGCCCTCCGTTAGAGGTCCTTTGGTTGCGGATGGTTGTGGTTCCTGGCGGCCATAATTTCACGTTGCCCCCTGGTGGACACGGCAGGGTGGTCTGGGGATGGTCATCTGACTTGAGCTGGGCCAGTTGGATCCTCCGGTGGCTTTGAATTTCGAGGAAGAGACGTCAGGTCCTGGACATTAGAACAGCTTCCGTTGGGCAGGAGTCTAGGGTGCTGGCTCAGTCCCAGCTCGCTCCCGCCCTGTCCACCCAGGAGCCGCTGTCATCAGACGAGGCTTGTCCGGCAGGGCCCCCTGCCTTCCTGCTCTGGCTTGTCCGCCTTGATTTTCCTCTGTCCACGCTACTCCTGTTCTTTCCCCTCCTGCCTGTGGCTTCTCCTTCTCCCCAGACATCAGTGCTCTGGGCACCTCTGCAGGATAAACTCAGAAGAATGGCTTTCCACGACAGTGCTGGTGGCTGACACCCCAACACCTGGACACCCCGATTCCGACTCGTGTGGTAGGCAGGGGTTGGATGTGTAAGGATGGTAGTAGCTGAAGTGACAGCTCCCCCCCACGCACCCCATAAGATCCAGGGATCGAACCCGGGTCTCCCACATTGCAGGCAGATGCTTTACTGTCTGAGCCAAGGAGCCACCCATACCTCATCCAGCCATTTGTAAAGTCCCCAGGCCATCACGGCTTGCAGACCTCTCTTAACTTTCCTAAAGTTCAGTGTTGAAAATCTCTCCCTTCCAAGAAGCTAAATAAACCCTGGCTTGATTTATTTAGTTGGTTAATCTATGTTAAAGCCATCAGAAACGATTTATTGATTGGCCTCAAGGAGAAATCCCAGAAGGACGATACTATCAACTTTTTCAACTAATCCCATATTCTGTCTGTGAAGGAAAACTTTTTCAAGGTAAGAGTTGAAAACACAAACTTCATGCCAAAGTAAATCTGCTTTACACCCTCCCTGTATCTGAGGAATAAAATGGTTTGGTGAGTGGAAACTCTCCAGCATCAGCAGCAGTCAGACCAGCACCTTGATCCCTGCATCCCGTCTCCATGGACCCCGCAGGTACCAGCCCAGGACTGCGCATGTGCAGCTGGGGCAGTGCAGCCACACGTGGGCATGGGCTGCCCGGCAAGGAGGGGCTGGCAGGACAGAGTCCTGGCCAGGAGCCCTGGCAAGAGGCAAGGCTGGGCGGGGGGAGCTAGAGTCCCGGGAGGCAGTGACGTCTGGGGAGACCTGTGTGTGAGCTGGATGGGTTGCATGGTGGGCAAAGAAATCAGGAAAAAAGTCTTGGGTGGGAGCTGGGGCTGGGGAAGTGGTCGGGAGTTTGGTGTGTGGGCAGCTGTGGTTGGTGATGTGGCTGGAGGACTAGGAGGCTGGACTTGGCTTTGAACTGGGCACCACTGAGCTGTGGCTCTCAGTGGGTTCTGTGACCCTCAAGCTCAGATTCCCTGAGTGTGATATAGGGATGATGGTCTTCCGGCTTCGGGCAGTCTCATGAGACTTTGTTGAGTAGGGTTGATTTGCCAGGCCCTCTGTGAGGCTCTCCAGGGAAGAAGGCAGGGCCGTGTTATCTTTTCAAATGATAGTTTTCTCCAGATATATGGGGCTTCCCTGGTGGTACAGTGGTGTATCTGCCAATGCAGGGGACATGGGTTCACTCCCTGGGTCGGGAAGATCCCCTGGAGGAGGGCATGGCAACCCACTCCAGTGTTCTTGCCTGGAGAGGCCCATGGGCAGAGGAGCCTGGCAGGCTGCTGCCCACGGGGTCGCAAGGAGTCGCGCAGGACTGAGTGCACAGCACACACCAGCTCCACGCCCAGGACGGGGCTTGCTGGGTCGCACGGCAGCTCTATTTCTGTTTCCAAGTGTTTAAGGAGCCTTCACACTGTTCCCCATAGGGCCGCACCAGTTTACAGCCTCGCCAGCAGTGCCGGAGGGCTCCCTTTGAAAGAGGTGACTGTGTGGTCTGAAGCTTGGTTTCCGTGACCCCCACCCCAAATGCGAGTGTCTCGGGTCACCTTCCACAGAAGTCCAGATTGGGGTTTGAAGCTTAGCTCTGAGACTTGAGAGGGGTCCCTGGGTCCTCTCCCTCCTCAGGATTCCTTGTTGGATGGTAGGTGAAAAAGTCACCTGGTCCTGTCTGGCTCTTTGCGACCTCATGGACTAGACCCCACGGACTATACAGTCCACGGAATCCTCCAGGCCAGTATACTGAAATGGGTAACTGTTCCCTTCTCCAGGGGATCTTCCCAACCCAGGGATTGAACCCAGGTCTCCCGAATTGGAGGGGGATTCTTTACCAGCTGAGCCACAAGGGAAGCCTGGGAATACTGGAGTGGGCAGCCTGTCCCTTCTCCAGAGGATCTTCCTGACCCAGGAATCAAACCAGGGTCTCTTGCATTGCAGGCGGATTCTTTACCAGCTGAGCCACCAGGGAAGCCCTGGATGGTAGGCGGCCTGGGGGTGATGGCCCGCCTGCGAGGAGGGTGTGTTGAGCATGGCCAAGGCTACAGCTGGGCTGAGGCTGGGCCTGAGGCAAGGCTCCTGTGACAGGGTGGGGAGAGGGGCTGGGCGGAGAAAGGCAGGGGGCCTGGGCCTCGGGCCAGCTTGGGCTCAGCCCCCTCCCTCTGCCCGGAGAGGAGGGGTGAGGAGGCAGGGCAGAATTAGGAGAGAAGATCCCTCCCCCCACCCCCTTAGTAGATCTGCAGGAATCTGTCTGTCTGTCCCAGGCACCTGTAATTTAGAGGCTGACACAAACCAGACGTTCAGCCCAAGATGCAGGGTGTTAGCTGCTTGGGTCGGGCTCCGCTGGCCGGTTCTTTGGGCCTCTCAGGGCTTGTCGCTCCCCTGTTGGTGGTCAGCCTCGGGTCAGCAGGGTGGCCCTGCTCTGGGGGTCGGCAGACTGTCCGCTGGAGAAGTAGAGGCCAGGGCACATGTCTCTCTTACCTGGCAGGCTGCCCCTGCTGTGCCCCTGGGCACCAGCAAGTTTCCAGAAGAACAAGTGACCGCTTGGGGCCTGGGCTCAGACTGGGGCACTATCCTTTCCTTCCAGCATGTTCTACCATTCGGCCCAGACCAGCGGGTGGAGAAAAACTGCGCTTCCTGATAAGAGGAGCTGAGTCACGCACAGAGGAGCACAGATTTGGGGGGTGTCAGGGGGGCTGCTTTGGGAGAAGATCCACCAGAGGCCCTGTCTGGGACCACCCAGGTTGAGCAGTCAGATGAGTGTCTTGTCCTTCTTGGTAGGAGAATAAAGGAGGGGGGCAGTTCCTGCAAGACAGCGGAGGGTGCTGGGCTTCACTCCCCCAGCCCCCCACGATGCGGGCATCCTCTCCACGTGGGAACGGAGAAGGGCCAAGTTACTACGCCCGCCACTCAAGCCCCTTCATTCCTGAGCACCATCTTCCCACAGGCTCCCCTGGGAAGCTTCTCTCCTGCAGTCTGCTCTGTTCCAAAGCCTGTCGAGACATTCAGAAGCTGAGCTGGAAGCATGTCCAGCCTGCTGGGACCAGCACCCAGAAGGGAGGCTCTTCGATCATCTGGGAATCCTGTCCATGGAACATGAATGGACATGGGCAGGGGGTAGGAACCCCTGTCAAAGCCCTCCTCTGCATACGGTGAAGATCATATTCACCTGAGAAGAGCCGTCGGAAGGCGCTCATGCAGCCTGCTGAGGTCCCCAGGAGGACAGAGGGCACATGGTCTGCTGTGGAGAGGGGCCAGTGTGTCCAGGCTGGTCGGCTGCTCTGAGTGGTGAATCTTGAGCTTAAACATCCCGAACCTTCATTTGCTCAGAGCTGACATGGGGCTGAGGAGGCCTGCCTTGTTGGGGCTGCTGTAAGTGTCGTCGATGACACGTGTGCAGACTTTCATGTGGACACCTGGCAGCGACGGGCACCCCCTCCTGGAAAAGGGCTGCTGACCACAGGGGCGTCGGGGCCACGGGCCATGGTGCAGGGCGCCTCCGCGGAGCTGCCTGTGGGCCTGGGTCTCAAGAAGCTCATTTCACTCTGCAGTCGCTGCCAAGGGCGCTGGCCTGCCGGCACCCAGCTTTGTCTCCCTGCATGGTGGGGCATTTCTCACCCAGCTAGAGCTTGCAGCACGGAAACACACGTCACAGCTGGGAGCAGTAAGACGGTGCGCGCCAGCCAGCTAAGTTTTCGGTATCTAGTTTGCTTCTCCTTGTTAGAGGTCATGCCCCTACGGAGCAATGGAGACTTCCTTCTCCCCCTCCCCTGGTTTTGCAGGGTGATTATCTTTCATCCAGTTCCCAGAAGTGAAGTGAGGGCGCCACCGCTTCTCGACCTGTCTGTGCAAATGGCTGTTCCTGAGTCCAGACCAATTTAGACTGACACCAAGGACATATGACAGCATTGATTTTACTGAACCCTTGCCAGGATTAGGACTCATTTTTCAGTGTTTTTAAAAGTGGACGTGAAATATGACCGCACTATTCTTTTTGGCAAGTGTGGTGGCTTTGTGACGTGTCAGCTTGGCTGGGTGAACTACACCTCCCAGAATCCCCTTCTGGGGGTCGCGGGCAGGGCGGTGTGGTGTTGGGAGGGATGAAGGAGTCTCACGTGAGCCGTAGGACAAACATGGGCTCATGCGTGTGGCCCTGTCTTCTGCCCTGACTCCGGAGCGCAGGGACGGCTCCTGGTTCCTCCAGCTCCTCCGGCTCCTGGCCCGAGCAAGCGTGTTCAAGTCCGTGATGAACGGCAGATCCTGAGGACACGCACGGCGCCAAGGTCAGAGGCAACAGAGGACGTGGGCTCCGTCCCTCCTCCGTGCTGCCTGCCCTCTGGGTGGTCGGCTCCCTGGAGAGACGCCTTAATCAGTGCCCGCCCTTGTGTGAGGTCAAATGCCTGTAACAAACTTGCCTCCATCGCCATCACCGTGTCCGTGTCCATGTCCATGTCCCCCTCCCCCTCCATCTCCATGTCCATGTCCCCTCCCCCTCCATCTCCATGTCCATGTCCCCCTCCCCCTCCATCTCCATGTCCATGTCCCCTCCCCCTCCATCTCCATGTCCATCTCCCCCTCCCCCTCCATGTCCATGTCCATGTCCCCTCCCCCTCCATCTCCATGTCCATGTCCCCCTCCCCCTCCATCTCCATGTCCATGTCCCCCTCCCCCTCCATCTCCATGTCCATGTCCCCCTCCCCCTCCATCTCCATGTCCATGTCCCCCTCCCCCTCCATCTCCATGTCCATGTCCCCCTCCCCCTCCATCTCCATGTCCATGTCCCCCTCCCCCTCCATCTCCATGTCCATGTCCCCCTCCCCCTCCATCTCCTTCTCCATCACTGTGTCCACGTCCAGGTCCACCTCTATACTGACTGGCTCCACTTCTCTGACTGGACCTTGACCGACACAAACAGTATCTTCATTTGTGCTGAGGCAGTACGTGGGGAAGCAGACAGGACATGCAGAGACGGCTGACCCTGCTGACCAGCCCATGCCCTTCTTCTGTCCAGATAACTACACTCGCTGTTTCTTGTGAGTCTTGGATAATTAAGTCAGTGCACAGACAAGCTTGTGTGTACATAGTCATTTTAATTTTCACGCCTCTAAGCTTTCAGCACAAACGGCAGCTCATTGCATCCACTTGGTTTGCTTTATTTGCTCAACAACGTGTCTTGGAGAGGGAACCGTGTGTCAAGGAGAGCTGCCTCACCACTTCTGATGGATACCTGGTATTGTTATCTGAATGCCTCCTAACTGATTTTACCAGTCATGAACTAATGGGCTTCCATGGAATTTCCAATCTTTCGATACTACAGACAGTGCAATGAGTTCGATCTTGGTGTCATTTTGCACTTGTGCTAGAATGCCAGTAGGTTAGATTCCTTGTGGTGTCCTTACCAGGTCAAAGGGTAAGTTTGATGGATGTCATCAGAGCTGTTATTGCTGCTAGAGAGACGGAACCAACTAGCCCACTCTCCTGGGTCACCTGTTGCCTCCCCGTCCTCCTCCTTCCTTCTCTCTCTGCCCCTTGTACTGCAGGGTCACAGCCTGCAAATACTTCCCACAAGTCCTTTGGCAGTGGAGATCTTGTTTAGTATCTGCCAGCAAGACCACTGGTGTGAGGCTCAGAAGCCCAGTGGAAGAAGCAAGGGTGGGAGACGTGAGTTTTGATGAAAGCTGGGCTGAGTCTACCGGAGGTTTTCAGGTGTGGCTGCTTGCAAACCCCATGCCTGCACAGCTGAGATCCACAGGGGATTCCTTGCAGTTTCTGCCCTCCTGGGATTCCCAAACTCCAGAAGCTTCCCTCCCTAACCCTCACTCTTCCTGACAGTTTTTGTAAGCCTCTAATTGCATGCATGAAACCGTGTCTTGTTGAAGCACCTAGAATGCGTCCCTTTCCCCCAGAACATCAGGGTTTGGTGTTAGCGCCTGTGGCTCCATGTCCTAACCAGAGTACTTGTCAACATGTCCACATTTGACGGTGTCAAACTGAAAATGCTGTCTCACTACAGTTTTAATTTCAGACGTGTGTGTATGTGCGTTTGTGTGTAAAAGGCTGAATAGTTTTTATATTCTTAGTATCATTTGTATTGGGCTTTCCAGGTGGAAGTAGTGGTAAAGAATCAGCCTGCCAATGCACGAGACGTAAGAGATGGGGGTTTCATCCCTGGGTTGGAAAGATTCCCTGGAGAAGGACATGGCAACTGACTGCAATATTCTTGCCTGGAGAATCCCATGGACCCAGGAGCCTGGTGGGCTACAGCCCATCGGGTCGCACAGAGTCAGATGTGACGGAAGTGACCTAGCATGCATGCACCATCTGTATTTCCTTTTCTGTAAACTGTGTTCACGTTTGAATTATTTTTCTGTTTTCCTTTGGTCTCCTTATGGATCCAAAGAACTTTACTTTTGAAAAGAAATAGACGTTGTTTATGACATAATTTACAAACCCTTTCTCCAGTTTATAGTTGTCTTTTGATTTAGTTTATATATTTCATGACCTGATGATTCAAGTAATTTTCATGCAATTGAATTCGCTTTCTTTTCTGGTTTGTACTGCCCTTGATGGGGTTGAGGCAGCACCACCCATGGTCCCATGGGCTTCCCTAGGTGTCTCTAGGTTTAGACCATATTAATGGCCACCCACTCCAGTATTCTTGCCTGGAGAATTCCATGGACAGAGGAGCCTGGCAGGCTACTGTCCACGGGGTTGCAAAGAGTTGGACACGACTGAGAGACTGAACTGAACTTGTCCCCACACAAGCCCTTTCTGATGTTGCCTGTCGCTCCTGCATTTTTTACGCATTTGTCTTGTGTGCTTGTCTCTGACTTCCGGTCACCGGGCCTTGGAATAATCCCCAGATGCCACCTGAAGATGGGCTCGCCTCCGAGCTAAGTTTAATCCTCTAGTGAAGCGCTGGCATGTCGGAGGTTCCCTCTGTTATGCTTTCCCCTTTTGACTGCGCCTTGAGGATGTTTTCCACTCTATGCTGTCCTTTACGCTGTTTATTTTTATTGGGTGAAAGTGTGTTCAGTGGCCATCTGATAGTTGGAGCTTTAGAATTCGACTCAACCCTTTACTGTCTCCATGTGATGAGAAGCTCTGGAACAAGCACACCTCAACTTCCTCTTGGTTTTCTTTTTAGACCTTGGAGTTTGCCATTACACTTGTCCATGTCTTCATACATCTAATAATCGATTTGTCAGATTTAAATACATTTTTGCCTCTGGCTACAACAGATGAAGAAATGTGTGTTCTTACACCACCTCTGGAATAAGGTGTCCTTTCTCTTCCAGTTTTTGAGAGTTACGGTATTCCTAAACTGCTCTCATATTTAACCTTCACGTTTCCTCTGGGAACTGAAACACCGTATTTGTTTTGGTGGTTTTGTTTATAGTTAAATGTGTGATCACACTCACCGCTGGTTCTTTTTCTGCACTTTCTCGTCTCGTGGTTGGACAAAGTTGTCTTCTGGTTCATTTCTTCAGGATGAGCTCATGTTAAGGATTTACCTCTAGATTTTGAATTTTCAAAACGCACCTGTCTTTTGTTTTCATATTTGAAAGATATGAGCTGGCTGGCTGTGAAGCACTTGGGTTCCAATTTTGTTTTTGAAGGCTTTGCAGGCCTTCAGTGTCTGGATTCCAGCCTTGGTTGTTGTCATGGAAACATCGGAGGCCAGACTAATGATATTCCCTTTAACGTGACTTGATTTTTCCCTCTGGCTGCTGAAATAATTCTTTCTTTGTCTTTAAAACTGAGCGACTTTGCTAGCACCCTTTGCTAATTTTTTCCCTGCAACATGTACCTTCCCGCTTGTGGACACGTGTCCTTTTTCTCTTGTGAGAATTGTGCTTGCGTGATGCATTCTCGGTATGTTGCTTCGTTGCTCTCTGTCTTCCACGTCTGTGCTTTTCTCTGTCATCCTCCCGGTCCTCGTGGGCTTCCGCTTTGCCTGCTGGAATTGTCGCTCACGTCTGTTACTGTGTTCCCCTCATATTCCTCTCTGTCTGTGCACCGCGTTCAGCTGGTTTACATTTCAGATGTGGTTGTATGCTTTCCTTCCACTTGTTCCCTGAGCTTTGTCACTTTTCATCCATACCTTTGTTTTCTCTTGATACTTTAATCTCTGATTTGAGCTCTTATTTGAGTAGAATAGACTCTCTATTAAACTTCACATTTTTCCTGATCATGGTGAAATATGTGGTATGAACTAGAGAGTGGCAGGAAACCTCCAAGGAGCCGGGTGTGTTCTTTGGGTTTTCCTTCTCCCTGGACCCCCTGGGCTATCACTTAGCCCACAGCACAGCCTCCCTTCTCTCTCCAGCTCTTTAAGAAATTGTTGTTGTTCAGTCACTAAGTCGTGTCTGACTCTTTGTGACCCCAAAGCCTGTAGCACACCAGGCTTCCCTGTCCTTCACTGTCTCGCTGAGTTTGCTCAAACCCATGTCCATTGACTCGGTGATACCATCCAGCCATCTCATCCTCTGTCGTCCCTTCTCCTCCTGCCCTCAATCTTTCCCAACATCAGGGTCTTTTCCAATGAGTTGGCTCTTTGCATCAGGGGGCCAGAGTACTGGAGCTTCAGCTTCGCGGCAGTCCTTCCAATGGTGGCTTCTTGCAAACGGGGCATCTCAGGGGAATCCCTGGCTCAGGCCTTTCCCTACTTCGAGAAACCCGAACACTCGGCCCATGGATGCTGCTGTCACAGGTCCGTGTTCTGTTCACCTTGTCCAAAACAGTGGAGAGTTTCCACTGTGGTTCTGAGTGCCCCCACCACCGACATCTGCCCTCACAGACAGCCTTTCTTGGCCCCTCTCCACGTGTCTGTAGGACTTTCTTTTTATTGTTATTATTATTTTTGGCCATGTTGCGCCACTTGCAGGAACTTAGTTCCCTGACCAGGGATCGAACCTGGGCATTTGGTAGTGAAAGCGCTGAGTCCTAACCACTGGATGGCCTGGGCATCCCTTTCATGCGGCTTTTACCGCATGAGGCAGCCCTTCCTCATATACTGAGGTTCAGGACAGTTGATACGTTTCTGTTTCTTATTTTCTTTTAGGATTTCTGGTTAATTTCTAAAAGGAGGAGGAAACCACTGTCTTTCAACCTTGCCATTTAAAAAGTGCTTTAATTTTTGTTTCAATTTGCATGGCATTGATTATTGGTGAAGCTGAGTATTGATGATGTATTTTCAATAGTGATTTTACAGAAAGCTCAGTATAACAAAGCACAGTGTGCCAAGGGGATGGATGTTATACTTCCCATGCTGGAAACAGCACTCCAGGGCTTCTCCTCGACCACAGAGTCACTTTCAACAACAAACAGGGTTCGTCTCACGCTCTGTAAAGACAGCAGCAGAAGAAAGGTCACAGTGACTGATCCGCACCTGAACGCGTTAAATACAGGTTTCAGAGGCAACCCAACGCCATTACACTCATCATACCCTCCACGACATTCTCAGCCCTTGTTAAGGAGGTGGTGAGGCTCTGGGGACATTCCCACCTCTCGGTCCTGTCCCCTTCTCTGTCCTGACTCTGAGCCCAACACAGTCCCTGCCCTGGGTTCCCTGCCCTCCTGGCTCTGTGACCTTGCAGGGGACGGGCTGCATTGCAATGGAGCAGGGCCTCGAGGCTCAAGGCGGAAATTCTCGGGGTCCTCCTCCAGCTCCCGAGCTCGTGCTTGCACTGGGAACCTCTGTCTGCCTCCTGACCCCAAGCAGATCTGAATATTGGCTCAGCACCTGCTTCTTGGGCTCGCCTGTTCTGAGCGCGCGTGCGTGTCTCTGCTCTCCACGGCAGCTGAGGGAGGGTTTAACGTGCTGGTGTCCCTGTGGCAGGTGCTGCCTGGGTCTCACCTGGCGGCTCCCCCAGGGAGGACGCCTTGCCCGGGGTGTTTCCTGTGTCTTGCGTCCCCATCGCCCCAGGTGTGCCCCCTGGTGTTCACCCCGGGCATGTTTTGTGGAGTGTGAGCCCCACACCGCTGAGTCTGCTGTGGCCCCACCCCAAACGCACGTGTCTAGGACCACCTTGCCTACAAGCCCGGAAGGCGCGATGCCGACCCTGTTGTGTTGGATGAGGCCAGGACCCTGGAGCCCGCCTGTGCTCGGAGCGGGACCCAGGATGTGGCCACACTGGGCGCTGGAATGCAGGCTGGGGGTCAGGGGTTCAGGCTGCGAGGGGGCCCTGCTCCTGGGGATCACCATCCGGCTGGAAGACAGGCGCTCCTGGGTCAAGGACACCGCATGGGGGTCTAAGACCAGGGCTGTGTCCGGCAGGGGCTGGGTGGCAGGGCTGCTGGTGCCCGTGTGAATGTGGTCAGGATTGTTGGAGGATGAGTGGGGGTGTGGGGCCGCAGTTTCCAGCAGCGTGTGCAGGAAAGCCTGAATTGAGGCAGCTCTGTGAATGGTGTGGAGGCCGCGGAGGCTGGGGTGGGGTGCAGTATTGAGGAGAGGGGGTGACAGGGCCCGTTCTCAGATGAATGAGGGGGTCCATGCATGTGACTGATTGCTCTGCTTTCTGCTGACACCTGCCTCAGTAACAGAGAGTAGGGAGGGCTCTGGGCACTAGCCTCCTCTGGCTCTTCTCCACCAACACAGTGTGTGTGCGGAAACCCTGCTGACTTGATGCAACCCTGCCTGAAGGAGGCTCACGCCCCGCTGAGTGGCCACGCTCCCAAGGGGCCTGCCGAAGCTTCTGTCGCTTGCATTAGAAATGTCTCACACTGGGCGATGGTCCACAGAGTCACGGTAGAGCAGAAGGGAGGGAGAAGGGAAACGCCCCCTCTGTGCTGGACTCTCCTCCTCACCACCTGAACACCAAGATGTAGGAAAGATCCGAGACAGAGTTCCCGTGGGGCTCACTGTCACCAACGAGAAGGGGCTTAGGACCGCGTCAACCTGGCTCTTTGAGGAAAAGGACACCGTTTCCCCGTCACTGCAGAGCTTTCCAGTTAATTTATGACAACCACAGGGAATGCATCAGTTCTCACACGAGTGTGAGTCCAGCCTTGGCAGGAACGGCCTGGGCAGCTGGGAGCGGAGGGTGGAGAGGACCGGCCTTGCCCCCTCCTTCTGCCCCGCTGGCTGCGGAGCCTGCACCGACGGGGCCTCGTCCCTGCCCCCGGGCCTGGATCGGATCAAGCCCCCCTGGGATGGCCAGGCCAGGGCTCAGCCAGCTGGATCCAGGGCAGGCGCCTCAGCTGGCCCGGTGCAGCGCTCCCATCTGGACCCGGGTGTCCTTGTCGGTGCGCCATGTCATGTGGACTAGAGCCTCCCACTTGTGGACTCCCATCTCCCTCAGACGTCTGTGCTGCGGAGGAGACTAAACCTAGAACTTTCCCTGCAGCCTGAACCCCAGCGCCGGCATGCAATGGCCCCTTCCTGTTGGAACGGGTGCCCCGAGACGATGCCACCACGGCTGAGCCTCCCGCCTGCGCAGCCCTGTTCTCGGGGCTCCTGCTGGGAGCTCCTTGTGATTCCTCTGTGATCTCAGATCAGTCAGGGAGGAAGTTTCCCTCTGTCCTCTGCCACCTGCTCCCTGTCTGTGTCTCCTCTTCTTTCTGTTCTGAAGATACCATCATTGGATTCTGGGCCACCTTGACCCAGGACGATCTCATCTTGAAAGCCTTATTACATCTGAAAACTCCTCGTCCCCAGTAAAATCGCATTCTGAGCTCCAGGTCTTCAGGTGGGGGTGATTCTTGGCCCACCACAGCGCCCCTTCCAGCTCTGAGCTTTGCAGCTCAAGTCTCCTCTGTGAGCAGCCGAAGCCCCCAGGACTCTGTTTCCCGCTCCTAGGGTCAATGAGCCAGTCCGTACTGACCACAGCCTGCCCCTGGTCGCCCAGCTCCATGCCATTCAGCCAGTGGCTTTGCAGCGGCCACAGAGATGCTGGCTGTGCCACGGCTGGTTGAAATCACCCAAAGACCCCGCCCCCCTCTGCTGGTGAGACCCCCATCTCCCCATCGCACAGGGAGGGCCCACTGGGCTTGGCCCCATCGACGGCCCCGTGATACCTCCCGGTGCCCTGCGTCCCGGTGGCGCCAGGTGCCGGCAGGTGCTCGGAGGCCTCCTGCCCGGAAATGTCTCTTCTCGGCCTGGAAAGCTGCTCTTGCACGCATGCGCGTGCCTCCCGTGAGTCCTCAGCCTCAGCTCAAGTCAGCTCTGCAAACGCGGCCTCCCAGCTTCAGCCTCGCCCTCCTGCCAAGTGGGGTCCAGCCCGGCCTCTGGGCGCCCACCCGGCACTGCTTACAGTGGGTGGGTGGGGGTTACTACCAGAGATGCCTTCCCATCCCCCTCTGTAGCCCCCAGAGCAGCCCCCTGGCACAGAGTGAGTGCTGGGTGGTGGCGGGCCAGGGAATGAGTGAGTGGCTGGGGGAGGGGGTGGGCTCCCGCCCGCTCCGGCTGTAAATCCGGCAGGCGCCCCCTTCCATCACTCCCTCCTCTGACAGGGGCACCCAGGGGCCGCATCCTCCCTGACTGCCGAGTGCTGAAACCCTCCCCAGAGGTTCCTTGCAAAATGATGGAGCTGGGGCGGCAGCCTCGCCTGGACTTGGCGATAAATCCTCCCTTCCAACTGCAGACCATGTCTGCTGTATTTCATAATTGGTGAGATGGAGAGCCCCAATTTTCCAAGATGTTCAGGGATAACTCAGTTTTAAAGACCACGTCCTAACAAGTGGAATGGGCCGATTATTCCAGGGGATCCTCCGAGGATCGTTGCTGCCTGATGTAGGGAAATGGGCTTGAATTACGGCTCCAGGTTTGCTGAGAGAGGCGCGCTGCCCGTCGCCAGGAGAGACGTGGATGCCCGTTTGTTAAACATGTTTTTGAGGTTTTATTTCCGGAGAAGGATTTGTTTCCCATAATGTATCCTCTGAAGGGCTTACGGTGCAGAGCCAAACGCAGCTCCCCCTCTGAGTCCCCAGGGGGCGGGGGCGCCGGGGGAGTCGCACCGCCGAGGGCAGGCCTCGGGGGTGGGGGCCGCCTGGGACGGGTGGAGAAGAGAGACTCGAGGGGCAGCATCTGTCCCAAGCGCTTCCCTGGTTTGGGGCTTCAGACACCTTTTATGCTCACTTAGCCATGGGGACGGATGTTCTCTGTCTCCATGGAGTCCTGGGGGGTCACGATGTTCACGAGGGCAGGGAAGAGCTGGTAGTATCAGGAACATGAGACCCTCAGGGCCTCCAGAACTGTCGCATGCTGTCTCGCTTTCTGTAGAGATGAGCAGGCCAAGAGGCTCTGAGAGGACAGTGTGCTTTGATGGCATAGCCAGGCTTCCTTCCCACCCCGGTGGGCCCTCCTTGCCTTGCCGTCTGAGTCCTGTGTTTGAGATTTGCTAAAACGATTGGTGAGGCCTGTTTGCTGTTGGAGAGTGGCCTGTGTGGCCTCCGCTGGGAACGATGTGAAGGGTACTGTGAAAAGTGATGGCTGTGCTTGAGCAAGCTGTACCTGAAGGTGTCCTCTCTCTCAGTTATGCTGTGCTGAGGAAAGAAGCTCCAAGCAGGCAGGCAGGGCCAGGCCTTTGTGCATGGGTGGGTCCTCGCTTGGGTTCCCATAGACAGAGGTGTCACTAGAGCCACCCTCTAAGGGGCCTCATAGCTCCCAGTTTTTTTATTACACCTCTGCCGAACATGGAACCCCGGGTAACTCTGAGACCCTTCTGGGGAGCAACTCAGAGGGAGCTTGGCTGACACATAGGGATAATGTCAGCTTCGGAACTGATGGCCAGATCCTGGCCACACTGACATCAAAGACCATCACAGAGGCTGCTCAGTGGAGGCCCCTTGAGGCTGGCCCTTCGGACTTGCCGAGCTCCTTTGGGGAGGGTCTAGAGGGCGTCCACAGCTGCTGGGATGCTGGTCTTGAATTTGTCCTGCCCCATCTGTGGGGCCACCCCCTCCAGCCACCTCTTGTTCCCTGAAGGAATCCCTGCTTCCTCACCAGCAGTTAGCACTGAAACAGACCTGAATCTTACGGCCTCCAGAAGACCCTGGGCAAACTTGTCACTGGTTTCCGGCTGAGATGAGCAGCCCGGGGGCTCTTCGGAGTCTCTGCAGCTCCGCTTGGGCTGCTCCCCCCGAAGCGGGGCACCCCAGCCTTTCCTCAGGTTCACTCCCCTCACGCTCTGGGGCTGCCCCAGCTCACTCTGCCCAAGGCCGAGGAGACGTTGTTGGTGCTGTTCTTCAGTTGTTCAGTTGTGTCCAACTCTGACCCCGTGGAATGCAGCGCGCCAGGCTTCCCCGTCCATCACTATCTCCCTGAGCTTGCTCTAATTCACGTCCATTGAGTCGGTGACGCCATCCAGCCATCTCATCCTCTGTCGTCCCCTTCTCCTCCTGCCCTCAATCTTTCCCAGCTTCAGGGTCTTTTCCAGTGGGTCAGCTCTTGGACAGGAAGGAGACCCAACCAGTCCCCTCTAAAGGAAATCAACCCTGAATGTTCATTGGCAGGACTGATGCTGAAGCTGAAGCTCCAGTACTTTGGCCTCTTGATGCGAAGAACCAAAGAGGTGCCGGGTCCACGTGTCCACGGCCCCAGGCCTCACCACTGCAGCCTGAGAAGGCCGAGGTCTGCCCAGGGTCATGCATCAGCCAGAGGCAGAGAGGAGGGCGCGCCCGCTTGGGGCGGGAAGAACAAGGACCTCAGAAAGGCTCACAATCTAGCTCCCAGAAACGGGTAGTATTTCACTACATGGAAAAGGGGCTTTGCATCTGTGACCGGGTTAAGGGCCTTGGAATGTGAAGGTGGTCTGGGCCACAGGGGGGCCCATCCCGAGGGAGGCAGGAGGGGCAGCATCAGAGGAGGAGATTCTGTGATGGAGGCAGGGGTCAGGGAGGTGGAGAGACTGGCAGATGATGCGCTCCTGGTTCTGGGGACGCGGGAAGGGCTTTCACCCAAGGAACTAGACGAGACAGGGAGGCTGCGTGTTCCCTGGAGACTCCGGAAAGAGCCAGGCTCAGGTGACCTTGACTTTAGCTAGGCTTGGGCCAGACTCAAGCTTCTAGAGCTTTAAGACCAAGTGTCAGTGGCTGAAGTCGCTGAGCTGGTGGCCTTTGCTAGGGCAGCCCTGGAGGCCGGTGCTGGGCTCCTCACTGTCTCGCTCACGGCTGCCCTCTGGCGGCCGTGTCCTCTGTGCCCGCTCCCCAGCCTTCCCTGTTCCCTCCACCCTGCAGCGTCCCCTGAGCACTCGGCCGGTGCTGACTCTCCCTGCCCATCGTCCTGTCCAGTCCTCATGGTGAGAGCAGCCCTGTCCCCACCGTTCTGAAAAGCCAGGGGGCATCAGGTTCCCTGAGGCTGTGAGTCCAGGAGCAGAAGTTTGAACTCAGGCCTGCCTGGGTGCTAAGCTTGAGCCCGTGGAGGCAGGTGCAGGTGGGCGGCTGAACAAGGGACCAGGGATCAGGGGGCTTCCCATGACAGGCACTGGTTCCCTCCTAGCTCTGGGGCCGGAACCCACCTTCAAGGTGGCGGGGGCTGCGCTCTCTCTGGGGCGGGGGGGTCCCTCCTAGTTCCCTGCAGGGCTGGGAGCTCCAGGCGCTCCTGGGCTGTGGCCGCACTGTCAGTCTCTGCCTCGATTGCCACGTGGCCGCCTTTTCCCACCCTGTGTGTCTCTTGGTCCCTCATAGGGACACCTGTCCTTGGTTTTAGGTCCACCTGGAAACCCAGGACTTAATCACACTGCAGACTGACTTTCCACATAAGGTCACGTTCACAGGCCTGGGGACCAGGATGTGGACACGTTTTATTTTAGGGGCCGCCATTCTGCCTACTCCAGTTGGGGTGCTCCAGAAATGGGTGAGGCTGGGGGCTTTGGACACCGAGGCTCTCTGGACAGGGCCAGGTCCCCTCAGCATCTAGTGGCTCAGCTCTAGGAGCAGGGAGTCAGGATTTGGGGGCGATGCTCTGACCAGTGAGCATGGTAGGGATGCGGGCGAGTATTTCAGAGCTGCGTCTGCAGGCAGAGGAGCGAGAGGAGAATGTGTCCTTGGGGGTCATACAGACACGGCCCGCCCTGTACGCGCCATGAGTGCCTGACCGCTCAGCCTGCTGAGCCTCTGTCTCTGAGTCTCCAAGCTGCAGTAGCATCGCCCTCCCCTCCCCACTGCCCCGAGTTTGTGATGAGCTGATGGACTCAAGGCCCTAAAACAGCCAATGAACCACCCATGTGGCAGGCACACACACAGGTGTACACATGGGTGTACACACAGTCACACACAAGGCGGCTGCACTCACAGGTGTACACGCAGTGTACATGCAGCTGCACACACAGGTGTATACACAGTGTACACGCAGCCACACACAAGGCGGCTGCACACACCCGTCACAGGAGGTGCCCACACCTGCCCTCTCCCTTCCCTTCCTCGTGTCCACTGCCATCTCACAGGGCTTCTGGGCATTCTTCTCTCTGCCCACTGCACGGTCACCCAGAGGAGAGGGCGGGCCCTCAGCCCTGCTGGTTTCAGCGCCCCTTCCAGCCCCCACCTGGCGGGCACTATGGTCCAGAGGCTGTCCGAGTGAAGGGCTGCAGGCAGGGCTGCCGGGGGCGGGCGTGGTGGGCAGGACCTGCCCAGGCCGCGAGGGTGTCCGGGGTACAGGCTGAGGTGCTGTGGCTCTGGGGAGACAGGGGTCGGAGAGAAGCTTCCAGGGGGACCTGTGAGAGTGCCAGGGCAGGGGAGGTGGCAGTGGGGCCGGGGCAGCGCTGTGGGACACCAGGTGCCCACTGCTCGCAGAAGCCCCGTGGGGCTGCCCCCTGGCTCCAGCCCCATGACGGGGGGAATCGCGGCTGCCAAGGAGGCTCAGGAGGTGCCCACCGGGCCCAGCCCTCACCATCCAGCAGGGGCCTGCCTGCTGCTTCCCGTAACGGCCACTGAGACCAGAGGGTTTGGCTGGACGGGCTCCCCCACAGGTCCTAGGCCTCACTCACTGAGGGCACTACCCCGGGAACCTGCTAGAAAAGCAGACCCTCAGGCCCCACCCAGATGGGCTGCATCGGGAGCTCTGGGTCACGGCCTGAGGTCTGTTTCTCTGGGTGGGCTGCCGTGTGCTCCAGATTGAGACCCCTGCCCCAAGCTGCCTGTCACTGCTGGTTCTTGGAGCCCCCGTGGGAGCTCAGCCGGCCTTCCTCAGACCCATCGTCCGTGGGTTCCTCCACCTCTGCGGGCAGCCCCGGCTGAGGCCCGGAAGCTCTGTGGGGATAAATAGCTTTATCTCGAAAGGCCAGTCTGTGTCCAAGCCAGGAGGGCTTCTCACGCACTCTACTCTAGAAAATAAGAGCTTTGCACGTCAACTGGAGAAAAGATTTGTTCAAAAATATGAAAAAGGAAAGAGCAGGTGAGAGCGCTTACTCACTGGCTGCCACGCAGAGTCCGTCACTGAGGTCCACGTGCGCGCACTGTACACGCAAGTGGATCCGACGGCTGTCCTCCCCTGAGGCCCTGAGTTCAGGCCCTGATCCCACCCCACGCCCGTGCACCCCGACCTGCCTCCCTGGAGTGCCTTTGCGGGTGGAGCATTCTTTTGCGTGAGGGCGCCTTCAGGCACGGCTTGCTCAGGCACAGCCACTGCTCTGTTCTGCCCGGCGCCCTTCCCACTGTTGGCTGACTGCCCCGTTCACAGTGGAGGCCACCCAGGGCCACTTTCCACCTGCTGACAAGCCTTGCTAAGAGTTTTCACAAGATCTCGAACCGGAGTCCAAACCTTGAGAGGATTCACCAGAACTCTGTATTTCCATTTGTCTTCCTGTTGAGAAATTGAGAGAGCGGGCCATCCTCAGCCTGGCTGTCCACAGGCGCAGCCCAGTGGGAAGGAGCAGGCCGTCCCCTCAGTGGGGGGGCAGCGCTGCCTGGTGCCTCACCCGGGTCAGCTGCCATCCTGGGTTCCTGGGTCTACCGCGTCCCCTGCAGGAGCCTGGTGGCCAACGCCCGAGCCCATGGCCCTGGTGACAGATGGGAAGCCTTGTACCTGGGGGCCATGGAGGAGCAGCCGGCGGTGTGGGGGCAAGGGAGGGTGGGGAGGAGGTGCGGCGGCTTCTTGGCAGATGTGAAGTGTGGCAGGGCCCGGGGAGGACAGTCTGAGGCTCCTCTGATGGTCCTGGGGACACTGGACCCGGCCGAGTGCCCACGTCTGTGAAGGTCCCTCATGCCTGTAGCGGCGGGCCATGGGGTCCCCGGTGTGATGGCAGGAGCGTGGCGCTGGAGGACAGGTGGACCTGGCTTCAGACCTCCACTCTGCTAGTTAACTGTCTGCATGGGCTTGGATGGTCAGTCACCTTTCCCGAGCCTCAGTGTTCTCATCTGTAGAGTGGGGCCCAAACTACTTTATTTGTTTACTTGGCTATCTGCAGGCACCTTTATTCTGAGACACTCTCCAAAGACAGATCCTTTCTATGCATGAACTATTTTCTTTTTTATAATTTTTTAAAGCCAAGAACAAAGAAGCTTATTTACTTAAGCTGTCATCCCAACCTCGTAATTAATGTACACTGGATTTCTTTTTTTTTTTTTTCCAGGCCTGGACCCACTTCCCATACTCTTTTTATTGATTTTCATTTAACACTGGAGTCAAGCTGACTGGCATGCTGGGTTAGTTTCAGGTGTACAATAGTTCAATTGTGCACACACATCCAGACTCCAGGCCAGAGCTCAGGAGGCGCAGAAGACAGCCCGTGGACGGAGGGCCGTGGGGCTCGGGGTGGCCCCTCACCTCCACGGGTCTGGCCACAGGCTCCCCATTTAACCAGCAGGTCAGAGGTGTGGGGACCCCCGGGCCCCGGGCTTGGGTGGATGGTGCTCACCCCCTGATTCCTGGGCCTGGAGGGGACAGCCTGTCCCCTGCTCTCACCCTGGCCCTAACCCCCAGCTGCCACGCTCTGGGAGGCTCTTGGTTCACACACTCAGAGACGGATTGGCCTCAAAGCCAGAGCACAAGAGCAAATGAATCTTTGTTGCAGAAACTCTTGCGATGTCAAGTTTTACTGTGAGTGCCTTTGGTGAGTGGCGGGACGATAAATCTTGCCTGTGTTCAGATTCTCCGGCTCCGAGCCCTGGCCCCTGACTGCTGGTCATTCTGGTGTGTGGCTCTGCTGCTCGGACGCTGCCTCCCTTCCCAGCAGGAGTCCTCCCTGTTGCCGCCTTCCTTTGTCAAGGGCCCCGTCCCATGCCCATTCCTGCGTGGGAGCGAGGCTGCCTTTGGGTGAAAAGGCAGCCAGGCAGGCAGCTTGTTTCTGAGCCACCCACCCCCTCCACCCCCACCTGGCGTCCCTCCAGATCCAGGAGCCAGGAGGCGACTGGTGCCCAGTGTGTCCTGCGGGGCGATGGGCCCCCGTGATGCCCCACGTCATCCCGTCCAAGGTCCTCTCAGAAGTGCTGCCCGCCTCTCTTCTCTCGGGGATTGCCAGCCCCCTCTTCATCCAGCCGCCCTGAGTTTCTGGGCACACAAGGGTGAGGGGCTGGGCAGAGCCCCAGGATGGGGCTCTGGAGCTCGCATCCTGACTCAGCTCAGAGTTTCCCCGCTGCACGCCTGCAATTTGCTCTAGAAGAACTTGTTGAGAACCTGTGGATTTCTCTCCCTTTAGGTCCTGAAGATATCCTACTGTATTTTCTTTTTAAAGCTTCTGCAGGTTTCTTTCGCCGCAGAGGCCTCTCGTCCAGCAGAAGTGGATGTGCGTGTGCTGTGCGAGGCAGGGCCTGTGGGAGCAGCCGCTCCTGGGGTTGCTGACGGCGCACGTTGCCTAGTGCGCACGTCTCTGAGCTGCATGCCTTGGATTTCGGGTCAGCTTTCCATGTGATGTGGCGAGTGCTGCCCGGTGGGCTTGGTCATGGAGGAAATCACTGCCCACGAGGGGACGCTGGCTTCTGGACTGTGTCCTGTAGAGATTTTCATCAACCGTAGAGAGTATTTATGCTGGGATTTCAACATGGCGAGTGTGCAGACCTAAAAGGCCTTTAAAGTTAAAGTGAAGTCGTTCAGTCATGTCTGACTCTTTGCGACCCCAAGGACTGTAACCTATCGGGCTCCTCCGACCATGGGATTCTCCAGGCAAGCATACTGGAGTGGGTTGCCATTTCCTTCTCCAGGGGATCTTCCTGACCCAAGAATCGAACCTGGTCTCCTGCACTGCAGGCAGACCCTTTACCATCTGAGCCACCAGGGAAGCCCATAAAGGCATAAAAGGCCTCTACGAGGAGACTATTGGCAACTTGGAGATTCCTCTTTGAAGGACAGCAACGCCATCTGCCACCATCGCCGCCAGCCTGGCGTGTCCCCAGCCAGGAAGCAGGAGGCCTGCACTCCTGCTCAGCACGCACAGCACAGCCTAACTGGCTGCAGCATTAGCTGGGAATGTATCTATTATTTGAACTTATAAAAACAGCCAGTTCCTGCCATAAACTATTTTAGCCAAAGCCTCCAGCTCCATACTCCTCAGGACTGTGTCCAGGCTTGGACTTTATTTCATATTTGTGCATGAACGCTCAATGCAGCAACATTTATGGAATAATTCATTTACTCCCTGATCTGTGCTTTGCCTTGCTATGCACTGGGCTGATATCGATTGGATGTTGGGTGTTGTACGTGGAAAACTGTAAAATTAGTTTTAAGCCTGGAGTCCTTATCATCTTTTTCTGGAAAAGATGTCCTAAGCTACTGGCTGGAACGGGGGTCCTTGGAGCCCAGGGTCCTTCCTTTCTCTCTCTGAGACTGTGGCTGGGAGCTGGGCTCTTGTTCCTGGATGGCTCGGCTCTTTATTGCTCTCAAGTACTGGGAGGAAGGGGTCCCCATGCTTCTGTTAATTTCAGGTTTTCTTTGACACGTGAGTCTCTTTGTCTGCAGTGTATCCCGTCCCACTGGCTTATTTTCTGTCCCTGTGTGAGCATCGCTCTGCTCTGGGGTGGGATAAAGCCCATCCCTTGTTTTCTACTTCAGGATCTCCTCAGCTGGTTCTGAGCCTTTCTGCCCCCAGATGGACTGTAAGGGGAGAGCTTATCAGGTTCCATGAAGTACCCCGTTGGAGTTGGATCATCGTTGCGATAAAAGCCTTGGCCATGGAGACGTGACGTTTTCCTGACGTTGACCCTTCCCCTACACGAACACAGAGCTCTCTCCAGCTTAATCACGCTGTCTTATGCATCCTGACAATATGTTTAAGAAATGAATAGATTTCATTTTTAAAAACAGTCCTAGCTTTACAGAAACTTTGAGTAGAGAGAATGGAGCGTTTCCATATACCTCTCTCCCATCATCCCTATTTCTGTAATCTTGTGTGAGTGGGGTACTCTTGTTACCATTGATGAACCCATAGATATTTTTAAAAAAATATTTGTTTGTTTGGCTTCCCTGGGTCTTAGTTGAAGCATGTAGGACCTTTTTAGCTTGGGCATGTGGGATTTGGGTCTTCTCTGATGGTCCAGAGAGTAAGACTCCGCACTCCCATGTGGTGGGTTTTGATCCACCGTCAGGGAACTAACAAACTAGATGAGTTCATTTTGATACAAACTGTGCCCCCCCTTTTTTAACTGCGTGGGCCTGTCTCTGTCAGAAAGTCCTGTGGTTGGAATCATACAGCACACAGCATTTTCAGACTGGCTTCTTTCTTGTCTTACTGATTTTGCTACCAATTCTAGTACAGTGTTAAATAAGAGGTTGAGAGGAAAACTGCTTGCCTGGGTCCTGATCTGAGGGGGTAAGCATCTAGTTTCTCAATATTAAGTGTGATATTAGCGGTAAGTTTTCTTTTGCAGATATACTTCATCAAGTTGAGGAAATTTCCTTCTATTCTTAGTGTGCTGAGAGTTTTTATTATGAATGGAGGTTGAGTTTTGTCAAAAGAGTTTTCTCTCAATATGATCACTGATCACACCAGTGATGAAGGGGCTTATATCGCCGTATATTTGAAAGAAATGGCACTCAGCTGTGGTGTATAATTGTTGTTACTCACTGTTGGCTTCGCTTTGCTAGTATTTTGTTGAGGGTTTTTGTATCTTTGTTCACAGCGCACACTGGCCTGCAGTTGTCCTTTCCTGTAGTGTCTTATCTGGTCTTAGCCTGAGCGCAATGGCAACCTCAGGCCTTAATTAGAAAAATGTCCTTCTGCCTCTATTTTCTGGAAGACCTTGGAGAGAACCTGTATTGTTTCTTGCTTATATGTTTGATAAAAGTCACCAGTGAAGCAAGCTGGGTTTACTGCTTTCTTTTTTGGAATGTTATTAATTACTGATTCATTTTATTATAATAGATTCAGATTGTCTATTTCCTCTCGTGTGAGTTTTGGTGTTTTTCATCCTTCAAGGAACTGGCGTATTTCCTCTGTGTTATTAAGCTTGTGGGCATAGAGTTGCTTGTAATGTTCCTTTATTATCCTTCTGTGTTTCTGGGGTCAATAGTGACGACTCCTCTTTCATAGCTGACATTAGTGGTTCGTGTCTTTTTTCTTTGACTGCTTTGCTAGATCATTTTAGAAAGGCTCCCTATTTCCTCTTCATTTGTTAGGTAGTCACGTGATTTTATACCTTGCTCCTTCATCTGGAACATATATTTCTGTCTGTCATATATTTGTTTTTTTTTTTTTTCTTTTTTTTGATGGGTGGGACTGTGTTCCTGTCTTACGAGTTGTTTGGCCTGAGGTTTCCAGCCGTGCAAGTTGTGGGCAGATGGGTAGGGCCGGGTCTTGGTGGAGAGACAGGGACCTCTGGATACTTCAATTCATATTCCTCGGGTCCCGGGGTTCTCTCTTATTCCAGCAGTGTAGACACAGCGCTCTAACCTCAGGGGCTCAGACCCGATCTCTGGCCTGTGGACCGGGATCCCGCAAGCCGTGGGATGTGTGGAAAAAGAAAGGGAAAAAAAGGGAGGAAAAAAAATATAAATGAAAAATAAAGAGAGAAAGAAAAAAAAAGGCAGAACGAGAACCAAGAATAAAAAGCAACAACCCCTGGTCGCCGGGGCTCTCCCACCCGCCTGTCCGCTGGCTGCCCCCACTAACCCCTGGTAAGCCTTCTAGGCAGGGAGGCACAGACTCTGTGTCTCCCCTCACCGCCCTCTTGACTAGATCATTTAAATCATCTTTTCAAGAACCAATTTTTGATTTCTTTGATTTTTTTCTATTCGTTTCCTATTTCCAGTTTCAGTGATACCTGCTCTAAATTTTATTTAGTTATTTTTTCCCCTTGCTTTAGGTTTAATTTCTTCTTGTTTTAGGTTTAGTTTCTTCTTGCTTTAGGCTTATGCTACTTTTCATCCTTTAGTTTCCTCAGGTGGAAGCTTAGACCATTCATTTAAAATTGTCCTTCTTTCTAATACTTATCAACGCCATAAATTTCCCTCTAAACACTTTTTAAAAATTATATCCCACACATTTTGATACACTGTATTTTTATTTTCATTTCATTTCAGTTCAGTCACTCTGTGTCCGACTCTGTGACCCCATGGACCAAAGCACGCCGGACCTCCCTGTCCATCACTAGCTCCTGGAGCTTGCTCAAACTCATGTCCATGGAGTCAGCGATGCCATCCAGCCATCTCATCCTCTGTCGTCCCCTCCTCCTGCTGCCTTCAATCTTTCCCAGCACCAGGGTCTTTTCCAGTGAGTCAGTTCTTTGCATTAGGTGGCCCTAAAGTACTGGAGTTTCAGCTTTAGCATCAGTCCTTCCAATGAATATTCAGTCCTTCCAGTCCTTTAGGATTGACTTGTTTGAGCTCCTTGTAGTCCAAGGGACTCTCAAGAGTCTTCTCCAACACTATAGTTCAAAAACTATTTTCATTGAGTTCAATATATTTTAAAATGTTTCTTGAGACTTCTTGAGGAAGACTCAAATGTAATATAAAATTTATTTAATTTATTTTGAGATGTTTCAGCTTTCTCTTTTTGATTTCTAATTGGAGTCCATTGTGATCTGAGGGAATACTTTATATGATTTCTCTTCTTTTAAATTTCTTAAAGTGTGTTTTATGGGTCAGCATGGGATCTATCTCGGTGACTATTTCATGTGAGATTGAACAGAATGTGTCTCTGCTGTGTTGGATGACCTGTTTTATCAATGCCAATTAGACCCAATTGATTGATGGAGCTATTCAATTCAACCATATACTTACTGATTTTTTGCCGGCCGGATCTGCCCTTTACTGATAGAGGGATGAAGAAGTTCTCCAAAGTCTTTGTTTGTCTGAAAAAGGCTTTATTTTCCCTTCACTTCTGAAAGATAATTTCTCTGCCTGGGATTCTAGGTTGTTTTTTCTTTCAACGCTGTAAACATTTCGTTCCACGCTCTTTTTGCTTGCCTGGTGAGATGTTTGATATAATTACTGTTCATGTTCTTTTAAAGGTAAAGTGTGCTTATTTTCTGACTTATTTCAAAATTCTCTCATTTTTAAAATTTTACATAAGATATGCCTAGGGGAGACTTTGCACTGTTGATTCGGCTTGGTGCTCCCTGAGATTCCTGGATCTGTAGTTTGACATCTGTTATTAGCTTTGGAAAATTCCCAGCCTTTTTTATTTCAAATACTTACTCTGTTTCTTTCTTTCTTCTCCTTTTGATATTCCCATTGCATGTGCCTCATAACTTTATATGCTCCCCTACCCCCTGGGTGTTCTGTTTCATCCTTTTCTTCCCCCTTTGCACTTCAGTTTGACGAGTTACTTTGCTGCTGCGTGTCTTCCAGCTCACTGGCTCTTTGCTCAGCTGTGTCTGGTCTGCTGACAGACGACACATCCTTCATTTCTGGTGCAGTGCGCGTGGCCTCCAGCATTTCCCCTTGTTCGTTCTTAGAGTCCCCCTCTCGGTGTTTACAGCACCCGTATGATCTGCCTGTGGTCTGCTCTTTCCATGAAAGCCCTTAACCTTAATAACTAAATACATCGTTACTTAACCATAGTCATTTTAAATTCTTTTTTTTCTTTTTTTATTTTAAATTCTTGATCTAATTAATCCAAAATTCCTGTTGTATATGAGTCTTGTTTTGTGTTTTTTCTTGTTTTTTTTTTTTTTTTGGTGTGACTTTTTGTTGTTTGCGTTGTTCAGAGCCAGGCATAATATGTCAAGTAGGAGGTGTTGAGAGAACTTGACTTTTGGTGTGAGGTTTTATGTTAAACAGGCTCTTCCAAAAAAATGTGTAAGAGGAGGGAATGCTCCAATTTATTTAGAGGCCAGTATTACCCTGACACCAAAACAGACAGAAAAATAAACTATGTTTTTCAAAAGAAAAATAATCTATGTTCCAAATATAGACACAGAAATTCTAACAAATACTAGGAATCCAAATTTAGCAACATATAAAAGTACAGAACATGGCCAAATGGGGTTTGTCCCAAGAGTGAAAGGTTGGTTAAACACCTGAAAAGCAAATAATATAATATGTTATGTGAGTAGAATAAAAGATGAAGAGAAAAACCACGTGACCATCTCAGTAGACACAAGAAAAGCCTTTGACGGTATTCAGCACTGTGCATAATTAAACAGAAAACCTCAAGAAACTAGGAGAAGAAGAGGAATTCCTTGACCTGATAAAGGACTTTATGGAGAAGCCACAGCTGACATCACAGTTAATAGCCAAAGATGGAATGCTTTCCTTCTAAGTTTAGGCGCAAGATAAAGGTGTCTGTGCTTGGCAGATCTCTTCAATATTGTCCTGGAACTTATTGGTAGGACATATAAATAAAAGACATCCAGAATGGGAAAAAAGAATTCAAACGGTTTCTATTTGCAGATGATAAAAACTTGTGCACAGAAAACCAGAAAGAGTCCCCCCAACCATTAAACTAATAAATATGTTCACCAAGATTCAGGATGCAAACTCAACACATAGAATCCATTTTATTTCTACACTCTTGCAAAGAACAATTTAAAAATAAAACTATGAAAGTAAGTCCAGTTAGAATAGCATTAAAATAATAAAATACCTTAAAATAATTTTAACCAGTAAGCACAAAATGCATACCTGAAAAATTACTAAACACTGTTGATAAGTCGAAGAAGACTGAATAACTAGAAAGAAACCCCACGAGCGTGGTTGGAGGCATTAATCTTGTGAAGACGACCATACTCCCCAAATAGATATAAATGCTCAACACAGTCCCTGTAAGCGTCTCTACTGCCTCTACTGAAGCTATCGAGAAGCTGATCCTAAAACTCACACATAAAGTCAAGGGATCCAGAATAGCCAAAACCACCTTGAAAAAGAATAACAAAGTTCAGGACTCACTTTCTACAATTTTGAAGCTTAACTGGGTTGCTACCATAATTAAGACCGTGTGGTACTGGCATAAGGATAGACAGGAAGGTCTGTGGGATAGATTTGAGAATCCGGAAATAAAACCATGTGCCTATGTTTGATTTCTGAAGAGTGCCAAGACAGCTCAATGTGGAGAAGAATACCTTTTTCAACAGTTGGTGTTGAGACTACTAGATTCCCATGCATGAGAGAATAAGGTTACTCCCTCACCTCACAACACAGATAAAAATCAACTCAAAATGTAAAACAGATAAAAATTAGCTCTTAACTGTAAGAGCGAAAACTGTGAAACTGTAAGAGCTATAACTATGAAAAAATATGTGGGTGTAAAGCTTTATGACCTTGGACTAGAAAAATCAGTGGTTTCTTAGCTACTACATCAAAGCACAAGCGAAAAAATAAAAACAGATTAGTTGGGCTTCATCAAAATCAAAAACTTTCATTCTGCGTGGAACATGATGGAGAAAGGGAAAAGATGATTTGCAGAATGAAAGGATATATTTGCAAACCATAGAAGGGACTTGTATCTAACACATATGAAGAACTTTTAAACTCAGTTGTAAAAAGATTAATAGCCCAATTAAAAATGGGCAAGGATTTGAATAAACCTTTCTCCAAAGAAGATAAACAAATGGCCAATAAGTGCATAGAAAGCTGCTCAACATCATTAGTCATCAGAAAAATGCCCGTCAAAATCACAACGAGTTACCACCTCAAACCCATTAGGACAGTATAATAAAAAAAACAGATGATGACAAATGTTGGGGATAATGTAGAGAAATTGGAATCCTCGGCACTACTGGTAGAATCTCAAAATGGAGCAGCTTCCTTAGTAAATTGGCTGTCAATGCTGGGGACTAGATGTTTGTACCACCTCTCCGTTCGTACCTCGAAGCCCTAATCCCTGAGTCAAGGGTATCTGGAGGTGAGGCTTTGGGAAGTGATGAGGTCAAGAGGGTGGGGTCCTCACGACAGGATGAGCTCCCTTGTAAGAGAAGATTGGAGACACAAGATGACTCTCTCCACCTCTGAGGACACCGGGAGAAAGTGCGGACCAGAACCCCACCCTGATGTGGGGGTTCCCAGCCTGCAGAGCAACGGTTGCTCAGGCCTCCAATCTGTGGTCTTTCTCTAAAGCAGCCTGAGCTAAGAGAGGGCTTCTCCAGTAGCTCAGTGGTAAGGAAGCCTCCTGCAGTGCAGGAGTCTCAGGTTCGATCCCTGGGTTGGGAAGATCCCCTGGAGAAGGAAATGGCAACACACTCCAGTATTGCCTGGAGAATTCCATGGAGACAAGAGCCTGGTGGGCTGCAGAAGAGGCATTTTCTCTGAAGTGAAATAGAATTGCCAGATGACCCAACAATTACACTCCTCAGTTCATTCCTGAGAGCAAGAAAGACAAGTGTCCACACGGCAGTTTGTACGCAAAAGCTGAGAGCAGCGTTATTCATAAGAGCCCCAAAGTGGAAACACCTCAATGTTCATTAGCTGATGAATGAACAAATAGAAAGTACTATGTGCAGAAAATGGAATACTGTTTGGCAATAGAATGAAATGACATGCTAATGTACTAGAGCATGGTGAACATTGAAAACCCAGTGCTCAGTGAAGGAAGCTAGACACAAATGACCACATATTGTATAACTCTTCTTTCAGTGAAATGTCCCAGACAGGCAAATCTTTAGAGAAAGAAAGTGAAGACCCTTGCTCCTTGGAAGAAAAGGTTTGACAAACCTAGACAACGTATTACAAAGCAGAGACATCACTTTGCTGACCAAGGTCCGTCTAGTCAAAGCTATGGTTTTCCCAATAGTCAGGTATGGATGTAAGAGCTGGACTGTAAAGAAAGCTGAGCGCTGAAGAATTGATGCTTTTGAACTGTATTGGAGAAGACTCTTGAGAGTCCCTTGGACTGCAAGGAGATCCAACCAGTCCATCCTAAAGGGAATCAACCTTGAATATTCATTGGAAGGACTGATGCTGAAGCTGAAGCTCCAATACTTTGGCCACCTGATGTGAAGAGCCAACTCACTGGAAAAGACCGTGATGCTGGGAAAGACTGAAGGCAAAAGGGTAAGGGGGTGACAGAGAATGAGATGTCTGGATGGCATCACTTACTCCATGGACATGAGTTTGAGCAAGCTCTGGGAGACAGTGGAGGACAGGGAGGCCTGGCGTGCTGCAGTCGTGGGGGTGCACAGCTGAGCCTGACTTAGTGACTGAACAACAAGGACAGGAGTGGGAGGGGGAGAAGGGGTAATGGGAGTGCCTCCTGGTGGGTGCTGGGTTTCTACTTGTTCTGATGAAATGTTCTCAGTGAACATATGCTTTCTGAGTTGTCTCAACAAATCTGTTTGATAAAACATGAAATGTATAGTTCCTAAATTATGAAGATTTTTGTCCCTTCCTTCATAATGTAATGGCTTCCCTAGTAGCTTGGTTGTAAAGAATCTGCCTGCAATGCAGGAGACCCAGGTTTAATCCCTGGGTTGGGAAGATCCCCTGTAGAAGGAAATGGCAACCCACTCCAGTACTCTTGCCTGGAGAGTTCCATGGACAGAGGAGCCTGGTGGAATACAGTCCATGGTTTGCCCTTGTGGCTCAGCTGGTAAAGAATCTGCCTGCAATGCAGGAGAACTGGGTTCGATCCCGGGGTTGGGAAGGTCCCCTGGAGACGGGAAAGGCTACCCACTCCAGTATTCTGGCCTGGAGAAGTCCACGGACTCTATAGTCCATGAGCTCACAGAGTCGGACACGACTGAGTGACTTTCACTCTCTTTCACTTTCACAGTGTGATGTTTGTATTTATCATTTCCCTTTGTTTTGGTTTTTTGTTTTTCCTGCTCGTGGAGATGTCTAGTATAAGACAGGAGAGAAGCGATGAGAAAGAGCCTCCTTTTCAGGCTGCTGCCTCTAACAGCGATTCCTACAGTTTGCAGCCGGTTTTCTGAAAGTCTGGGCCACCCTAAAAAAGTCACCTTCTACTCTCTGCTCAGCGTTCGTGTCCTGAGCGGGCACTGAATTTTATCAGATGCCATTTTTGGCGTCTGTTTAGCTTACGGTATGTGCCCCTGTTTATTCTGCTATTTTGGGGATCACAGTAAGAGCTTTTCTGATGTTGAGCTGTTTCAGGATTCCCATGAAATACTTGGTAATGACATACAGTGCTTCATATACATTGCTGGTATCTTTTTTGGATTTCTGTGTAAGACGGCTTTATAATTTTCTCTTTTTGTACTGTCTTTTCCAGTTTCGGTGTCTGAGTTGGCTGTATTTCCTTATTTTTTTAAAAATAAAAATTTACATGTAGTAAAATTAAATTTTATCGCACAGAGCAATGCATTGTGACAAATAGCCATATACACACGGCAATGGAGGCGCAGAGGGCTCGCAGTGGATCCCGAGCGCCCCCCTGCCGCTCCTCCCTGGCCAGGTCCTCTCCCTGCCCCCCAGGCCTGGCCGCGTCGACTCTGTTCTCCATCCTTAAACACGGCTTTTCCGAATGTCACTGAAATGGAACACTGCACATAGCCTTGTGGTCAGACCCCTGCTACTTAGCAGAACTGTCGCCCGTTTGCTGCTGTGAGTCGAGAGCTGCTTCTTTTCTGTGCCTGGGTGTACTTTGTGTGAATGTAGTCGAGGTCTCCACTGAAATGGCTTCGCAAGTTTGGTGTCGGTTTCTGGATCTTGGCCACGTTCACCCAGTTGTCTTTGTCTGTCTGTTTGTTGAGGACATTCGGGTTGTCCCCAGCTTTGTTCAGTTACTGAGTTGTGTCTGACTCTCTGTGACCCCGTGAACTGTAGCACGCCTGGCTCCTCTGTCCTCCACGATCTCCCAGAGTTCGCTCAATTCATGTCCAGTGAGTCAGAGATGCCATCCAACCATCTCACCCTCTGTCATCCTCTCCCCCTTTTGCCTTCAGTCTTTCCCAGCATCACTGTCTTTTCAAATGAGTCGGCTCTCGGAGTACTGGGGCTTCAGTTTCCAGCTTGGGACTGCCATAAATTCTTACGTTCACATTTTTGTGTGACTCCAAGTTGCAATTTCTTGTTACATCAAGGAATGCGTTGGCTGGGTCGTTTGGTGACTGTACATTGAATGGCCTTTTTATAAGAAACACCTCTTTGCATAGTGGGTGTACCGTTCGACATCCCCACCAGCCGTGAATGAGACATTCAGGTGCTCTTTCTGCACCCTGACCGGCCCCTGGCCTTGTAGTTGTTGGTGGTTTTGTCCTACTTTCAACAGTTCTCGTGGATGAAAGTGTTATCTCCTTGTGGTTTTAATTTGCCTTTCCCTTGTGAACAGTGATGCTGAGCCCCTGTCTTTGTGCTCATATGCCACGTGAGTATCTTCTTCGGTGAAATGTCAGCTCAATTTTTTTCTTTTTTTGCCTGCTTTTTAAACTTGTGATGTTGTTTTCTTATTGCTGAATTTTCATAGCTCTTCATGTATTACGGATACAAGTCTATTGTGGGCTATGTGATGTGCAAATATTTTCTCCAAGTCTGAGCTGGTCTTTTCATTCTCTTAACCATCTCTTGCCAAGAGCAAAAGGTTTTAATTTTTGAAAAGTCTCATTTACATATATCTATCTACCTATCTATCTATCTATATATTGTTTTAGGTGCTCATGGTGTGGAACCTAAAAATTCCCTGCCTGACCTAAGGTCACAGGGATTTTCTCCTCTGCTTTCCTGGAGACGTTTTATGACTGGCATTTCACATGCAAGTCTTTGATACGCTCCGAGCTGACTTTTGTAAAGGCTGCTAATGTGGATCAAGTCCTCTCTCCCTTCTCTTTCCTCTGGCACCCAGATGGATGCCCAGTTGTTGGAGAGGCTCCGCTTTATTGGTTGAATTGCCTTCGCCCTTTTTTCAGAAACTAATTCCCCACATTCATGTGAATTGGTTTTTGGACTCTACTCTGTTCCGCTGATCTAAATGTCTATCCTTTTGCCAATACCAAGTCACCCTGATGACTGAGGCTTTATAGTGCATTTTTGAAATCAGCGAGACTCTTTTGACTTTGTTCTTTTTTTCCCGCAGGTTTTGTGGGCTGTTCTAGTTTCTATGCCACTTCCTATACATTTCAAATCCTTATTAAATTTTGTTTGATAGATTGTGTGTGTGCTCAGTTGCTAAATTATGTCCGACTCTTTGTGACCCCATGGACTGTAGCCCGCCAGCCTCCTCTGTCCATGAGATTCTCCAGGCAAGCGTACTGGAGTGCGTTGCCATACCCTCCTCCAGGGGATCTTCCCGACCCCAGGACTGAACCCATGTCTCTTGCATCTCCTGCATTAGCAGGCAGATTCCTTAACACCAGTGTCACCTGGGAAGCCCTGTTACTTGCTAGAAGCTGTGAAAAGCATGCTTGAAGCCAGTATCTTATTAATTCCTTATAAATTAATCTCTCATAATAACTGTAGATTTGGAAAAATTTCCTGCAAGTTCATGGCTTTTATCATTTTAGCCTTATTTTGTTCTCTACTATGTAATATTCCTTTTAAATCCCCATTAAATCTTTTTGGCTTAAATAATATTCCCTCTGTCTTGCTACATCCCTTTCTTTTATGTAATATTTTTTCTTGTGTGTATATTTCCATCTCTTTATTTTCAACTTCTCTGTGTGACGTGCCTTCTGATATGTTTCTTATGTGGGTTGGGAAGATCTCCTGGAGGAGGGCATGGCAACCCACTCCAGTATTCTTGCCTAAAGAATCCCATGGACGGAGGAGCCTGGTGGGCTATGGTCCATAGAGTTGCAAAGAGTCAGACACAACTGAAGCGACTCAGCGTGCACACACTCAGTGCACACACACTCAGCGCGCACACACTCAGCGTGCACACACTCAGCGTGCACACACTCAGCGTGCGTGCATGTTTCTCGTAATCAGTAATGAGTTATGCTTAAAAATCCATTATCATACTTTGGAACTGTTATTCCATGATTTTAATCATTTTGGGTATATTGTGATTCCTTATATATTTAGAGTTATATTAAGACTATTCTGTGTTCTTTCGTTTTTAACCATTTTCTTTTCTTTTCCCTTTTTGCCTTCTATGGGATTAATAGTACTTAATAAATTTGTGTTTTTCTTTGTTGGTTTGGAGGTCATATATTTTAATTGTATGATTTTAGTGGTTTTTCCTTAAAATTTTAAACATCACTATAACTACACGTTTTTTCTAAGGAAATGCACACATTTGATCCAGGCTTCTGTCTCTCCTGTCTGTCCCCTGTGAACCACTGAAATCAGTTCTGTGTAAATGTGTTAACCAAGAGTTTATTTCCCACCATTTGAAAAGGGAAAATTTTATAATGCATTATATATCCATCCCAAACTCTCAACCAGTTTCCTAGACTGTATCTAAAACCTAGGAAAATGCTTATATAAAACTAAAACCTTAGCGTATTAGGATGTAAGATGTTTAACCTTGCTTCCAGATTGCCAGCACTTGCTATGGTTGTTGACAAGCCGCTGCTTTGCAGGTGGTAATATATCTCGTTTATATGCTGTTCCACAAACATTATGTTTGCCACATAGCATGGCAAATCACACAGAAATAAATACACTTGTTAGAAAAATGCAGACTACAATTTTTAATAAAACTTAAGACCAATTCCTCCCCAAGTGAGGTGGGGACTTGAGGCTCCAGCCTGCTGAGAAGAGGCGTGGAAGAGGGTGGAAGCGATTATTATGTGTCCTGGTTGTGGAAGGGGTGGGCAGAGGGGCTGGATGAGGAAGGGCCTTTGGGTCTCCGGAGACCTGGGAAAGGTTCTGCACAATTCAGGGGCTGCTGTTGAGGCCTCTGAAGAAGGGGCTTAACAGATCTTCAGAGGAATTGCTCAGTGCTCTTGGATGAAGCAATTGCTAAATGCAGTCTTACTTCTTGCCTTGATGTTTACTTTCATAAACTTATTCACATGGGGCTCTAGGAGACTTCAGGCTGCCCCAGTGGCTCAGCAGTAAAAAATCTGCCTGCAGTGCGGAAGATTGGGAGACATGGGTTCAGTTCCTGGGTTGGGAAGATCTCCTGGAGAAGGAAATGGCACCCACTCCAATATTCTTGCCTGGAGAATTCCATAGATAGAGGAGCCTGGAGGGCTACAGTCCATGGGGTCGCAAAGAGTCAGACACGGCTAAAGGGACTCAGCAGTAGCTAGGAGACATCAAGTGGCTTGTCTCCTCCTTCTTTTAAACTTCCCATTACATCACAGTGAGGTTCAAGGCTGCTGCTCGGCACTGCATCCACACGGACCTCCTGGAGTGAAGCCCGTCTTGGGACCAGCAAAGTCCCAGGTGTCCATCTCCACCCTTGGCACTGGCATGCTTGCTCCTTCACATGTCCCTAAAAAAAAACACACCCAAGGTGAAGAGTCTGATTGGAGACACCTGCATAAAGAGGGGACCCCGAAGGGCTGCAGCCTTGCTGTAAATGAGAAAGAAACCCACTGTGTGGAAGGAGGGAGCAAGGAACACTGCTCTCTCCCCTGAGATTTTAAATCTCACACTCAGGTTTGCTGTTTGAATTCAAGTCTTAACTGTGCATTTTAACCTCCAGTGGGTGTGGGTCAGCAGGACTTTCCCCTGCCTGGCAGGGCAAATGCAACTTCTCTTGGGAGCTGTCTCCCATCTAGACTAGGAGTGGTTGTAAGTGACCTTCAGTTGAAACAGGTATTCCAATTTCAGAAGTGTTAAAGGATGAAAAAATGCCTATGGACCTGATGGAATGCAGTGTGTGTGTGTGTGTGTGTGTATCGGGGCGGGGGGTGGGTGCTCATACTGTCCACATCTATGTGACCGCTGAAATCATGTCTCTCCAGGTGGTATTCAAGGTGAACTCCTCAATATCCTTTCCGATTTACTAATTCTCTCTTTCACTGTGTTCTGCCTCAAATGTGTTCCTTTTATCACACATATTATTTCAAGGACTTTAAATTCCCCCCTAGTTTTCTAATTGCTTTTAAAAGTCCATTGTTATTGCTTATGTGCCTTTTCATTTTTCAGTTGTTTGTGTGTTTTTAAGGGGACTTTCTCCCTCATTCAATTCTGCTATTTCTTTAAGCACCCTTTCGTTGTAGTCGAATTGTTCCATGCAATTAGCTTCATCTGGAGCCGCTTTGTGTTCTGGGGATTGATTTTGTCATCAGAACATTCCTGTGTTGTGGATGAGGGGAGATTTGGCTTTTACCCCAATCCCATCTTCAGCTTTCGTCCCTCACCTTGGAGCATCTTTGGTTGTCCCAGCCACTCTCCAACAGCCCCCGGCCCCCGCCCAGGTCCTGGGGGGCTCTCTCCTTCGTGGTGCCTCTCTCTCTTCCTATTTCTCGCCATCTGCTTCTCACTGGGTCCTGGATTCTCTCGTCCCTCTTCTTGCTTGTTCAAGCAACAAGAAGTTTTGGATGTTGACCATGTACCAAACTCTGTCCCATCTCCTGCTTCCTTCTTTCAATGACAGTTTTGTGGAAACAGATCCCATTTTTAAAACGATTGCTTATATTCAGTGCTTTTGTGAGTTCAGCTTTCACGTTCAGGAAGGTCAGTGGGGCGGCGTGTGTCTCTACGAAGAGTTCTTCTCGCTCCTCCGACCCTTAATGGACCCTTTCTTCGAGTCACGGCCCTTCTATTATAATGTCAGCTCTGTTCCTCTACAGCACCTCGCAACCTGAAAATGCGTTCTTCTTCATCAGCTCAGATGTCATTTCAACCAGTCGCAATGGGAAGAAGACAGGGGTCCTGGCTTTTAAGGCTAACGTGGCTCAGAGAGGTTAGGACTGTCACAGGGCCACCCAGCCAGTGAGAAGCAGAACCACACTTGAAACCATCTCATTATTAAACACCTGCATCAGACTCTTCAGGTGGGACTCAGTACATTACGCAGGCAGGGGTCACAACCTTTTTTTTCTTTTTTTTGCTCGTTTGGTCTTAGTTTTGGCACGTGGGCTCTGTGTTGCTGTGAGAAGGCTCAGTAGTTGGACCAAGGCGTGTGGGATCTTAATTCCCTGACCAGGGATCGAACCCATGTCCCCTGCATTGGAAAGTGGCTTCTTAACCACTGGACCACCAGGGAATTCCCCACATCTTCTGTCCTGGTATCCTTCCTTGGATGTGGCACACGCCTGGGCATGAGATGTGCTGACAGAAACGAAATGCTTGATAAAGGCACCCGGGGGAGAGTGGCCTCTATATGTCTCAGGCAGGGGCTGCGGCTGAACCCATCCTGCGGGGCCTTGTGCCCCTGCAGACCCCCAGGGGCACTGGCCCAAAGGGCATCCTGCGGGGCCCAGAGAAGACCGGCCCCTACAGAAGAGTGTGAGCTGCTGCTGGCCGTGCTCCCTAGTGAAAGAGGAAGGCACTCAGTCGTGTCCGACTCTGCGACCCCATGGACCATACAGTCCCTGGAATTCTCCAGGCCAGACGGCTGGAGTGGGCAGCCTTTCCCTTCTCCAGGGAATCTTCCCAACCCAGGGATCGAACCCAGGTCTCCCACATGGCAGGCGGATTCTTTACCAGCTGAGCCACAAAGAAAGCACTAGTTCCCTAATGAAGGAGGATTTATATCCCAGCAAAGGGGCTTCCAGGACCACTCACCATGTTAAAGTCAGAGAAAATCAGAAGGTATTGATTCACATGGCTGCGTTGACTGAAGGCAGAGGCGGTATTTATTTGGAGCTGTGCTCCTGATGTAATAGCACTTAGATTACAATATTTTCTGTAATTACTTAAAAATGACAATGCATATTGAGTTAGTGATAAATCAGAGGCAATTTAAATAATGTCACCGGGAATCAAGAAGCATACATTCTGTGGGTTTCATTCCAGCCAACAAGCCGTTACTGCAACGAGTGGGGGTGTCTGGACACTCAGTGCCATCTGGAGGGGCAGTGCCCCGGGCTCTGACCTTGACCTGCAGTGGCCTGCCATCCTGACCTGGCTGCTCTGCATGCAGTGGCCAAGTGGGAGCTGGAGTCTGGAGCACAGGCCATGCCCAGGGCTCAGAGGAGGCCGGGCCGGGGCAGGGGGATGTCCGCACCGCTGGGCAGCAGCAGGTGTTGGCAGCGGGGGGGCTCTGGCAAGTGTCCTGCAGCTCATGGCAGTGGCAGCCAGCTGAGCCTCAGGCCCGATGCCCAGGTCCCCCCTCACCTCCTCTGCCCGCCGTGCAGGGGCAGTTTCCCCTGGGGAGCATGCACAGGTTTGCGAGGACCCTGGGGCCTCCGGCAATGAGAATTTGGCTTCTGCAGAGCTTCGCAGGGCCCCAAGTGGGTTCTGGGCTCCCTCCCTGCAGCCTTGCTTGGGGTGGAGGGGGCGATGGTCTACTTTGGGGTGAAAGGTCATCTGCTGGGCGGGTCTGCTCGCAGAGGGCAGTGTGGGGAAGGGAGGTGAGCTCATGAGACTCGAGCTCGCCTGGCTGCCTTCTTTGTGGCAGCAAGTGGAGTCATTTGCTCGCAAATAGCAGAAGCAAGCAGCTCACCGTAAACAAGGAACAGGAGCTGGTTACAGGGATTCTCGAGTGTCTCCTGCGGTGCAGGGAGGAGTGTGGACTGGACCTTGAGAAAGGGGAAGGGTCAGATTGGGGTCAGATCGGGAGAAGCACGCGTGTCCCTCATCACGTTCTCCCTGGTCTCCACGTGCACCTCTTTCTGCAGCTGTGTCCCTGCCCCCTGGTCTCTTGCAGCCCCCGACCTGATGGTGCAAGTCCAGCTCCTAGAAGACACAGATTGTTCTTGGGCTCAATTCCACGTTCCCCGGGAAGGGTCGGGGGCCCCTCCCAGCCACTCAGGTAGTGCTACATTAACAGAATGTCTGCCTTTGTCTCTTTGGTATGGCCCAGCTGTCATCTGAGGGGTCTTGACATTGGCACACACTTTCCATGGTGCCCCCTACAAGGGTGCCACTTCACTGAGTTACTCAGAGCCTGGAAGGTGGCATCTTATGGGCTTTACCTGTGGAGCCAGAGGACTAACTGTGGCCAAGATGAGACAGCGCCTAATGCCCCAGCAGGGCTTGGGGTGCTGGACCCACGGCCCGCCTGCCACAGCGCTCCCCACCGGCCATGCCGCTCTGAGCTCTAGTGGGAGGACACGCCACAGTGGACGTGGGGCAGGCCAGCCGTCCAGCCGGCAGCTTTGGCATCTCCAAGGTGCCTCCTGGAGTGTTTCACCTCCAGGCTGCTGAGGTAGAGAAGGCCGTTGTCCTGCTGGTGGGACTTTGAGGGTCCCCAAGACAGACTTGTCGGCAGAGACGTTCGACTCGGGGAACAGGATGAGACAAGGATGTGTAGTTCACTCTGCCTGGGGAGCAGAATAAGGCAGACGTGAGGACAGGTGCTCGGAGGAGGAGAGCGTAAAACTCAAAAATGAGCAGAGAAGACATTTGTCATATTTGCGTCAAACAACCCAGACTCGCTTCCTGTGTCCTTCCTACCGGCCACGAGGCTGGGTTACTGGCCACAGAAATGCTCCGAAGACTCAGAGTTTTCACCCGAGGAGGCTCAAGACCAAGTCTGCAAAATGCCAAGACAGAAACATCTGTGATCTTTTCAGTCATCCAAGTTGCCATTGCCTACTTTTTTTCTCCCACCGAGACTCCAAGTGTCTGAGAACACTTGGAGGTTTCCCTCAAGTCTCCATCCCCATCATGGCACCTGGCCGCCCATCAGTACTGCGAAAGCAGTCTTACTGAAAGGGGGTGAATAGCAGAAGGTTTAGTGGTCCTCAAAATTAAGGTCAATTTCCATCTTTCCTAAATAACACGGGGATTGTCTTTCTTCCAATCTTCACGTTTTCCAAGCTCCTTGATATTCTTAAAACACGAAACTGACTCTGATTTTGAACCAAGCTTGCTGGTCTCGGAAAGAAAATAGCTGTGCCCCAAACTGAGGACCACCATGGTCTGGGAGTGAGAGCTGGGGAGCTTACTCAAGAGATGCCTCACTTCTGGTACCAAGACCCCACCCCCTCCTTCAAACCCCCGACTCAAACGCACTTAGAGGTGGAAAGACCCCTGTTCAAGTGGCAAGTGTGCCTCATCCTTTGTGCTCTTTGGTGAATGACTTCACATTCTGGGTCTTGATTTTCACATTAAACAGTTAAAAAAAAAAAAGGGCATATATGGGTTGACATCAGAGGAACCTGGCAAGCTGCAGTCCATGGGGTCGCAAAGAGTCTGACACGACTTCACCACTGAACAACGACAATCAGAGAGGGCCCGGAACAAAATGAAAAGGCGTATGCAGAATAGCTGCACGCTTCTGAAAGCCCTCTATAAATGTGCCCTCTTTATTAACGATTCTAATACTTACAACTCCCATTGGCTCTTCTCCCAAGCATTTATTTGAAACCTACTGTGTACAAATTCCCTGTGCCAGATGCTGGAGGAAGGAACTGGGTTGAAAGTGTCAACTTGCAAAATTTACAGTGTTTTTCTTGCAGGCTTGTTCTCCCGGAAACAAAATCACTCTTCAGTACCTGGGACATTACAATCATACATTTTAATGAAAACTTAATTAATTTGAAATGATGGCTTTGTTGTAAGTAGAAGGAGAGAAAAATCATTAAAAATTGGCAAATGGGAGAGAAAAACGCTTTTATATAAGTACATGGGGGACACATAGGAAGGCAATGAATATTTCTAAAATAAGAAAACATAAAACTGGAGTTCGTAAAGTTATTTCCTTAATTTGGAGGGCTGGTTCAACATGTTCCCTGATAAAAATAAAAGAAAGAGGCTCTGCAGCTTGTGCAAATGAATACGGAAATCAATGGAATCTTTTTTCTCTTTAAGCTGTGTTCCAGTGGGGTTTAATGACATGGGTTCATCTGGGGCTTCCAGCGTCTGTTTGCTTTGGTTCTTGTAGTCATCGTGGAAAAACACAAATCTGACCAGAAGCTCAATCAAGGCCCCACAGCTTGTCCCCTGCATCCTGGGCACACACCTGCTGGGTGCTACTGCTCTTCAGATGTCTTCAGGGTCTCTCGGTGTCTCTTGGCCCAGGGTGGGCAGACAAGAGGGGCTCCCTGGTGAGCAAAAGAGGCAGAGACCATCAGCCAAGGAGGGGCTGAGCTCCAGTCCTGGCTCTCACGTCCTGAGCAGGTTCCAGCCTCGACTCTCCTGTCTCTAAAATGGGTGAGTTCCGCCGCAGCTCTGACACTGCTGCCCGAGCTCCGTCCCCAGTGCTCTGAAACGTCTGCTGTGTTTGAAGGTCGAGGGGGTGACTCTTCCAGGTCATGTGGTTGGATGCACAACCACCCCCGCCCTGACATCCAATGCTTCAGGGTCCCCTAAGTGGTTCCCTTTCATCTCTCTTCTGTTGGGTCCAGGATGTGCCAGTTAATATTTAATGGCCACCCTATGGGGAAACAGGCTTCCCCAGTGGCTCAGTGGTAAAGAATCTGCCTGCAATGTGGGAGACCCAGGTTTGATCCCTGGGTCGGGAAGATCCTCTGGAGAAAGGAATGGCTACCCACGCCAGTATTGTCGCCAGGAGAATCTCATGGTCAGAGGAGTATGCAGGGCTACAGTCCATGGGGTCACAAAGAGTTGGACACAACTGAGTGACTAACACTTTCACTTTTCACTTCCTATGGGGAAGAGAGCCTTGGTTTACACTCTTTGACAATTTCCCTGGTGTAGACACTCCACTACGGCCCATTTCAAGGCACCCCCGTGTGCCACTGGATGCTGAGCTGGGAAGGGTGCTGATAACCTTGAGTTGTGCAAGCTGGCTTCAGCCCACCCCTGGTTAGGTGTCTTCCCGTGATGGGGAACTCGGCCACTGCTGGCTAACCGTGGATGCGGGTCAGATAACGTGAGCCAATAGTCATTGCATGAGGTTGTGAGCCAGTCTCCTGGCCGGTGCCTTACAGAGATTGTCTCGTGCGATCACCCACACAGCCCCAGGGTTCCATCCCTCGGCCCAGATGGCCCGTAACCCGCCCAAGGTCTTGCAGCCTGGAGGAGGTGCCGCCTGGATGAACCCAGCCCATCTGAGTCCACAGCCCAGGCTCTCAGGCAACAGCCTATCCTAGATTTCAGCCTCAGTGCTTTCTGCCAAGGACAATTTTTCCAGCCTGCCGAAAAATGCCCTGAAACATCAAACAAGTTCCATTTACATTTGGTTCCTTTATCTTCCACTCATTTATCAAATTTCCCGATGATTACCATGCGCCTCTTTAATGCACCTGACCCATTGATAAGCATATTGGTAAACAGACTTTGATGGCGTTTTCCTTCACTCTGAGAACTTGCAGTTACATGCCATTAAATGTTTTCTCTCTGTTTTGTTCTTGGGTCGGTCCCATTAACGGGCTAGAGTGCAGACATATGGGTCTTATGTAAAAAAAGTGACTTTGGAACAGCTTTGCTGTGATTAGGGAAAGAAACAGCCTTAAGTAAAGGGAGCTATTTGGAGCAGAGAGGTTTTTAATTAGGATGATATTCTGGTGCTGAGAGACAGAGTAACAGGAGCCAGGACCGCTTTCCCCGGGAAGGGCGCTGACACACACCAGCCCGCCAGGCTGATTTTTCAGGGAATTAAGCCCTTCACCCAAACTGGCAGAGGCAAGAAGCATTTGTCCAACGGAGCGCAGTACAAAGTGGTTTGGAACACAAACAATTATCTGGAGAATCAGGCCACTTGCATTCAAAACTGGGTAATTTGTTCTCATCAGCAGCAGGAGCGGCTGCAAAGGGTTTGATTCTGCGGCCGACTCTCCCCAGCCCCGGACAGACTGCCCCCCGGGGAGGTGGCAGTCTCACGCCACTGAATGCAGTCTCAAATAAACTCGGGATGCGGAAACGCAGATTTGCAGACATGACTTGAGGTGAAATCAGTTCTCTGATGGATCGCATAATGCAACAGAAAGGTCATTTTCAACAAGTAATGGCATTGTTGTTTTCACAAGAGCTGTAGCTACTCATTAAGCTAATTCAAGCCATGTAAAAAGAAGGAAGGGCTTCCCAAGTGGCTCAGTGGTAAAGAACTCGCCTGCCAGCGCAGGAGAAACGGGAGGTATGGGTTCGATCCCTGGGTCGGGAAGCTCTCCTGGAAGAGGAAATGACAACCCACTAAGTGTTCTTGCCTGGGGAATCCCATGGACAGAGGAGCCTGTTGGGCTACAGTCCATGGGGTTGCAGAGAGCTGGACACGACTGAGCTTGATGAGCGCACAAAGAAAGCAACAAAAGACCTAAATTCCTGCTGCTCAGAAATAACCTCCCAGTTCACAGGTTCCCAGCTGTCTGTCATCACAAGCCCACACACGGGGCATGGGGCAGGGACCACCTTGCTCTTGGGTTCTGGGATCAGGGACTGGGATTGGGGGGTGTCTCTTCTCCACAGTCCCTGGGGCCTCAATGGGGGAGACTCCACTGGCTAACAGTGGGTTGATTGGCAGGTGCTAGAAACGTCCAGAGGGGCCTTTGCTCATATGTCTGGTGCCTGGGCCATGGGGACTCTCACCAAGACCATGCCTCTCTCCATGAAGCTGAGGCTCCCCCAGTGAGGGGGCTGGTCTGAAGAGGGGGTGCCCCAAAGGGAGGATGTGGAGAGTGAGCGTCCAAGAGACTGCTCCAGAGGCCGCAAGCCTCCTTGCGCCCTCCCGTGGTTCACAGCGTGTCCTCTCCATTGGGAGTGGGCGCCCCAGGTGAGCTCAGTTCACAGGGAGGGATGATCAAGGTCACACGCCCAGAGCCTTTGAGGCAGGGGACATGCCCACGTGAATCTTTGAACAATTCACTCTCCGTCGGCCGTTGAAAGGGAGACACGAAGGAAGAGATAAGCTTTTCTTTCACTGGGTACTCTTCTGTCTAGATGTGACTAATGGAATAGTTGCAGCCACTTTGCAACCATGAGTGAGCTATTCTGAGAAGAACGGTGTAGAAAGCTGGGAAAATATTGGGTCCTCGATGACCTACTTAAATTTTCAATCCTGAAGCCAACAGTTAAAGTGCATGAAATACACGGCTTCTTTCTGTGACTCACACAAAAAACTTGCTCTCCCTTGAGTGACTGTCTTTCCAGACAACTCTTCAGGTTTGAATACAACTCACAAGCGGTGGGTGGCAGCTGTGTGGCAGCTGTGGAATCTACAGAAGTAGATTCGTGTAAGCCCTTTCGTAAGAATGGTATTAGTTAATCATGCCTTCAAAATTACGAATTAATATAAATTTCACTCCTTTGGAATTTAATAGAGAAAAAAGAAAAAGATACAAAGTGGAAAGATTTGCTGAACTTCAAGTCATTTTTTAGCCACAAGAGATATTAGCTCCTAAATGATCTCTCCAAGAATAAGGGAATAAATTATACAAACCATTAAGGCATAGAGTCATTATTATTTAAGACAATTTTCTTCCCTGATTTTGGACAGTGAGGACTAACAGCTGGAGGAAAATGCAGTTACTCTAGTTTTTACACTTCTTTTTAGCTCTCCCTTGCCCCCTTGCCAAGTTTTGTTGCTTATAATATTTTTGCCAAGGTTTATGATGTTACCATTCCAGTGGGACTGTGTTCCTTAAGTTGTTTAAAAGTCTTAGTTACCTGTTAATATGGACTCAGCTCAATTTCGGATGTGTGTTTATGCACGTCTGTATTTCTTTGTGTGACCCCTCCCTCCCCCTCCCCCCTCCCCCTCCCCATCCCCTCCCCCTCCCCCTCCACTTCCCCCTCCACTTCTTCCCCCTTTCCCCTCCCCCTCCTTCCTCCCCTCCCCCTTCCCCCTTCCTCCTCCCCTCCCCCGTCCCCTCCTCCGTCCCCCTCCCCCTCCCCTCCCCCTCCCCCTCCACTTCCCCCTCCACTTCTTCCCCCTTTCCCCTCCCCCTCCTTCCTCCCCTCCCCCTTCCCCCTTCCTCCTCCCCTCCCCGTCCCCTCCCCCGTCCCCCTCCCCCTCCCCTCCCCCTCCCCCTCCACTTCCCCCTCCACTTCTTCCCCCTTTCCTCTCCCCCTCCTTCCTCCCCTCCCCCTTCCCCCTTCCTCCTCCCCTCCCCCTCCTTCCTCCCCTCCCCCTTCCCCTTCCTCCTCCTCTCTCCCTCCCCCCACCCCCTTCCCCTCCATCCCTCCCTCACGGTGGCTTCTCCATTACTAGTTTCTTTTCTGGCTTCATCTCTTGGTCAGATGCATTTTATCTGAGTGATTTTTATCAAGAAGGGCTCACAATGGCTTTGATTCCCAAAGTCTTTAATGTTTGAAAACGCTTGCCTATCCCTCTAATCTGCAGTCATCTCTGTGGGGGTAAATTGCTCCCGGTTGCCAGGCCCCCCTGCCTCGGCTCTGAAGTTCTGCCCATGGCCTGGGCCCCACTTCACCTGCCCCTCTCCTGGCTACACCAGAGGGTGGGTGGTGCTGGCTAACATGGGCTATGAGCCTGAGGAGGATGGGGGCAGAGTGTGGCCCTCGGGCTCCCTAAGGGTCTCAGCTCCCTTCCTGCAGGAGCTGGTTCCTGGCTGGCTGCCAGGATGCTGGGTTCTCTCAGCCTCTGCCTGCCCTTGGTGGTGCATCTGGGGTGGGGCAGGGAGGGGATGGACCTGGGGGTGCCTGGGCCAGGAGCCAAGCTCTAGCGCTCAGATAGCCTGCCCCGCTGGGGATCAACAAGACCAAATGGAATTTGGGACCAAGTTTCCCTGCTTTCTTCAATTTCAGTCTGAACTTGGCAGTAAGGAGTTCATGATCTGAGCCACAGTCAGCTCCCAGTCTTGTTTTTGTTGACTGTATAGAGCTTCTCCATCTTTGGCTGCAGAGAATATAATCTATCTGATTTCAGTGTTGACCATCTGGTGATGTCCATGTGTAGAGTCTTCTTTTGTGTTGTTGGAAGAGGGTGTTTGCTATGACCAGTGCATTGTCTTGGCAAAACTCTATTAGCCTTTGCCCTGCTTCATTCCATATTCCAAGGCCAAATTTACCTGTTACTCCAGGTGTTTCTTGACTTCCTACTTTTGCATTCCAGTCCCCTATAATGAAAAGGACATCTTTTTAAGGTGTTAGTTCTAAAAGGTCTTTTAGGTCTTCATAGAACCGTTCAACTTCAGCTTCTTCAGCATTACTGGTTGGGGCATAGACTTGGATTACTGTGATATTGAATGGTTTGCCTTGGAAACGAACACAGATCATTCTGTTGTTTCTGAGATTGCATCCAAGTACTGCATTTCGGACTCTTTTGTTGACTGTGATGACTATTCCATTTCTTCTGAGGGATTCCTGCCCAGTAGTAGATGTAATGGTCATCTGAGTTAAATTCACCCATTCCAGTCTATCTTAGTTCGCTGATTCCTAGAATGTCGACGTTCACTCTTGCCATCTCCTGTTTGACCACTTCCAATTTGCCTTGATTCATGGACCTGACATTCCAGGTTCCTATGCAATATTGCTCTTTACAGCATCGGACCTTGCTTCTATCACCAGTCACCTCCACAGCTGGGTATTGTTTTTGCTTTGGCTCCATCCCTTCATTCTTTCTGGAGTCATTTCTCCACTGATCTCCAGTAGCATATTGGGCACCTATTGACCTGGGGAGTTCCTCTTTCAGTGTCCTATCACTTTGCCTTTTCATACTGTTCATGGGGCTCTCAAGGCAAGAATACTGAAGTGGTTTGCCATTCCCTTCTCCAGTGGACCACATTCTGTCAGACCTCTCCACCATGACCCGCCCATCTTGGGTTGCCCCGCAGGCATGGCTTGGTTTCAGTGAGTTAGACATGGCTGTAGTCTGTGTGATTTTCCAGAGGTCATGTATGGATGTGAGAGTTGGACTGTGAAGAAGGCTGAATGCTGAAGAATCGATGCTTTTGAACTGTGGTGTTGGAGAAGACTCTTGAGAGTCCTTTGGACTGCAAGGAGATCCAACCAGTCCATCCTAAAGGAGATTAGTTCTGGGTGTTCACTGGAAGGAGTGATGCTAAAGCTGAAACTCCAGTACTATGGCCACCTCATGCGAACAGTTGACTCATTGGAAAAGACTGTAATGCTGGGAGGGATTGGGGGCAGGAGGAGAAGGGGATGACAGAGGATTAGATGGCTGGATGGCATCACCGACTCAATGGACATGAGTTTGAGTGAACTCAGGTAGCTGGTGATGGACAGGGAGGCGTGCTGCGATTCATGGGATGGCAAACAGTCGGACATGACTGAGCAACTGAACTGAACTGAACTGAACTTCCTTGCTTTGCCCATTGTGGGCAGCCTGGGGTCCTCAAGCTGGGGTAAAGGCGGAGGCTAGTTCAGGACCCTCATTACACCTGAACATGCCTTTGGGGTGGATTTAAAACTCCATGCTTCTCTGGGCCTCTGTTCCTTTGTAAGTTGGAGATCGGTGTGATCCTCACCTTGAAGGGCACAGAGGTAGGATGCAGAGCACTGGCTCCCATCTCCGGCAGGTCGTTGTCATGGCTACCGTGTCTGGGCTGGGAAACTCCATCACCTGCACTGTAACCCTGGCACTCTGCCGCGGGACCCTGCACCGCAGAAGGGGACCCTGTGTCTGTTGCCTCTCACTGCACCTTCTTCTTGCCTCCCCCTGGTCTTAGCTCTGAAAAGAAAGTGAAAGTATCATCGGTCTGTCGTGTCTGACTCTTTGACCCCATGGACTGTAGCCTGTCAGGCTCCTCTGTCCCTGGGATTCTCCAGGCAAGAATACTGCAGTGGGTTGCCATTCCCTTCTCCAGGGAATCTTCCCCACCCAGGGATTGAAACTGGGCCTCCCACATTGAAGCAGATTCTTTACCAACTAGCCATCAGGGAAGCTAAGAAGGAGTTAGTGGCTCCGTTGTGTCCAACTCTTTTTGACTCCATGGACCATAGCCCGCCAGGCTTCTCTGTCCATGGTATTCTCCAGGCAAGAGGACAGGAGTGGGTTGCCTGTTTCTTCTCCAGGGGATCTTTCCCACCCAGGGATCGAACCCAGGTCTCCTGTACTGCAGGCAGGTTCTTTACCGTCTGAGCCACCGAGGATCTTTGCCTTTAAGCCCTTTCTCTGCTGGGTTCTCTCTCCCCAGCTGGACTGGGTGTCCGGTGTTCTCCCATGCTGGCCCCCAGCCCTGCCAGCCCTGGGCCCCGGGCTCTGCTGGCGCATCTGGTTCTGAACACACACCCTGGGCAGCTGTGTGCTGGCCTGACTCCCATGCTGCTGTCTGAGGACTCGGCTTTCTCCACTGAGTTTACAGCATTAAATGATGCTCGGGGCCCAGGCCCCATCGTCTCCCCATCAGCCACCTTATTGCTGTTTTAAATGTTTTTTTTTACTAAGCATCTCTAACCGGCTGCCCATAAAATAATGGGAGGAAAAGGATTCTCCTTAAAGAGGAGCTTATCTGGGTTGTAAATGCAGGGCCGCTAATTGTGCCCTAAATGCCTCGGCGGGACTGTTGATGACTGCAGGTGGAGCGGGCTGTGTGGTCAAGGCTCCCTCCACATCAGGCCCCCTGGAGGGGCCGGGCTGGGCCGCCCGCCTGGGGCTCCCGGCAGGACGGAGGGGCTCGTCTGATGGCTCAGGAGCAGGCCCTCAGGAAGCGGTTGAGGTGAGGAGAGAGCCCAGGACCGAGTCGCGAGGAGCAGCCACCCCGGTCACCAGGCACCCCCGGAGCGTGGGGCCCAGGGCCGGGCCTGGCCAAAGCCTCGGCGACTCTTTGTGGGCTGAGGATGGATGAGGCACTTCCTTCCCTGGAGGCAGGGAGGCTGGGCAGCTCCTGCGGGTTCTGGGTCCCATGGATCTGGGTACCAGCCTCCTATCTCCTTGCAGGAGTACAGCTGCCTGCCTCCCTGTGCCCACTTCTTCACCCGCAAATTCCAGTAATGATGCCCATCTCATGGGGCCTGTGTGTGGGTTACAGGTCAAGCCCAGTGCTCGGCAAGCAGCAAGCTCTTCTTGAATGGTTTTTTAGCCGTGCTTAGAACCAACGCTTCCCAGCGCTCCATCCAGCGGGTGATCTCAGAGTCTGCCGCGGGCGCCCATGTGCCTGGCTTCAGGGCACGTCCATGTCCCAGGCACTTTATGCTCCATGGAGGCCGCGGAGACTAAATGAGCAACAGGTGAGTGGCCAGGACTGTGCTGTGTCATTGTCGGGGCACCACCCAACGAGTGGACAGTCGGCCATTTCCAAGGGCCCTCGCTGGGGATGGCTCAGCAGAGCCATCAGCTGTTCTGAGCTGACACCCTGGCTGTGGGCAGTCTTTCATCAACCACTTCTTGACTTAGACTTAGCCCCACAGAGGCTGGGTTGGCACCACGTCACAGGCCCTCTGCTTGGGTCTCCGGGCCGGGGACTGCCTTCAAAGTTGGCAGCCCCTCCCCCAACTGCAACCAAGGGCGGGTCCACCCTTTGCTTTGCACTGACACGGGATCAGGGTCCAGGGTCCCGCCCCCCCAGCCCCCGTAGCAGTAAGTTGACTCATTGGAAAAGGTCGTGATGCTGGGAAAGATTGAAGGCAGGAGGAGAAGGGGGAGACAAAGGATGAGATGGTTGGATGGCATCACCGACTCGATAGACATGAGTTTGAGCGAGCTCCGGGAGATGGTGAGGGACAGGGAGGCCTGGCGTGCTGCAGGCCATGGGGTGGCAAAGCTGGACGCAGCTCAGTGACAGAACAGCGGCAGCAGGTGCCTCTTCCTCCCCCAGAAGCAGCAGGTGCCCCTGTCCTTGAGGACGGGAGGGGCTTGGTGGTCACCGGCTGTCTTTGGAGCTTGCTCTCTGTGGCTGTACGTGGTCTCATGCATTCCTGCAGGACCTTCTGGAGCACCCAGGGGGCAGAGCCTGTGGGTGGTGCAGCCCCCTGGGTGTCTCGAGCTCCCAGTCCTGAGCGGACACCCTGGCCGTGGGCAGCCTTTCGTCAGCTGCTTCTTGAGCTGTCCATGCCTTTTCCACCTAGGCTCTGCCCCTGGAGGAAGTTTGTTGTTATCTTCTCAAGTCGTCATAATGAAATAGATTGGACATCTTTTTATCCCTTCAAGATCTGTTGAGACTTGATTGATGCCCCAACATTTCCCAAGTGTTTGATATGAGTGCCTGAAAAACAGACCTCGCTATGCAGTTGCTGCAAATGCCCCATTTTTAAGTCACATTCTTCAAATTTTTTTCTATCTTTGCTAACATTTTTCTGCTTGTTCTTCTAATCCTTGAGGCGTATATCAAAATACCCTTCGGGCCTTCACTGGGGGTCCAGTGGTTAAGACTCCGTGCTTCCACTCCTGGGGGTAGGGGCTTCTATCCCGGTCAGGGAACTGAGATTCCACTTCCCGTTCAGTATGGCAAACAGACAAGCAAAAAACCCATGTTTGTCTGTATCTCCTCGTGGGTCTGTGTTTATTTTCTGTTCTTTTTCAAGGTTCTGTTCCTAGGTGCACATATATTTAGAATTTTTAGACCTTCTTAGTGCATTGAAAATTTTGCCATGACATGGTAAATTTATTAAACTTGCAGTCTATTTTTTCAGTATTTAGGAATCAATTAAAAAGTTAGTTCATTTTAAAACAAAAATAGTACTTTAGACTAATCCAAGAGTGATTTTTCTTTTACTATTAACTCATCAAACACAACTTTATGTTAATATATTAAAAATGTACCCAAAACTAATGACTAATTCAAGAAAATATTAGATAATCTGATTAGATTAATACTTCAGAATTAGTACTTACATGCTTAACATGCTCCTCAGTTCAACTCCAGGTAGTGAAAGATGACAAAACGTAACTTATGTTCCCCGAAGAAGCCTGTTTTCTTCCAGCTCACCATTGTTGGATTCTAGGATACTTTAGGCCCTTTGGTTTCCTGGTCGAAGCTGGGAGGGGAACTCACCGGAACCTCCACACCCATGAGCAGGTAAAGCGGAGCTCATCCTTCCAGCTTCCCCGAAACATCGGCTCATTTTCCGTTTCCCTGCAGATCCTGGCCAGCTGATGTTCACTATTTTGTTAGTTTTCTAATCATTTTTTGCTTTTACTTTTTAAAACATTATAAATTATGGCATCACCGACTCGATGGACATGAGTTTGAGCAAGCTTCGGGAGTTGGTGTTGGACAGGGAAGCCTGGTGTACTGCACTCCATGGGGTCACAGAGCTGGGCATGACTGAGTGACTGAACTGAACTGATAAAATGTATAGAACATTAAAATTTCCATCTAAACCATTTAAAAATGTACAGTTCAGTGGTATTAAATGCATCCGTAATGTCATGAAGCCATCACCACCACTCATCTCCAGAACGCTTTTCATCTTGAAAAACAAACTCTATATCCATTAAACGGTGGCTCCCATCCATCTCCCCCAGCCCTGAAATCCAATATCTGACTTTCTGGCTCTGTGATTTGAACTACTCTAAGTGTCTCATGTTAAGTGGAATCATATGATATTTGTCTTTTGGGATTGGCTTATTTCATTCATCACGATGTCCTCAGGGCTCATCCATACTGCAGGATTCCCTTCCTTTTAAACACTGAATGAGATTCTGTCGCATGTACCCGCAACATTTCGTTTATCCATTCATCTGTCAGTGAACGCCTGGGTTGCTTCTTTACTCCGTGAATCATGATGTTGTGAACAGGGGTGTTCAATTACCTCTTCAAGATCAAGCTTTCCGTTTGTTTGGGTTCACCCTCAGAAGTGGTTGCTGACCGTGTGGAATTTCTGACCTTAGTTTCTGAGGAACTGCCATTTTCCTGCAGCAGGTGTACACTTTACGTTCCCACCAGCGGTGCCCAGGCGCTTCCGCTTCTCCACGTCCTGGGCTGGTGGCTTTCTGTTTTCCTGAAAGTAAGCATCCTAAAGGGTACGAGGTGGAACCTCATACTTGTTATTTGCACTTCCCCAATTCCTGGGTTGGGAAGATCCCCTGGAGAAGGAAATGACAAACCACTCCAGTATTCTTGTCTTGGAGAATCCCATGGACAGGGGAGCCTATAGGCCATGGGGTCACAAGAGTCAGACACGACTGAGCGGCTAAACCTAACCTAACTTAACCTGACCTGATGGGGATGCTAAGTATCTTTTCCTGTGCTTGCCGACCATTTGCCTATCTTCTTTGGAGAAATGTCTGTTCAAGTCCTCTGTCCGTTTTTATGCTGAGCTGTGTCTGTTATTGTGGAGTTTCATGAATTCTCTATACATTCTGGATGTCAGTCCCCTACCTGGTATGTGATTCCCAAACATATTCTCCCACTGTGTGGTTTTTCTTTTTGCTCTGTTGATAGTGTCTTTCAATGTGCAAAGTTGTAAAATTTTCCTAAAATCCAGTTTGTCTCTTTTTGGGTTGTTTTTCTTAGGCCTTTGGTGTCATATCTGCAAAATCATGGCCCAATCAATGTTTTGTCCTAAGTTTCCTTCTCTTGTTGTTTTGGGTCTTATATTTGGGTTCCTGATACATTTTGAGTTAATTTTTATGTAGTTTTAGGTAAGGGTCCAACGTCATTCTTCTGCATGGGGACATCCAGTTTTCCTAGGACCTTTTGTTGAAAAGATTGTGCCTCCAAACATCCGCAGTAAAACGAAACTGTCAGTTTCCCTCGGGAGTGTCCTTAATGAAGCAGTAAAGACAGCTAGTTTTATTAAATCCCCACCCTTGCGTACATGCTATGTTAATATTCTGTGTGACCAATTGGAAAGCACGCACAGGACGCACGTTCTGCACGCTGAATACAGTGGTACTTGAGTAACAAGAGCTTCCCTGGTGGCTCAGATGGTAAGGAATCCACCTGCAATGTGGGAGACCTGGGTTCGATCCCTGGGTTGGGAAGATCCCCTGGAGAAGGGAAAGGCTATCCACTCCAGTATTTTGGCCTGGAGAATAGTCCACGGGGACGCAAAGAGTCAGAGTGGCTTTCACTTCAGTCGAGTTACAAACTAGGCACTGTTTTCACGAAACATGGTTTTTACCTGAAAGAATGGTGTGACGGACAAACTAGGAATATTCCAACCTGGGTGTTCGGAAGACGTTTTCTCAAAAATGAACAATGCGAGCCTGTGACTTCAAGGAAAATAGCTGACAGTATTATTCATAATATTATTGATACACTTTGAATCTTCAAATGGAACTTAGGATTTAGTAGCCCTTGCATCTGCTACCATGGGCTTGCCAGCACCCCCGTGCCTAAAGGCTTCTCTGATGAGATTCATGGTGATATTAACAAATGTGCCTTCTTGGTATCAGATAACAAAATACATCAACACGTAGAAGACCCGTGTGACTCAGTGAGGCAGCAGTTTGCAAGTGTGATTAAAAGATCTATCCAAAGGGCAAGATGCAGAGCTTCTGACCTGGTCCTGGTTCGGATGAGGTCACCATGAGGTTTGGTTTCTTGAAGTTCCTCACTGATGCTACTGCATAGTCGGGGTAAGAGCCTCTTTTCTATCCAGTTTTTGAATTTATAAGCAGTGTGAACCAGGGCCCAGGGAGAGAAAAGTTGAGCTCACAGGGCTGGGTGGACTCAGCCTCCCTGCTGACTGTCGATAATTCTGGGGAAGAAAGAGAATGCTGACCCTCAGAGGGAGGCTCTGATCTGTCCCAGGGATGCGGGGTAGGGAGGGGCTGCACTGGGGGGGCATTGAGGGTCAGAGGGCAGCAGGCAGGGAGGGCTCAGGGGCGGGCAGTAGGGGATAGGGGAGCAGACTGCCAGAACCTCACGGACCTTGTCTTTAATGCAGGACCTTCTGTGGAGCCAGATTCTCTGGCTGATCTGAAGGGTAGGGGGACATGGCGTACAGCTGGAGGGGTGGAGGAGGGCTCTCTGCAAAGGTGAGCTTGGACTTGAGGGCTGAGGCTTACCCTGGAGTCAGGCCAGTGCAGCGATTGGGGTGGGGGAGAGGAAAGCAGTGCCCATGCCAGGGGCCAGCCTCGTGCCCAGATGGATCTGGCAGGTGGCTGGAAGGTCCTCGCTGCAGCCGAGTTGGGCCTGGTCTTTGAGTGTGAATCACGGGACCCTGGCTTCCTCTACCCCATCATGGTGCATCATTCATCATGAGCTTTCAGTGCCAAAGCCTTGAACATGATCTTGAAGACTTTATCTGATCGTATCTTCACAAATCCCATGAAATACTGCTGAGGCCATTTGATGAGGCAAAAGGAGGCTCAGAGGCACCCAGGGATTTGCTGGCCAGAGGCCAGTCCTGGACATGAACCCACATCCGCCAGGCCCCAGACCCTCCCAAGTGCCTCCCGCTTTGGGCCAGCTGTCAGATGGTGGAGGCTTGATTGCGAGCCCGATGGGGACTGATTCCAGAAGTGGCTGCCAGTGATTATTTTGGGGACATCGGGATGCAGCTGGGATTTAAATGTCCAAAATATCTCTCGAGAGACAGAGCTGGGGCTGAAGCTCTGCGCCCTGGATTTTAGCCCGGATGGGAGCTCAGGCATCTGCAGGCGAAGCTAACACCCCTGGGAGCCGGGCCTTCCTTGCTGGGTGCTGGTTCTCATCCCAGGTCCCTGTGGGCTCCAGAAGGGGCTGATCTTGTCACGGCCCTGCTGAACCTTTCAACTCCTGCAGGTAAGTGTGCGGTGATCCTAGGTGCTAGATGAGTCCCTGAGAGTGCAGGGGACAGGGGGCAGGAGCACCGGTTCTCTCCTCCGAGGGCATGGCTCTCAATAAAAACTGAGGCAGACCCTCCTGATCCTGGGACCCATAATCAGCTGGGTCTCTCTCCTCCCACCGGAGCCGGGCAGCCCACACGTGAATCTGTGTCTCCACCCACCGGCTGTGTGACCCTGGACAGTGACTTAACCTCTCTGAGTCTCCTTAGGTGGGGAGAGGATGCACCCCTGCGTGGCAGGGGTGCTGAGGGTGGGCTGGGCCTTCTCACCTGCACCGCATGGAACCCATCCCAGTGCAGGTCTATCCTACTTGTTTGCAGGTTTTGAGGGAACCATAAACGGCACAGTGGTGAAGAATCCACCTGCCAATGCAGGAGAGCCAGGTTCACTTCCTGGGTTGGCAAGGTCCCCTGGAGAAGGAAGTGGCAATCCACTCTAGTATTCCTGTCTGGAAAAGTCCCATGGACAGGAGAACCCATCAGGCCACAGTCCATGGGATGAAAAGTCGGACGTAACTGAGCATGCAAGCATGACTGAGTGCCAGAGTAGGCTGTAGATGCCAAGAGGGCTAGAAAAACATCGATGCTTTCAAGCTCTGCTCTTAAGCCCTTTTTTATGCTGCTGGATGCAAAGAGAAAGGATGAATGTCAGTGTGGCAAGCGCAATAAAACCTCCAAATATGTGTGTGTTCTCACCCTTGCAGCTGGAAAATAAATCGCCACAGGACAAAGGGGGATTAAGGTTGCAGATGGAATCAGAATTTCCGGCCAGCTGACCCGAGATGTGTGACTCCCTTGGATCATCAGGAAGGGGCCGGTGTAGTCAGAGGGTGCTTGTGGGAGACAGACGGGAGCAGGAGGGCAGAGCGTGACCTGAGAGGGAGCTGAGCTGCTCTAGCTGGTTTTGAAAGCAGAAGAGGCCAGGGGGCAAGGAGTGCAGGCGCCTCTAGAAGCCGGAGAAGGTGAGGGAGGGGGAGAGGGAGGGGCCCTCCCAGAGCCTTCAGAGGAACCAGCCCTGCCCACACTGGGATGTTAGCTCCCATCCTAGGAGACCCGCTTCACACTGGGTCCTCCAGACATGCCCGGGAGTAAGCACGTGGGTCTGTTACTGCACTGATGATGGGAAACCAACACCAGCGTTGGCTGGATCTTTGCCCGGGGCCTCATGGCTCTCCGGTTTATAGGAGAGGCCACTCCAGCCAGCACCTCTGACCCGCCGCCCCCTTCCTCCAGGGCCGTGGGCTTGTCCGGAGGCCTGCCCAGGGCTCCCGCGGGAGGGCACTGCCAGAGTGGAGCCTGTGGAGTGACCCGCAGGGAGACGGCACGCGAGCCCTTCAAACAGGAAGAGGCTTGGGTGATCGTAAACCTCAAGAGAAGGGCTTCAGTGCTAGATGTGGGGCCTGAGTGTGGTGCCCGGCGGGTGTAGCCAGCCGGTCATCCGGCCCCAAGGCCCCGGGAAGCCAAGAGAAGCGTGACATAGAGCGAGTCAGGATCCCCAGGCTCTGTCTTCCTACTCAGTCACATTAAGCAGCAATTGTGGAAGAAACACTCTTCACTGATGGAGAGCTTCACGGGGACTGTAATTCTGGGGGCATCGGGGGTGTCCCTGTTTACACACCTTTTCTCTATCAGTTTCCTCGCGTGGCCTTTCTAATCCACACTAGGCTGACACGCACACTCACACATGCACACAGCCTGATGGATCTTGGTCCCAGATGGAGTGGGGGCTGGGAGATGCCCGTGGGCTCTCACCCTCCAGGGCTGGGTGGGGCAGGCACCACAGTGAGGGGTCCCATCTGCTCATGTGGTCCTGAGTCTCATCCAGGCCAGGCGTGAATCAGGCTTCAGTCCCACCCTGGATGCTGGGGAGGGATGCTGCTCGGGGAGAGCATCCCTGGCGTGTAAACCACAAGTAGTAGCTTCCATAGTCCTGGAGGCTGGATGCCGCAATTCGGTGTCCACAAGGCCGGAGTCTGGTGAGGTCCCTGCTCCGGCTGTGCAGATGCGCCGGCTCGCTGCTGTGGCTTCCTGAGGCTGGAGACAGCTCTGGTTTCCCTGACTCCTCACAGGGCCCTGCCTCCATGCCTGCATCTAACGTGACCACCCCAAAGTCTCCACATTCTAATGAGAGAGGCCAGACCTGGGACCCTTGGCTGCAGGACTTGCAGCCGGACAAACGTCTCCTCCAGCAACACGATCCGAAGAAATCAGAAGAGGCTAAAGCTAATTGCATGTGTGCACAGATGGGGCAAGTGGTCCACAGTAAGACACACACAGTTCAAACCCACTGCCATCTCTGAACAGCAGAAATGGGGCTCTGGACAAGATCCTTGCACGGGGCGCCCCCAGGGCGGGAGGTGGGCAGACCAGCTCAGCCACCCCTCTGGCCCCTCCCACTGATATCCCCGCCCCCCACTTAAGGGACCAGCTCAGGAGCAAGCGAGGGGATCTGTTACTCTTCTCGCTCCCCTGTGCTGCAGCCCGAGTCCAGCGAAGCCTCGTCAGAATTCCCCATCTGGCCTCGTCAATGTCTATTGATTAAAGAGTCCGGGGATGAGGACCAGTAACACTGAGACCATCCCCCTGGGATGGGAGTTCTGGGAGGATAGGTACCTACGGATCACAGCCCCTCCTTCCTTGGCTCTTTTTACCTGGGGGAGGATGTTGTTGTTCAGTTGCTAAGCCGCGTCCCGCTCGTTGTGACCGCATGGACTGGAGTAGGCCAGGATCCACTGTCCTGCACTGTCCTCCAGAGTCTGTTCAAACTCACGTCCATCGAGTCGGTGATGCCATGCAACCATCTCGTTCCTCTGTCACCCCCTTCTCCTCTTGCCTTCCATCTTTCCCAGCATCAGGGTTTTCTCTGAGGCTGGAAAAGGGGTACAAAGGGGAGCGACCATGTCTCGATGATGTCGGTCCTGCATGGGGGTTTCTGGCAGCCTCGGATGGGTCTTTGCAGCCCGCCCTCTGATGGGGTCCCTGGCTCTCCCAAGGCCGTGCCTCGGACAGGCTGATGGACCTGGGGGAGGAGTCGCCCTTCTCTCTGTCTCCCGGGCCCACACCTCCCTTCTTTAACCCCGTCCCCAGTTCTGGATCCTGGCTGTGCCTCGTTGTTGCTGGTCATACTGGAAGCCTGGAGTTCCAGAAGCTTCTCCATGGTTCTGTGTGGAATGAGGCCCATACCAGCCTTTCCTTTTGGAGAAGTAAGGAAATGTGGATTCTGAGACCCTTACCTATAAAATTGGGATAAGAATGCCTCTCCCCCAGGATGCCTGTGAGGCTCAGACGAGCACAGCTGGCCAGAAGCCTACATGAGACCGTGGCCCCCCCGGCAGGGTGCTGCCCCTTCTGCTGGGGCCCCGCCAGGCCGCCGGCATCACCTGCGCTTCCAGGAGACTTGCAGTCAGGACGGCAGACTGAAGATGAAGGATGCCTCTCCCGCTTCAGACATGCAAAAAGGATGGGTGCGCTCCACCAGGAAGTTCCGAGTGCATGTGGAACTTAAAAGCAGGGGAAAGCCTTAGATACCAGAGGGAGACGGCACTCAAGGCCAGAGCGGTGGGGAGGGTGTAAGGGCAGGGTCTCAAATGGGGACAGGAGAGGGCTGGGACGACAGAGCCCCCTTCGTGAAGTCGGGGTCTGACAGATGCTGTCACTTCCATGAATGGGACAACCGAGTGGACACCTGCTTTCAGCTGTGGGTTCCTGATTTTGTAATGCCAACTCTGGATGGATGGAATTCATATTTACACCCCAGGAGTGCTGAGGTGAGAAGTACAAGTTGGGTCTCGGAGAAACACCACTGGAATGGGTGGAAGCCACTTGCCTGCAGAAGGCACGGCCCCGAACCACTGCACGTGGGCCACGGCACCTGGGGTGCTCCGGGCCCCCACGGACGCTAGTTCTCATGCAAGACGCACTCTGAGGGAGAAAGTTCAGAGATGACCCAGTGCACGAGCGCATTCCCGCTCCAGGACTGCAGGCGACAGAACAGTCTGAAGAAGGTTTAAAAATAAGTGTGTTTAAGTTTTTCAACAAGATGAAGGAACGGACCACGTAGGCAAAAGTAGGCCATTGTGAAGAGACTAAACAGGTGGTTAAAAAAAAAAAAAACAGAAGGGAAATTCTAGGAATGGAAAATGTGGTCGTTGACAGGGAAGAGAGACTTGGCAGCCTCTGTCCCCATTCTGAGGCCATTGTCTTAAGTGTGTGGGAATGTGCCGCTTCCAGGCTGGAAAGAGGATGAGGAAGTCAGAGAAGTGATAAGGCCCCATCTGCCTTCTCCACTGTGGGTTTACAGTCTCCCGAGGGAGACGGGCCTGGGGGAATAAAAATAATGGGAAGCATTTGCTCATCGCTTCCTCTGTCCAGGCGTGGAGCGAAGACTTTCCTAGGCGTCTGCTTGGCTGATTCTGACCACCCTTCCAAGGAGCCTGCTGTTGGCCCGGCTACAGGTGGAGGGACGGGGCCCAGGGGGGTGGAGGCTTGTTCCCGTGGCCTGGGGCTCAGTCAGGTCTGGGGGCTGTCTCATGGCTGCGTGACCAGCCCTCCAAAGGGACGTGCGCCGAGAGACAAAGGCCGCAGTCCACGCGTGGCTTGGCTCTGGCCGTGACTGCGTTTCACATCCCAAACTGGGGGGGTTTGCCAACGGCAGGCTTCCTCGTGGATTCACGTGCGAACATGAACTGTTTCAGGAAGGTTCTTCAGGGGCATGCATTTCATTCTCCCAGGTCTTTGACCGCTGTCCCAGGCTCTCCTCATTAGCCCTTGCACCTATCCCTGTCGATTTTTTAAACTGTTTTCCTTTTATTAAAAATACTTATTTATTTATTCGGCCAGTTGCTGCATGTGAACTAGGTTCTTGGTTGGGGCGCGTGAGATCCAGTCCCACCAGGAATGGGCCCTGAGCCTCTGCAGTGGGAGTGCAGGGCCTTAGCCACTGGACCACCAAGGAAGCCCCCCAGCCCTGTCACTGATGCCTCCTCCACCTCCTGGGGCTTACCTGGTGGTTCAGACAGTAAAGAATCGGCCTGCAACGCAGGAGACCCAGGTTTGTCCTTGCATCGGGCAGATCCGCTGGAGAAGGGCATGGCAACCCACTCCAGTATTCTTGTCTGGAGGATTCTGTAGGCAGAGGAGCCTGGTGGACTGTAGTCCTTGGAGTCACGAAGAGTCGGACACAACCGAGTGACTAACACTTTCAGGTTCCTCTACCTCCTAGCATCCCGTCTGGGTGGTATAAAACAGCTTTCGGTGAAAAGCTTGCATTCCTGAGGGCAAATTTCAGCACAAAAATTCAAGTCCGGCAGCGGCTCCTGGTGGTTGCCCAGGACTCCAGGGACTTGCTGACTTTTTTGCCATCAGGATGGGAAGAGACGCAGGCGAGGAGCCATCCGTTACGCAGACTGATCAGGCTTCAGGGAGGGGGCCAAGAATGCATGGAGCATAGCGATGGACGGAGTTAATTGTAATTAATGACTAAGCAGCCCTTTAAGAATTCAAGATTAATTCAAAAAGACATGTAGAAGGGTACTAAACAGGTCCAACTGCCTTTAAATGCTTCACATTTAATACATATTTATCAGAAGTACATTTTTTTTCCCCAGACATCCTTTTGGAAGAATACGTGAAAAAATGTTCTTAAAATACCTCAAAGTACAATCCCCTTTGCCACCAAAGGGAGGAAGAAAGGATAGGACTTGTCGACGCATACGAATGTGTTATAAAGGGTGCTGAAGTCTAAGTCAGCTGGGAATTGGGCCAGAGATCATCAGGAAAGTTGTTTTAAGCTTGCTGATTCGAAGGAAAGTGGTAGGATTCCATTCTAGGCATTCTGGGCATCTTTCAAAAAGGGAGGAGAAAACCTAAAGTATGGAAGAAAGTGGGGTATGGGGACTCTCAAGGGCATTTCCAGGGAGACTTGTCTGAAAAATCTAGGACGTGAAAGAAAGGAGGGTGGGCCTCTGTCCCTGTGGTCATGGTGAACCAAAGGTGGGGGCAAGGTCTTTGCTGGCCACCCCTTTAGAGGCCTGACCTTGATTCTGGGCAGGCTCGGTGACACCGACAGCAAAGCCTGGCAGAAGTGGCCTGCCCCAGCCTGAAGAGGCTGTTCTCAGATGCTTGGTCGTGTCTGACTCTGTGTGACCCCATGGACGTAGCCTGCTGTCCCTGGCATTCTTCCAGCAAGAATGCTAGAGTGGGCTGTCCTGCCCTCCTCCAGGGACTGAACCTGCATCTCTTGAGTCTCCTGCTTTGGCGGGCAGGTTCTTGACCACTCGGGCCCTGTAAGAGCCTGACCACTCTTATTTCCATCTCTTGAAATTCCGGCCTTTGGAACGGGGCTGCTGTGTTGTGAGGAAGCCCAGATGCGCACCTGGACGGACACAAAGGCTGCCGATGGCGGTTCTGCAGCCCAGCTCCAGCCCCCGGGTAGCCCAGCCTGCCAGGCTCCTGCAGGAGCTGTCTTGGGAGTGGGTCCTCCAGCTTCTATCAAGCTGCTTTGAGTGACAACACCCAACAGAGACCAGGCGTCACACTGAAAGTGAAAGTCTCTCAGTCGTGTCTGAGTCTTTGCGACCCCAAGGACTATACAGTCCATGGAACTCTCCAGGCCAGAACACTGGAGTGGGGAGCCTTTCCCTTCTCCAGGGGCTCTTCCCAACCCAGGGATCAAACCCAGGTCTCCCGCATTGCAGGCAGATTCTTTACCAGCTGAGCCACAAGGGAAGCCCAGGAATACTAGAGTGAGTAGCCTATCCCTTCTCCAGCGGATCTTCCTGACCCAGGAATCAAACCAGGGTCTCCTGCATTGCAGGCGGATTTTTTACCAACTGAGCTATCAGGGAAGCCCAAAGCACAGACTTGTAAGCAAAGAAAGTCTGTTGATGGTTCAAACCACTAAGTTTTTTTTTTTTTTTTTTGCAAGCTAGTTATATAGCAGAGGATAAAAATAAATCAGAGAAACAGTGAAATAACCTTATGAGAAACTCCTCTCCTGTCCAAACAGATATAAATGTGTTAAAACATACATAAATATTTATTTATTTAATAAAGTGCTTAAAAAAAGTATCTGGTTAGTTTTAATAGTAGCACTGGGGAATATCCAGGAGTTAGATAATAAGAGAGAAAGCATAGCCTAGCAGTGAGGAGTGTTGAAGAATTAGACCCAGACAGATACCTTAAGAGCTAGGGTCTAATGCCTACTTTGGGTCTTCCCTGGAGGCTCGGATGGTAAAGAATCTGTTTGCAACGCAAGAGACCAGGGTTCAATCCCTGAATCCCTGGATCAGGAAGATCCCCCTGGAGAAGGAAATGGAAACCCACTTCAGTATTCTTGCCTGGAAAATTCCATGGACGGAGGAGCCTGGTGGGCAACAGTCCATGGGGTTCCAAAGAGTCAGACATGACTGAACAGCTAACACTTTCACTTTTACTTTTTGGGTCTTGAGTGGACATTAGAGGACCTAGAATTTAAAAAAAATCTAGACCTGGGCTTTCTGTAAGAGATTCAGAACAGGAAGAGTCTATCTGACTTACAACAAGAAGCAGAGTGTCTCTGCCCTTTGGTCTGGAGAGGCAGGCCAGGAACAAGCTGCCTAGGCAGCGGAGGCTCATCCTAAGCAGGGTGAGCTCGGGGCCCATGCTGCTCAGAGTCCAAATCCATGCGGGGCTGCAGTGCAAAACCCCTGCAGTCAGTCCACACTGGTCTGGAGCCAGTGAGCTCACGGAGCGCCTCTGAAACATTGTCCCGCAGAAAAATCTTCCTGTTCTCAGGACCGAGCAGAACTGTCAGAGGAAAACTCCACTGAGAGATGAGCCGACGATGCTTAAAGTGCAAAGAGAATCCGTTTCGATGGGGGACAGTCAACAGAAGACGTGTGGGAGAACTCACACCCGAGGAACTGAAGACAATAGAGCGTCCCAACAGGGCTTTGACAATTCAACATGGCCAGAGGGACAAAGAGAGAGAAATTCACAGCGTGGCAAGAAGGCACTATTACAAGCAAGAGAGAGAGTGCTATGCTCAGTCGCTCACTGGCGTCTGACTGTGCAACCCCATGAACTATAGCCCATCAGGTTCCTCTGTCCCTGGGATTCTACAGACAAGAATACTGGAGTGAGTTGCCATTCCCTTCTCCAGGAGATCTTCTTGATCCAGGGGTCAAACCTGGGTCTCCTACATTGACAGGTGGATTCTTTACCATCTGAACCACCAAAGAAGCCCCTTGTTAAAAATAAAAGCAAATTAAGTGAGAGTGTTGGAAGATCCAGCCAAAGAGTAGTTTAAAAATCTCTCAATAGATATTTCTTAGGAAAGGCTTTACACCTCCCTGGAGAGAAACAGCCCTGGTGGGCACACACGAACCCAGCAGACCCCAAATGCAGCTCAGAGAGGGCAAAGGGGACGCGTGGGACCCCCTGCTGCCACGTCCCTCGTGTGCACTCCACTCTTGCCCTTTCACGGGCTCTCAAGGCCAAGTTTCTACGTGGGTGCTAAGTCGCTTGAGTCGGCTCCGAGGCTTTGCGACCCCATGGACAAGAGCCCACCAGGGTCCCCTGTCCATGGGGTTCTATGGAATCCCTGCTGATGTCTGCCTATGGGTCCTTTGTCTTCTGGTGCGATGGGTTTCCTCTTTTGTTTGAGTTTGGTTTTGTTTTATAAAGCGGTTTTCGTTGTTAGGATTTACTCTGTGTCTCTGTTTGGAGTAGGGAGAGGGCCATTAGCTCAGTTCAGCAGTTTTCGGCCTTCGGTTCTTAGCAGAAATATTCTGGTGCTGCCCTGTCTAACGCAGCAGCCTGTGTCCATTTATCTTAAGATAAGAGCCAACATACATTTGAATTTAAATGAATTAATGTGGAAAAGAATAAAAAGTTCAGTTCCTCAGGTTCCCTGAGGCTTCCCTAGTAGCTCAGCTGGTAAAATGCAGGAGACACTGGTTCAATTTCCGGGTCAGGAGGCTCTGCTGCAGAAGGGATAGATTACCCACTTCAGTATTCTCAGGCTTCCCTGGTGGCTCAGCTGGTAAAGATTTTATCTGCAATGCGGGAGACCTGGCTTCGATCCCTGGGCTGGGGAGATCCCCTGGAGAAGAGAATGGCTATGCATTCCAGTATTCTTGGCTGGAGAATTCCATGGACAGAGGAGCCTGATGGGCTACAGTCCATGGGGTCACAAAGAGTCAGACAGGGCTGAGTGACTTTCACGCTCAGCTCCCCTAGCGAAAGAAAGTGAAAGTGTTAGTCGCTCAGTCGTACTGGACTCTTTGTGACCCCATGGACGTAGCCCACTGGCTCCTCTGTCCGTAGGATTAGTCAGGCAAGAGTATTGGAGTGGGTTTGTCATTCTCCTTGCCAGGGGGTCTTTCTGACCCAGGGATCTAACCTGTGTCTCCCACATTGCTGGCAGATTCTTTAACATCTGAGCCATGGAGGAAATCCTCTGCAAAGGATGAGGATGGAGCAGATGAGTGGGGACCCCTGAGTCTGTGGGACCGGGGAGGTCAGGGAGCTGTCCCAGATGTTGCTGGGTGACATGGGTGACGTCAGATGAGACCGCAGTGCCAGGCTGCAGCAGCGCAGAGACATCTGTGTGCACGCAGAGCAGGACAGGAGCTGTGTTCCAGGATGAAGCACCAGCAGGGAGCGAGCAGCTTCCGGCCACCGCGATGAGGAGGGAGGAGCTGAGCAAACTGTTTACAAGGAGCAGAAACAGTCTGCTGGCGAAGTTTGCTGTCACAAGACGAAGGAGATGGAGCATCTTCAGAGATCGTCCCTCAGCCAGGTATCGGAGAGGAGCTGGACGTGCCTCTCGGCGGGAGGTGGCCCAGCAAGGTTTGAACACAGTGTGTCCTCCATGGAGGAGGCTGGACTTGCAGACCTCGGGTGGCAGGGAAGCACGGAAAATCCGGCAGCAGGGCGAGCACGGGCCAGCTGATCAGTTTCTCACGATGAACCGCTCACGTTCCTGGTGAATTCCAGGGTGATGCTCAAGGGTCCCTTCCATTCAAGGCCAGAGAGGAGGACTGGGGGTGACCCTGGAGATGCAGGGGGCACAGGGGACTGTGGGCAATGCCAAGGGGCTGCCCTCATAAGGCCAGGCCTCTCGCAGCTCAGTCGGTAAAGAAACTGCCTGCAATGCAGGAGACCTGGGTTAGATTCCTGGGTTGGGAAGATCCTGGAGAAGGAGGTGGCAACCCACTCCAGTATGCTTGCCTGGAGAATCCCGCGGACAGAGGAGCCTGGCGGGCTGCAGTCCATGGGGTCATGAGAGTTGGAAAAGACTTAGCGACTAAACCACCAGCACCAACCCAGATGTGGGTCTCCCACTCACTGGTCCCTTGTGGCGAGAGTGGGGATTTCAGAGAAGTTCAGAGCCTCACGCCTGCCCTCGTGGGGTCGGCTGTCTAGTGGAGGAATAGGAAGCAAAGAGCGCAGGCCAAACCCATTTTGGGAAAAGCTACAGTTGGGATATAACATGAGCTCAGGGAAGGCAGCAGAAAGGCTTTTCAGAAGAAGCACCTGAGCTGGGGCAGGGAGGGTGTGTTCCTTTCTGGGAACTGTGATAACAAAGACCACAGACTGTGTGCTTACAAAGCATTCTCTCCCAGGCCTGGAGATCAGAGATCAGAGCCCAGGCGTCCCCAGGGCCGCTCTCCCTGAAGCCTGTAGGGGAGACCACCGCCCTGCTTCACCCTGCTGCTGGGGTTTGCAGCATCCTCAGCTTCCGGGGGCATCCGTCCAGTCTACCCCCATCACAGGAGCGCCCCTCAGCCTCTGCCTCCATCAGGGAACGTCTCTCCAGGGTTTCTACTGAGAAATCAACCCTTAGTCTCATTCTGGGTCCTACACTGGTAGTATTTGTTTCCTTTCTTATCTCTTTAAATAGCTTTTCTTTGTTTGATATTCTCCTTGCTTTTTCTTGTAATTTACTATGATGTATTTGCATGTATATTTCTTTTTAAAAGCTTTATTACTGTGTTTTGTTAAACTGCCTGGACCTGAGGACTGGGGCCTTTGTTCTATTTCTGCAGATTCTCACACAGCATCTAACAAGCACTGTCTCTGCCCCCTCCTCTGCATTAACCGCCTTTTAAGATTCTGCTTATGTGCCCTCTGCGCTCTGCCTGCCTCTTAACCAGTCTCTGCCTCTGTCTCATCAGTTGCGCTCGTGCTACTTCCTGCCTTCCAGTTCAATAGTTGTTTCCTCAGCTGCGCAGAATCTGCTATAACCTGTCCATTGCAGTTTTTTATTCTAATTATTGTATCTTTTATTTTCTGAATGTCTGGAACTTCTGCCTGTTTTTCAAATCTGCACTATTCCATCTTATAGGCTTTGGTACTTTATGCGTTTTAAAAATGTTATTTCTTGAAGCATATTTCACACCCTTTTTTATTCCAGGTTATACAAATGCTGCCTGGGGTTTCTGCTCAGTCTCAAGCGTGTAACCTGCTCCTTTACTCTGTGATTTTTGACTAAGTCTCATTTTTCTCGCGATCCCATGTGTGAGAATTACGTGAAGCCTGTGTTGAAGGTGAGCTCTGCTGAGGGGATTTGCACTTGATTCTGTTCGGGATTTTGGGTTGCTACCAGCTCAGGGTAGGACAACTTTAAGATAATTTCTCACTTGAAGTTTTTTTTTTTTTTTTTCCCTAACACAGTTGGTATGAGTTGAGGCTGCAAAACCTCATGGGAACTTGCTTGGTGTTTCAAGGTATAAACGGAGATTTTAGTTTTCCATCCACTCAGCACCAAATTTGAGACGATTCATTGTCTTTTCCCAAGGTCTTTCCAGGTCACCGTTATATGAGGGGCAGCCCCTGTAGCTGCAGCTTCCTGTGGGGTTCTCGCACGAGACACCCCTCCGTGGGTTGGCCTAGCCTTGTCCCCAGTGCCCCAGTGCAGTCATCAGATCAGAAGGCCATGACCTTCAGGACTTAGTGGATGTCACTGGGCTCACAACTGGCTCCTGGGCTCTGCTCCCTCTCTGCCGTCCCACTTCAGTGTTGCTTGGTTTCTGAGGATTTGTTCTTTCTTGCTCCTTCATCAAGACATTTCAAAAGAGATTTTTAGAACAATATTTTATTCAGTGTGTTTAGTTGTCATCAGAAGGGTTATTCATTCTATAGATTTTATGTATTCTGGCTGGAGACCCAGCAAGAATCCAGTGCTGTAGCTGACGGCCAAAGGCCCTCTGCTGGCAGATTTCCCTGTTAGTTGGAGGAGGACCACTTTTGTTCTGGGTAAGCCTTCACTTGATTGGATGAGGCCCACCCACATTATGGAGTGTAATCTGCTTCACTCAAATTTAAATATTAATTTAAATTTAATTGTTTATCTCATTCAAAAAGACGCCATCACAGCTGCACCCAGAATAGTATTGGACCAAACATCTGACCCAGCTGAGCCAATGCACACGATTAACCACCAGATTCAGGAAGCCGGGAGAGGCTGGCCGGGAATAGGGATGCTTTCTGTGCACAGGTGATGCCTGGAGCCTGCGTGCCAGGCCAGCTCGATCCCTGCCCAGCAGGTGTACATTTCCTATCTCGTGGACCCTTGCATTCTTGATTTGCCCTCCCTGTAGACCAAGGGCACCTGCAGGGCAGAGCCCACTCCTCCAGAGGACTGTCCAGGGGCTTGCCCAGGTCTGAATTTGCACATTTTCCTTAGAATAGACCATCTGACCTCCCAGCTGCTAGGTGAGTCCCAGCCTGCTCTCCCTGTCCTTGTTACCAGTTCAGTAAACACACACGTGGTGAACACATTTAGTGCCAGGGGCTCAGCAAGGCCCCAAGGGAAGGATCTGCTTGGAATGGAACTGGCACTGGAGAGGATGAGGCAAGAGCCCAGGTCTCCCTGTTGGGAGGTGTTGAGGCCCTCGCCTGCCCCTGGACACCCCGGCTTCTCCCCGTCTCTGCCTCTGTGCACTGCCAGCTTTGTGATACCGGAGCCGCATTTGTGGCCCTTCCCAGCAGGGGGAGAGAGATGGGAGGGAGAGTGTGGACTCCTGCGCGGCTTACACACGCTGCTCCTTGGTGCTCAGAGCCACTCCAGGCCTGTCCCGCTTTTGTGACTTGCTCCAGCGAGGTGCCCCCGGTTCTCCAGCCAGGCACCCCCTGACTCTCCAGCCAGGCACCCCCCGACTCTCCAGGCAGGCGTCCCCCGCTCTGCAGCCAAGCATCCCCGGCTCTGCACCACCTGCCACCCAGCCAGTCTGCTCTCCAGCCTCCCCTCCCTCTCTGGTTTAGGTCCTAGGCGTACTGTGCCTTCCTGCTTCTCCCAATCTTGCTCAGACTCTTCCCTCGATCGGCAGTCCTCTTCTTTTTCACCCGTCACGACCCTGTTCATCCTTGGAGCATGAATCCAGTCTCCTCCAAGAAGCCCGCTGTGAGTGCCCCGGCTGGACTGTCTCTCTGAGCCCCAGTGACGCCCCGGCTGTGCTGTGCTTCGACTGCGTCCTCACCTCTGAGCTCTGGAGGCGGGGGCTGTGCCTGGTCCCACGTTCCCATCCCAGGGCCTGACGTGTCACAGGCGCGCCACTGCTGATGGAGGGAGGGGACAGCCACCCCACCCTGTGCAGGAGGACAGGAGGCCCACCCTCTCCCTCTGAGGAGCTGCTCCCACAGCTGAAAAGAGCCCGGAGCCCTAGGAGCATGGTGAGTACGCAGTGTTGCCAGGCGGGTTGTTGGATGTCAGGGCTGGGGCCCCTGGGAAGGTATTTATCTGTTTTATAACTGCAGAAATGGAATTCTGTTTCTCGCTTACATTTATGAGTAAGATATCCTCTTAGGTTGTTCAAAAAAGCCAGTTTTAGACCATTAAGTTGTTTTTATTTTGCCTTTTATTGCAGTTTAAGTAGCAAGGTGAGTGTTGGGCACAGTGCAGGGTGGTTGGGAAGCAGTGAAATATGTTTAGGGCGCTCATGGGGCAGGCGGCGAGATGGAGCGCCACGAGCAGGGAAGGGCTGCTGACGTTCACTCCAAGCACAGCATTTATCCAACCTTCCTTTTGATGGGGGGGCTTGTGAAAACGAGGGGGTCAAGGGAGGGAACCCGCATGCTGGCCGCGGTGGCTCTCCAGGGTTAGGGGTGTGGGCAGAGTGGCACCCGGCCGTGGATGCCTCGTTTCTCCTCTAAGGCACTGTCCTACGTGAAGGGTGTCCTCTTGCAGCCAGCTGGCAAATGAGCCGTAGCTGGGTTTCAGAAATATGGGATGCTCAGCCCAGCTTTCCAGCTGCTGCCTGCGTGACTTGGGGCAAATCTCTCCACTTCTCCATGCGATGGGAATAATACTTGTCTTGGGTGTGTTATGACAGGTTAATGGGATAATCAGTGTAAAGTTACCTTGACAGTCAAAACTTTATACATGTGTCAACTATTACCTGAAATATCATTTTATCACCTTCCTTGTCAATACTAACAGTTATTCAGCAGGACGAAGAAGGAAGAATCGTGGTGAATAAACAGCAAAGTCCCGCTATGTAGCACAGGGGCCTGTATCCAACGCCCTGTGATAAACCATGGCGGGCTTCCCTGGTGGCTCCGGGTTAAAAGCGCTTGTCTGCAGCGCTGGAGCCACAGGAGACGCAGGTTCAGTCCTTGGGCCTGGAAGATTCCCCTGGAGAAGGACCTGACATGCACTCCCGCATTCTTGCCTGAAGAGCCCCGTGGAGCGAGGAGCCTGGTGGGCTACAGTTCATGGGGTCCCCCAGAGTCAGACATGACGGAATGATGGAGCATGCCCACTTGGCGTGATTGGACTGGTGGGTGACAAGCCGAGATGGAAAACGATATGAAAATAGAACACGCGTATACATATAACTCTGTTGCTTTGCTGCACAGTACAGCAGAAATTCACACTATATTGTAAGTCAACTATACTTCAATGACGTGTGTTTAAAAAAGAAGAAGGAATGGATGGGATTGAGGGCAGCCAGGCTAGGTGCCTAGATGAAAAACACAGGATTTTACGTGTTTCCTGGTTTGCCGCTGTCTCTTTTCCCCCTTTGTCTGGAAAGTCCCCCAGTTTGAAGCTTTTTCTTTCTGATGATTACACCTGCTCTAACAGCCTCTGGCTGCAGTCATCCTGAATTCCCTTGGCCTTGCTAGAGAGCTAGGGAGGCATCGCTACCTTCACTTTACTGCGCAGGCTCTGCGCACCTCTAGTGTCTGCCTCGCTTGCACGCTCTGATGGTAATCCTGGAGTTAGGAGGGAACACAGACGTCTGAACAGCGGACTTGTGTCCAGGGTGTTGGGCTGTCTGGACACACCTGGGTCTGTGGAGAGCACTTTACGGCCGCTGCGCGTCCTGAGGTGCAAGACCCACACAAGGGGAGGGGGAGCTCTTGATGATGTCTCCAAAAAGGAAACTTCAAAACTCCATTGTCTGGGGCTTCCCTGGAGGCCCAGTGATTGAGACTCCATGCTCCCAGTGCTGAGGACCCAGGTTTGATCCCTGGTCAAGGAATCAGATCCCACATGCCGCCACGAAGACCCGCGCGGTGCAGCCAGATGACTAAATATTTAAAACCCCATTGTCCTCCTTTCTTCTGTGTGACCTCCACTGGTTTTCATGTCCGGGGGTGATGATGGCTGTGAGATGGAAGGCTGGATTGGGAGGACGTTAAGGAAGAAGGCGAGGGGAAGTCATGGCGTGGTGAGGGCCTTGGGGCAGACACCGAGATGATGAGAAGGGTGTGTGGAGGGGAGCAATGGCAGGTGAGTGGGCTCTCGATCACACGTTTCGTGCTGAGACAAATAGCTCCATGCCAAACAAAGCTCTAAATCTCTGAGCGGTACAAGAAATCAATTTCATGGGCACCTGACTTGTCGTGGTAAATTACATAGCAGGGTTCAGCATTTATTCATTCTTTTAAGCAGTATTTGCTGGATGCTTCCTCTGCCTGATCACTGCTAGCCGGCCAATGGGGTACAAAGATGAATAAGATGTAGGTGATGCTGCCATGGGAGCAAGACATTTGAATAAAGTATGACAAACACTCTAAGCCAGTTATAGACAGGGGCTACTGAAGTTAGGAGGAGTTTACTCATTTGATACTTATTGAGCACCTGCTGTGTGCTAGACAGTGCATCTGGGTCTCAAGGACACAGACACCTTCTCTGCCCTCATGTTTACAGTCTGTAAAGGAATGAGACAGGGAGTAGGCGGCTGAGATGAATTTTAGGAGACGGCTGAAGTGAGGCAGCAGGAAGGAGTTGGGGTGGCTTTTAGGCAGGGTGGCTGGGATAACCTCTCTGAACAGTGGTCTGTGAGTAGAGGCTTCAGGGAAGTGAAGCCAGGGGATCCCTGAGAGAGAAGTGTTTCAGGCGAAGGGAATGGCAAGAGCAAAATCCCTAAGGTCGGCGTGGGCCCGAGGCTTCGGGGCAAGCCGAGGAGGCCCGTGTGGGTGAGCTGAGTGGGTGAGCTGCACAGCACGGAGGGCTGAGGCTGGAGAGGGCTGAGGTGCAGGGTCCTCCCAAGTGGGGAGCAGGGGGCAGGTGTGGAGTTCAGGGCTCAGGCTAAGTGCTTCTGGAGAGACTTTGAAAAGAATCATGTCATGTGAGTTAATGTTTTTAAAGCCTCACTCTGACTATGGACGAAAATAGACTTCAGGGACCTGTGAGCAGGACTGCGCAACAGCCTCAGAAAGAGATGGCTGGGGGCGGGCCAAAGCGGAGGCAAGAGAGGTGGCGGGGCGGCTGGATTCTTAACACCATGCTTTGAAGTCAGCATCAACAGGATTGGCTGATGCATTTAACACTGTGTTTAAGACCCAGAAGTGGGTAATGGTGTGTCTAAGATAGAGTGACATTTGCTGAGGAAGGAGAAACCATGAGAGGGGCAGGGATGAGGGTGCTGGGCACCAGGGTTTGGACCTTTATACTGGATGCACCATATCGAGGTAGGGCAAGTAGGTGCCTGCGTGAGCAAAGCTAGGCAAATAAATGTAGACTTCTGAGTGTGCAGGCAGAAGGTGAAACTGTGGGACTGGGTGGGGCCACTCCATGAGCCTAGACAAGAGGGGAAGAGAGCCGAACCTGGGCACCCCGGCTCTGGGGGTTTGGAGAGACGAGGAGGAAGCCGAGAAGGGTTAGGAGGGACTGGAGGAGCAGGAGGAAAGTCCAGGGGCTGTGGAGTCCTGAGGGCCAAGCGGAGAGAGCAAATGAAGGGACAATGAGTGACCATCGGCCATAGATGCTACTGAGGGGGCAAGCCAAAGAGGACTGAGAATTAGCTTCAGATCTTGCCACATACGGGCCGGGGGGGACTGTGGTGCAGGGGGCCGTATTGCAGTCATGCCAACAGGATAGCGTCGTTAGCGCAGAATTCAAGAGAGAGCGGGAGGAGGAAGTGCAGACGGCACGCGGAGATGACTCTCTCGAGGGATTCTGCTGCAAAGGAGGAGAGGCTGGAGAACGAAATCAAGGGGAACTTTTAAATGGCGGCCTGTTGTGTGCTGACGGGAATGATCTGCTTCCAGTAGAACAAGGGAAAAAAGCATGATCCATGAGAGAGAGGGAAGAATGGCTGGGGCTGTGTTTTTCTAGGTAAGAATTCGTGGATTCCATCAGGCAGGTGGGGATGCTACTGTAGCCTGGGGCATGAAGGCAAAGGAACAGGAGATAAAGATGAAACTCAGCCACAGTTAGAGGATGTAGCTGGGGTCTGCAGCACATCTTTCTGAAAGCGTCTGGATTCTCAGGGAGGTACTAAGCAAGCCCATAGGATGACAGGGAGAATTAGAAGACGTGTTGTGAACCTAGACAGCATATTGAAAAGCAGAGACATTACTTTGCCAGCAAAGGTCTGTCTAGTCAAAGCTATGGTTTCTCCAGTAGTCATGTATGAATGTGAGAGTTGGATTATAAAGAAAGCTGAGCCAAAGAATTGATGCTTTTGAACTGTGGTGTTGGAGAAGACTCTTGAGAGTCCCTTGGACTGCAAGGAGACCCAACCAGTCCATCCTAAAGATCAGTCCTGAATATTCATTGGAAGGACTGATGTTGAAGCTGAAACTTTAATATTTTGGCCACCTGATGCGAAGAACTGACTCATTTGAGAAGACCCTGATGCTGGGAAAGATTGAAGGTGAGAGGAGAAGGGGATGACAGAGGATGAAATGGTTGGATGGCGTCACCAACTCAATGGACATGCGTTTGGGTACACTCTGGGAGTTGGTGATGGACAGGGAGGCCTGATATGCTGCAGTCCATGGGGTCGCAAAGAGTCGGACATGACTGAGCAGCTGGATGGAACTGACTGACTGACTGTGTGTCTGAGGAGAAAAGGGAGGAAAAAATCACCTGGGAAAGTAGGACAGAGAATGAACTGGAAAAATGCGCTAGAAATTCCTGAGCAGCATTAAGAGCCCATTTAAGGTTGTTTGTTGTTCTTGTTCAGTCACTAAGTCATGTCTGACTCTGAGAAACTTAAAGTTAGGGGGTCAAGAGTTTAAGGTGAGCTCTGTCGGCATGGTTATGCTTTCTCCCCCCAGCTACACTCATCTGAGCAGGTGCAAGTGTGGTAGGTATTTAGCTGCAGACAGTCAGAGATGCGATCTGTCCCAAGTGAGGACGAGGGGCCAGGAGAGCGCAGGGTGTATTTGAAGGAGTGGTTATGACTGAATCATGAAATGTCAGCTGTGTGGACGAGGAGCCAGGAATTGAGATCTTTGAGGGAGAGTGACTGGGGAGGAATGGAGAACTCCAACACGGAGGAGTAGGGGGTGGAATAGTCTGACCTGTGACATTCACAGTGATGCACTTGGGGGAGGAAGGCGGGAGGACAGGGGAATGTCAGGCAAGGGCAATGCCTGTCTCCAGGCCCCGGGACACAGCAGCATCAGGCTTTCCTGTGAAGGGGAAGAGAGACCAGGGGATGATGAGACCTGAATCCTGGAAGGGGACCCCGAGTTCCCCAGGTGGGTGCACAGACTGGCCAGCTCCCTGGGGCAGCCTGGGCTTGCTGGAGTGTCCTGGGGAGATTCTAGGCTTTGGAGCCAGTCACTTTTGGGTCTAAAACCCAGACCTGTCACTTATCATAGATAAATCTAGGTGAGTTACTTAACGTTTCTGCACCGCTGGTTTCTCATCTGAAGTAGGTAAATTCTGACCCCTAGGAGAAGGCAATGGCACCCCACTCCAGTACTCTTGCCTGGAAAATCGCATGGATGGAGGAGCCTGGTAGGCTGAAGTCCATGCTAACAGTCAGGCACGACTGAGCAACTTTCCTTTCACTTTTCACTTTCATGCATTGGAGAAGGAAATGGCAACCCACTCCAGTGTTCTTGCCTGGAGAACCCCAGGGACGGGGGAGCCTGGTGGGCTGCTGTCTATGGGGTCACAGAGTCGGAAATGACTGAAGCGACTTAGCAGTAGCAGCAGGATCGCTGCAGCTGCTAAAGAATAACATACATGCTCATCTGATGGCTAGCAGCTATTCACTGTTAGCCCTCCTTTCTCTCTCAGGACCCGAGTTTCTTCATCGGTATGATGTTGCTGTTGTTGTTCAGCCGCTGAGCCGTGTCTGGCTCTGTGGCCCCATGGACTGTAGCCCACCGGATGCCTCTGTCTGTGAGGTTTTCTAGGCAAGAATGCTGGAGTAGGTTGCCATTTCCCTCTCCAGGAGATCTTCCTGGACCCAAGGATAAAACCTGTGTCGCCGGCATTGGCAGGTAGATTCTTTACCATTGTGTCACCAGGGAAACTCTAAGTATTTGGTTTGTCATATGAATTAAATGAGATAATATACTATATATTTTCTGGTTCATAAGAGGCATTTAATAAATTTTAAAGTTAGCCTTGATCTTTCTAGACAAGATCTTTGTTTGTAAAATAAGGATAACGTATTCTCCCATGGAAAGCTCTCCAAAGGAATATTATTTGCTTTAGTATATCCTCACTTAACTTTTTAAACCAGCAGGTAGCTTGGAGAAAAAAAAATAGCACAAGGCAATTTCCAAATCTACTATGATAGTTATGCTTAACCTAATTGCAATGAAATTGGAGTTGATTTAATTATTGGCATTTAGGAAAATAAAATTTCTGGATACATGTGCGTTACCTGGAGATCCAAAAGAACTCCAAATTCCAGTAAGTGATTAGTTCATTACGTAGACTAATTGCTTTTCCCGTTATAAATAAATTCAAAACATCGCAGCCCTAAAGTATACACCTGTGCACTAATTGCCTTTCCGAGAGCTGTTTCCATGGCTGCAGAGCAGACGTTCTGCCACCCACAGATAGGATGGTCCAGGTGGATCCCAGAGACACACTTCAAGAAGGGCACATTGATGCCAGGGCTTGGCAACAATGATCTTCAGCACCACAAGTCTCTGGACAGCTCCACCCTGCCGCATCTGCAGTCAGAATTCCGGAACATTAATGAGGTCTGAAAAGCATTTAGAGAAAAAAAAGCACAAAAAGCAAAAAGCTGGTGAGGACGCTGGGCCTTAGAGAGTTTCAAGCAACATCCTCAATGCCCCACAGCGGATAAAGCAACAACATGGAGCTTGTGCCTTGGCTCATTTGAGTCAATGGCAACTGGTGGAAACAATGCTTTCTGGGGAACGTTTTTAAAAGAAACTAATGACAAAAAACTCTGGATACTTTAGTTAAATATGTGCATTTTAAAAGACTTGCTTCTGCTTGAATTTGCATAATGGTCCTTTCCCACAGGCCAACGTTACCTTTTACTGTGTTTAATAGACTCAGTGTTGCATTATTAACAACCATATGCAAAATGATGACCTCAGGAGGCTCCTCATCCCCCACAGGCCTTCTTCCTGATTACTCACCTGTGACCTCTGTGGCCCCGTCAGCTTCCTAATGGGGCTGTACTGTTTCTTTGGCCCAGGTGTCTAAATGGAGTGTTGTTGCCTGATGAATCCCCAGGGCTGGGAGAAGAAAGCCCGAATGAGTTAGAAATGACCTTCTTTTCAGAACCTTGAGCGCAAGCAAGCCCTTTCATCAGTATTTAGTACAAGTAATGCTGATTATTTTCTTTCCTCTTTTTTTCCATTTTCCCTTTTTTATTTTGAAACAATCTCACACTTGCAAAAAAAAATTGCAAAAATAGTAACCTTCATTGCAAGACCTTATGCAAGTTTCACCAAAAGTCCTAATGATGCCCTTCAGTAGCAAAAATGCCCAGTCCGTGACTGAGCATGGCAGCCTCCCGTCATCTCTCCTTTGTACCTCCCTGAAACAGTTTCTCAGTCTTAATTTGACTTTCATGACTTTGATATTTTTTCAGATCACAGGTCTTTCACTTTGTGGAAGTCCATCAATTTGGGATTGTCTGATATTTCCTCATCATTAGATCGAGGCTATGTATCTTAGGCCAGAATATGACACACTCTCTGCCTGGTGCTTCTCATCAATGTTATCAGGCGTCATGTTATTGATGATGTTAACTTTTATCATGTTGCACTTAGCTATTGCTATGCAACAAGCCACCCCAACATTTAGCAGCATCAAACAACCATTTTACAATCCTGATGGTTTCCCAGTATAGGAATTCAGGGAAGCCTCAGTGGGGGGTTCAGATTTGGAGTCTCTAGTGTGGGGGCAGAAAATATTAAGAAGAGGTGGCAAGAATACACAGAACTATACAAAAAAGATTTTCATGACCCAGATAACCACGATGGTGTGATCACTCACCTAAAGCCAGACATCCTGGAATGCAAAGTCAAGTGGGCCTTGAGAAGCATCACTATGAACAAAGCTAGTGGAGGTGATGGAATTCCTGTTGAGATATTTCAAATCCTGAAAGATGATGCTGTGAAAGCACTGCACTCAATATGCCAGCAAATGGGGAAAACTCAGCAGGGGCCACAGGACTGGAAAAGGTCAGTTTTGACTCTAATCCCAAAGAAAGGCAATACCAAAGAATGTTCAGACTACCACGTAACTGCACTCATCTCACATGCTAGCCAAGTAATGCTCAAAATTCTCCAAGCCAGGCTTCAACAGTATGTGAACCGTGAACTTCCAGATATTCAAGCTGGATTTAGAAAAGGCAGAGGAACCAGAGATCAAATTGTCAACATCCACTGGATCATCGAAAAACCAAGAGAGTTCCAGAAAAACATCTACTTTTGCTTTATTGACTACACCAAAGCCTCTGACTTTGTGGATTACAAAAAACTGTGGAAAATTCTTAAAGAGACAGGAATACCAGACCACCTGACCTGCCCCCTGAGAAATCTGTATGCAGGTCAAGAAGCAGCAGTTAGAACTGGACATGGAACAACAGATGGGTTCCTAATTGGGAAAGGAGTACATCAAGGCTGTATATTGTCACCCTGCTTATTCAACTTATATTCAGAGTATATCATGAGAAACACTGGGCTGGATGAAGCACAAGCTGGATCAAGATTGCTGCTGCTGCTGCTAAGTTGCTTCAGTCGTGTCCGACTCTATGTGACCCCATAGACGGCAGCCCACCAGGCTCCCCCATCCCTGGGATTCTCCAGGCAAGAACACTGGAGTGGGTTGCCACTGTCTTCTCCCAAGATTGCTAGGAGAAATACCAATAACTGCAGGTATACAGATGACACCACCCTATGGCAGAAAGAGAAGAACTAAAGAACTTCTTGACAAAAGTGAAAGAGGAGAGTGAAAAAGTTGGCTTAAAGCTCAACACTCAGAAAACGAAGATCATGGCATCCAGCCCCATCACTTCTGGCAAATATATGGGAAAACAATGGAAACAGTGAGAGATTTTATTTTGGGGGCCTCCAAAATCACTGCAGATGGTGACTGCAGCCATGAAGTTAAAAGACGACGCTTGCTCCTGGGAAGAAAAGCTATGACCAACCTAGACAGCATATTAAAAAGCAGAGATGTTACTTTGCTAACAAAGGCCCATCTAGTCAAGGCTATGGTTTTTCTAGTAGTCACGTATGGATGTGAGAGTTGGACTATAAAGAAAGCTGAGTGCCGAAGAATTGATGCTCGTGAACTGTGGTGTTTGAGGAGACTCTCAAGAGTCCCTTGGACTGCAAGGAGAGGCAACTAGTCAATCCTAAAGGAAATCAGTCCTGAATATTCATTGGAAGGACTGATGCTAAAGCTGAAACTCCAATACTGTGGCCACATGATGCGAAGAACCGACTCACTGGAAAAGACCCTGATGCTGGGGAAGATTGAAGGTGGGAGGAGAAGGGGACGACAGGATCAGATGGTTGGATGGCATCACTGACACAATGGGCATGAGTTTGAGTAAGCTTCATTAGTTGGTGATGGACAGGGAGGCCTGGCGTGCTGTAGTCCATGGGCTTGCTAAGAGTCAGGCATGACTGAGCGAATGAACTGACTGAGTGTGGGGCCAGTGAGAGGTGGCTGGACTTTTCTCTCTCTCCCTTCCTGTGGTCTCAGGACCTTTCCATCAGGCCAGTCTGGACTTTCCCAGAGCCTGCCATTCTAGGACTATTGATCTCCTAACAGGGTAGCTGGCTTCCCTGGAGTGCATGTTCCAAGAAAGCAAGGTGGAAGTGTGAGCAATGACCTAGTCTCAGGTCAAGAAAGTCACACAGACCAATCCATGTTCAAAGAGAGGGGAAAGGCCTCAGCACTCGATGGGAGCAGTGTCAAGGTCCTGGAAGAAGAAAGGGTATGATGGGTGATACTGTAGAAGGCATCTTTGGAAAATTTAATGGGTCACAATTATTCAGTTAAGACAGTATCTACCATGTTTTTTTCTGTAGAGCTACAGTGTTCCTTTTTTTTTGTTTGTTTGATTTTACAATTTGTAAGTATTCTATAAGGTGATGCTATGAGAATATGTGACATGTCATTTTGTAGATTACACTCTATTAAAATTATCCTTACAGAATAATGGCTGAATTTCTCTGTGCTATACAATGTATCCATGTTGTTGTACATACATTATTTAGCAGTCTTCTATAGAAAATACAATTCTCTGCTACATAACAACTGACTAATTAACCAATTGGTATAATACCTACGGCCATACACTTGGTATATACTGATTATATGGATTCAGAAGTTCTTATACTTTTTATGGGAGTCCAATATGTCATTATCAAAGTTTACTTTGATGCTGATATCTTCCTAAGTTTGGCCTGGGGGAGCCTCTCCTGTCTTGTGTGTGTGTGTGTGTGTGTTTAACACTTTGACTGAAGTATTACTGAATATCACAAAAGGAAGATGCTGTGAACATCCACGCACAAGTATTTTTCTGGGCACACACTTGCATTTTCTCTTGGGCAGATGCTTGGGAGTGAAGTGACAGGATCATACAGTCCAGTGAGCTCAGCATTTTAGAGCCTGCCAGCTCCCCACAGTTCCCTCTCGGTCTCTAGATGTTTCCGCTCCTGCGCAGCCCCCTCAGCACTTGGGAAGGCCGGCCTTTAGCCATCCTCGCGTGTGTGCAGTGGCCTCTCGCTGTGGCTTCTCATCTGCCTTTCCTGGGTGACGATGAGCCTGAGCAAGTTTTCCTGTGCTTAGTTGCTCTCTGTATATTTCCAGTTTGTTGTTGACAATTTAGCCTTTTTTAAAAATTAGGTTATTCATTTTCTCGAGTTTTGAGAATTCTTTATATAGTCTGGATACATGTCTTTTTGTCTGATATATGATTTGCAAATATTTTCTCCAAGCCTGTGGCTTGCCTTTTCATTCTCTGAAGCATGTCTTACAAGAAGCAGAAATTTTAATTTTTCCTTTTTTCTTTTTTAGATTTTACTCTTGATGTCATATCAAAGGCAAAGCTTAGCCAATTTGAGGTCACATGAGTTTTTTCCTTCTGTAAGTTTTCCAGTTCTCAGTTGTGGATTGGGTTATTTTCGTGTGTGGGAAGAGGTACGCAATACATGTTTTTGCATATGCATATCCATTTGTTCTACCTTGTTAGTGAAAAAGATTATTCCTTCTTCACTGAATTGCCTTTACATTTTTTAAAAAAATTGGTGGTCCACACACGTGTGGGTCTGTTGGGTCTATTCCTGGACTCCTGTCCCATTGGTCTATATGTTGTCAACACCAGGTTGTCTTGATCACCGCTATAAATCTTGAAATCAGAAAAGCTTAGTAGTTCTACTTTGCTCTTGTTTTGTGAAGTTGTTTAGTTGTTCAACATCCCTGGAATTTTTATTGAAATTTCAGATCAGTTAGTCAATTTCTACATAAAACCCTACCAGATTTTTTAAAAAATTGGAATTGTGTTAAATCTACAGATCAATTTAAGAAGGACTGACATCAAAACAGTATTAATTCTTTCAGTGAATGAACATGATTCATCTTTCAATGTATTTATCTTGCTTAATTTCTCTTGGCAATGTTTTATAGTTTTCAATTTGTAGATATTTCACATTTTTTGTGGGATTTATCCTGTTTCACATCTTTATTCTATTGTAGTAGTTGTTTTTTTTTTTTTAATTTCAAAACATGATTGTTGCTAATGGATAAATATACGATTGGTGTTGGTATGTTGGTCTTGTGTCCTGTTACCTTGATAAACTCATTAATTATGGAAGTTCCATTTTCTTTGGTAGATTTTATTCAGTTTTATATGTAGACAATCATGTTGTCTGTGCTCAAAGACACTTTGACTTTACCTCTTCCTTTTGTTTCTTTTACTTGCTCTATCTCACTAGCTGGTATCTCTAGTACAATGTAGAATGCAGGCAGTGAGAAGAGAAGTCTTTGCAATAATGGTGTGTTAGGTGGATACAGAATTCTGGGCTGGCTCTTACTAGTTTAAACTTGAAAATGTTGCTTCTCTGTCTTCTTGCTCACGTAGTTTTTGATGGGCAATTTCTTGGTTCCGTATTTTATGAAAAGAAATTTGTTTTTATGTGAACATTTTTTTCTGTTGTATATGAAATCTCCTTCACCTCTGCAGAAGGCATTATTTCTGGTTTCTATTTATCACTGGCTTTCAGAAAGCTGATCATGATGTGGCTCTGTGCCGTCTTCTTCATCTTTCTTGTACTTGGGGTTCACTGAGCTTTTTGGGTTGGTGGGCTTATAGTTATAAAATTTGGAATATTTCTTCAAATATTTCTTTTCCTGGCTCCCTCCCCCCACCATCCTCTTCTTCAAATTGCACACATATTAGGGTAACCGAGACTCTCCCGTAGCTCACTGATGCTCTGTTCACTCTAAACTTCTTTTTCCCTCTATATTTTATTGTGGGTAGTTTCTACTGCTAAATCTTCAAGTTTACTAATCTTTCCTTTTGCCTTTAATCTTATTCAGTGTATTTTCCATCTTATGCCATGCAGTTTCTTTAGATGTTCAATTTGGGACATTTTGTTTTCCATCTTTCATGAACATATGGAGTTGACTTCTTGAACATATGGAATGCAGTCATAATAAGTGTTTTAATGTTCTTTTCTGCTAATTTTATTATTTATGTCAGTTATGGGTTAGTTTCAATTGATTATTCCCTCATCCTGGGTTGTATTTTTCTACTTCTTGGCATGCCTGGTAATTTTTGGTTGGATGCCAAGGATTGGGAATTTTACCTTGTTTGATGCTGGATAATTTGTATCACTGGAAATGTTCTTGAGGGTTTTTTTTTTTTTTTCCCTTGGGATGCAGTTAAGTTGTTTGAAAGAGTTTGATCCTTTCAGGTCCTGCTTTTAAGATTCCTTCTGGAGGAATTGGTATAGTGTTCAATCCAAAGCTGAAAATTTAATACTGGGGCAAGACTTTTGGGCATCAACCCAATTTCTACAGAAAAGGAAGATTTTCCAATCTGGCTTGTGGGGTAGGTACTATTCTCAAGGGTGTGTGTGTGTATGTGTGTGTTTGTATGTGTGTGTGGATGTGTGTGTTTGTATGTGTGTGCGTGTGTGCATGTGCGTTTGTGTGTGTGCATGTGTGTTTGTATGTGTGTGCATGTGTATATGTGTCTCTGTGTATGTATGCGTGTGCATGTGTGTATATGTGTGTGCATGTGTGTACATGTGTGTATGTGTGCATGTGTGTGTATATGTGTGCATGTGTGTGTATGTGTGTGCACGTGTGTGTATGTGTCTTTGTGTCTGTGTGTGCGCACATGTGTGTATGTATCTCTGTGTGTGTATGTGTGTGCATGTATGTGTCTGTGTGTGTATGTATGTGTGTATGTGCATGTGTATGTGTGTGTGCGTGTCTGTGTGTCTCTGTGTGTATATGTGTGTGTGCATGTGTGCGTGTATGTGTCTCTGTGTGTATGTGTGTATATATGTGCACGTGTATGTGTGTATATATGTGTGCATGTGTGTGTGCGTGTGTGCGTGTATGTGTCTCTGTGTGTGTGCATGCACGTGCGTGTATGTGTCTGTGTGTATGTGTCTCTCTGTGTGTGCATGTGTGTGCACGTATGTGCATGTGTGCATGTGTGTGCGTGCATGTGTGTGTATATATGTGCATGTGTATGTGTATATGTGTGTATGTGTGTGTATGTGTCTCTGTGTGTGTCTCTGTGTGTGTGTGCGTGTATGTGTCTGTGTGTCTCTGTGTGTATGTGTGTGCATGTGCATGTGCGTGTGTGCATGTATGTGTCTCTCTGTGTGTATTTTGTGTGTATGTGTGTGCATGTATGTGTCTCTGTGTGTGTATTGTGTGTGTTTATTGTGTGTGTCTTTGTGTGTGTATGTGTGCATGTACGTGTCTGTGTGTGTATGTGTCTGCATGTGCGTGCATGTGTATATGTGTGTATGTGTCTCTGTGTGTGTCTCTCTGTGTGTGCATGTGTGTATGTGTGTGCGTATATGTGTCTCTGTGTGTGCGTGTGTATGTGTGTGCATGTATGTGTCTCTCTCTGTGTGTGCGTGTGCATGTGCATGTATGTGTGTGCATGTATGTGTCTCTGTGTGTGCGTGTGTATGTGTGTGCATGTGTGTCTGTGTGTCTGTGTGTGCGTGTATGTGTGTGTCTCTGTGTGTGTCTCTCTGTGTGTCTGTGTGTGCATGTGTGTCTGTGTGTGTATGTGTGTGCATGTATGTGTGTGTCTGTGTGTGTGCACGTGTGTGTATATGTGTGTGTATGTGTCTGTGCGTGTGCATGTATGTGTCTCTGTGTGTGTGCGTGTATGTGTCTGTGTATGTGTGTGTGTATGTGTCTGTGTATGTGTGTGTCTCTGTGTGAGTGTGAGTGTGTGTGCGTGTGCATGTATGTGTGTGCATGTATGTGTCTGTGTGTGTGTGTGCTGGGTGGTTGTCGCTGCCTTTGCTCCTCTTTATCTGGCCTTGGATGGTCTCTTCACATGCACGGGCTCACCGGTTTTCACCTGGCTGACCGGGCTGGCCCTCTGCAGGTCTCTGGAACCCCTTCTCTGTCAGATGCACTCTAGCCACTTGGCTTCTCCAGACTCTCTGCCCCGTCTCCTCCATGCACAGAGTGCCCTTGTGCTCTGGATTCTTGGAGCTAGAAACTGGGGAAATGCTAGGTTTGCTCGTTTGCTTTCCATCTCTCAGGATGCTCTCTTTTGTTGATTGATGTCTAAGTCTTGCAAGCCCTTGTTTCGTGTGTGTTGACCATTTTCAAAATCCTTTAGAGTGAGCACTGCTTTGTCGCTCAGTCGTGTCCGACTCTGTGTGACCACATGGACTCACAGAGCTCACCAGACTCCTCTGTCCATGGGCTTTCTCCAGGCAAGAATAATAGAATGGGTTGCCAGTGCCTTTTCCAGGGGATCTTCCAAACCCAGGGACTGACCCCACGCCTCTTTTATTTCTTGCATTGCGGGTGGATTCTTTACCTGCTGAGCCATGAGGGGGAAGCACAGATTCAATCCCTGGCAGCAAAAGTGGTTTCTGTGTCTTTCTGACAAGCCCTCATCCTTCTCTGGGGCTTCCCTGGTAGCTCAGCTGGTAAAGAATCCACCTGCAACGCGGGAGACCTGGGTTTGATCCCTGGGTTTGGAAGGTCCCCTGGAGAAGGGAAAGACTGTCCCCTCCATTATACTGGCCTGGAGAATTCCAAGGACTGTATAGTCCATGGGGTCACAAAGAGTCAGACAGGACTGAGTGACTTTCACTCACTTACTCATCCTTTTTTGAGACCTTCCTTAAGTTCTGGCCCATCAGGATACTTCAGGCTCAACTTGTACTCTCCATGTCCCAGCCCTGGGATCAAACATTTCTCCAAGGAGCTCTGGTTCCTTTAGAGGAGAATGGTATTAAGTCAAGATTTGGGCACAAAGTATGCTCATTGTTAATGGAATGTCACTGCTGTCAGATTCTCTCAGTGGAAAACATGTTTGCATATATATATATATATATCCATATTTATGCGTTTATATATATCTGTCTATGCATTAACATTTGTAATCTGCATGTCTGTGTACACTGAAAACCATGATTTCACAACAACTCCAGTCCTTCTCACTACCAGGCTCCTTCCAGAGTCCCTTCTTTCTGTGTTTGTACTCTATCCCCAACTTTCAGGTATATTTTAAAGCATTGATTTAAACAAAATGGTAGGTATCAAATTACCCTCGGGTGGTATCTGAATCCTTCAGGTCAGGGCTGATGTGTATTAAGCAGCAAAGGGAGGCACTCCTGTAGAGGGCAGGGCACCCAGGCAGCAGACCCAAGTTTGAGCCAGGATTGCAACTCCAGCCAAACCAGTGCTTTGGCTGAGGGTCAGTCTCCTCATCTGTAAAATCAAGACGATAATCCTTCCAACAGCATCGGTGATACCTCTGTGAGGGTGATTGGTTGCTATGGAGAGGAAGAGGGCTGATGTTGCCACTGAGAAGACCAGTCCTGAGGGAGGGCTGCAGCTCACGGAGTCACCAGCTCACTGGGGCCAAGGTGAGAATGGGGGTGAGAATGACATGGCTCTGAGATGCCCCGAAATGTAGAATAGTTCCGGGGCAGAGGCAGACCCTGGATGAGGCTCTGCTCCCTGCCTCACCACACTGGGGGGCACTCCCTGCCTGCGTGCTCTGCCCCAGGGGCTATGCTGGTCCTGGGGACACCCCAGGGCCCCTTTCCAGGGGGTGGTGGTGGGCAGGTTAATGGGTGAGAAGGTACTGGGAACTTGGCTCGTACAGACTCTGAAAGGAAGCCTCCACCTGTGGGGTGCTTGCATCTGGGGTGGCAGTGTGTGGAGGAGCAGGTTCGAGAGAGCAGGGTCTCATGTCTGCCTGGATAATCACATTATTTCTCTGCCCCTCAGTTTACTGATCTGTAGAATGCTGGCCGTGAGGGGAGGGTGAAGACCCAGCTTGGAGGAGGGACGGATGCTGGACCAGGGGAGCTGCGAGAGCCCTTGGGACACTGATGTTCTGTGTCTAGCAAGGCGCCTGCATATTCTGATGAACGAATAAGTGAGTGAATTTGAACATCTCTGAGCCAATCATCTGATTTAGGGAAAGGAGCCCTGGTCCCTCCCTTTGGCAATTCCCGGCACGTGATTCCTGCCATTCCCACCTTCGCCTTCAGAGGGGCAGCGCAGTTTTCTGTGCCAGCCGCAGTGTTCTAGTCCAAGGCCGATGGACTCCCTTTCCCCGCCCTTGACTTCAGATGCCCTATGGCGCTTATCTAGACTCACCATCTCAGAACCTCCTCTGAGCACATCCCGCTTGTCCCATCTCGTTGCCTCGCCCATCAAGGATGCCACTAGCTTCGCTCCTACTTTGGGAACAGGGAAACTGAAGCATGAGAGTCTAACTACCTGGCCCAGGGCCAGGAGGCCACCTAGCTGGCGAGAGTCAGCCTGGGCGCAGGCCTGCATGTGCCCCTGGCTCCCGGGGATCCCAGGATCGCCCCACTTGGAGCGGCAGCAAGCGTGTGTGGGGGTGGAGTCGTCAACATCCCAGTCTTTGGAAGGAATCTTCCCAGGAGCTGGTGGGGGCGGACAGGAGCTCAAAGGGCATCATGAACCCTTTAGAAATGAAAAGCACTATAAATATTAACAACAAGAAGGCTGTTTTCATAATCTCCCATTTTCCATTGAGTTGCAAATTCTTGTACATTTTTTTGCTCTCTGGGAAAGATGAAGGCAACCTGTTTAATAACTGTACTATTAGCAAGTTATCAAGTATTTGATTGCATTTTCCAGAAAGCACCTCAGTGACTGGGGGAATCATTTCGCATCTGCCTTTTCCACTCACGCTCAGCATTTCCAGCCTCGCGGCCGGGACTCCTCGGTGTAAAATTGTCTGCATATCACGGTTGAGGGAAATTATTTTTTAAAGGGAGGAAAGGAGTATCCAATTTACAGATGTCTTGTGTGATGCACGAAGCAAGAACGGCTCTTCCCGGCCCCGAGTGCGGACAGATTTAGCAGGCGTCAACAGAACGCGGGGATGGGTGTCAGATGGATGCAACTTCATAAAAGTTCTTGGGGAAACTCACGCAGTTAACTTTTTATTGCTTAGAATTCGGAGCCTCGCATTCAGCTCCCCAGCCCCTTCCATCCCCGGCAGGGACTCTTAACTCTCTAGAACAACTGGGGAGGAGTTAATGGCCTGTCCTTTCCTGGGAAACAGCTGTCTGCTGTCTCCCATTTCACTGTGTTTCCCATCTGTAGGGGTCACGTCATGTCTCACAAAAGTGCTCATCCACCAGAAACCCTGAACGTGACCATATTTGGAATTACGGTCTTTAGAGATATAGCTAGTGAAGGATGTTGAGATGGGGAGACGGGCCTGGGTTATTCAGGTGGGTCCAATGTCATCACAAAGGTCCTCGTGGGGGAGGGGCGGGGGTCAAGGTCAGGGAGGAGACGTAGTGAGATCGCTGGCTTTGAAGACGGAGGGGGAGGCCACAAGCCAAGCACTGCAGGCGGACTGGTGATGCCGGAAAAGGCCGGGAGGCAAATGGTCCCCTGGAGACTCCAGAAGGAGCGCAGAGCTTCCCACCTGTAAGGCTCCCAGTCTCTGGAAAGACACTCAGTCTGGTCACTTGTTACAGCCGTGAGAGATCAGTTCAGGCACCCACTCTAGGTGGTCAGGAGAACACTCAGGATGGCGGTCCGCCACCCACCATGTCTGACTGACCGCCAGGCCTGGCATTCACACTTCTCCAGCAGGTCATGGATCCAGCTCTTAATCCAACCCACCACGGCATCCCCTACACCCCAGTCTCTCCGCCCACCCACCTGCCCTGCTCCCCTCTGCTCTTCATGCACTGCTGGGCTAACTCTCAAGGGTGGTGGAGCTGCTGGAACCCATCACAGGCTGGGGGGCAAGTCTGCCCTCCCCATCATGGCCTGCTACTCCAGCATCACCTGGGACCACCTTCCTTCTCCTGCACACGAGCCAACCCCAGTGGGCTGAGGGTCCTCAGAGCCCTCCCCGCCCTGCCTGGATCCCGAGGTTCTCAGTTCACAGCAGGGTGGCCCTGTCGTCTTCATCTCTGCCTGAATGCCTCTTCCCCCTTGGGGGAGCTCCTTGTCCACAGTGGGAGAAGCGAAGGTAGCCAGAGCTGAGGACCCACTGTGTGCAGGGCCTCTGCAGCTGCCCTTGGTAAGCACGTGTGCTGCTGCCCGTGTGTCTGTCTCTCCCTGAGGACGGCCAGGTCGCCAGGCAGGGCTCACGGCCCACCCTGCATGCCCCACCCCCACAGATGCTCAGCAAGAGGGCTCGGGGGATGTTGGCATGAGTGGAACCTGCCACCAAGGGCTCTCCCGGCACCCGCCCACTTGCCCAGGTGCAGCCCTCGGTCCCCACGCCCAGCACACCCAACGCAAGCTTCCTGGCCATCCAGGGACACACAGGCCCATTTTCCCTGACCCCTCCTCTGAGTCCCTCATTGTCCTAGCCATCACCTGGCAATGTCCTGCGCACACAGCAGCACCTGGCCATCACCTGGCGATGTCCTGTGCGCACAGCAGCACTGGATTCTCAGCTGTGGAGACTTTTCCCTTAAATGGAGTAGATCTTTGCCTGTGGGAGCAAGGGAGCGGTGCCATGCTTCCATCACGGTGCTCACTTTCTGCACTCTGTGGTGGCTGACGTCTTGGGGGGCCTTGCTGGCTGGGAAAGATGCCCCTCCCAGGAAGCTAATTCTTAGAGATCGTAAGCAACTGGCTTGCTGACACGTCCTTCAGATGCAAACCCATCAATCCGAGTCCATCACGCCAAGCCCTCCTCATGTGCCTCTCACACAGCAAGCTGGTGCCTGCCACCCCAAACCAGCCAGGGCCAGGCCCACCTGTGCCCCGAGGCGTGCACCATAGTTCACACTAGCCGACCCCAAACCTGCCTATCTTGCCTCACTGCTCCTTTACCGAGGGGCCCTGACACAGGCTGAGGGCCCGCCCTCCCTTTTGCCTCCTCCTGGACTCTGGTGCTTCTCCCTGTGGCCCTGCAGGGCTCGTCTCTCGTTTCCAGGGCAACCGTGAGATACACTGCACTTTTAATGGCATCAGTCTGTCCCCTTCACAAATTAAGACGGGGGACAGGTCATATTGTTGCTGCTTTCATTCCTAACACTACCTGGACTGCAGGGGAAATCAAGCAATCATGGGGGACCGGGTGAAATTTTCTAGAAAGGTTGACCCGGGTAGAGGTGGGGTCAGGAAGCCTGGCAGGCCCCACTGAGTCTGGCTCAACAGATCTGGCCCGGAGAGGTGCACTGCGGGGCTGGGGCTTCAAACAGCCCCCCATACGGTGCTCCTTAGCCCCCTCCCAGCCTGCTTCCTCCTCCTAATGCCATTCCCGTGCCCACCTTGTGCTTGGGATGGGGGGGTCCTGGTTATTGAGGGATGCCTACACCCAAGCGCGCGGCATCTTCCTTGTGGTTCAGAGTCCTGCTTTGCTTATGAAATCAGAGTATCTCCGTATGATAATAAGCAATCAAAATTCAATGAATAAAACAGTGAACTCTCCTAATAAAAAGCAATGTCTGCATCAGCAGAACCATCCGCTGGGCACACTGGCATTTGTTTTGGGTCCCCAGGGGACCAGTGAGGAGCGCGGGAGATGCTGCCAAATGCCGGCAGGGATGCAGGCCGGCGTCCCCGCCTCACCCAGGGGTAGGAGGCAGGCGAGGCTGGCGGCTCGCAGGCAGCTTGTGTCCTGATGGCTTCGGCTTTCACAGGGTAACCCTGTAAAGTAGTCTCTTCAAATGCATCTTTGAGATTCTGGCATTGTCGCCTCCAATAAAAGCCGTAGAAGGGAAATTTCAATAAGATAACTCAGGAACATTTAATTTTCTGCTCCTCTGGATTTGCTATCTTATTACAGCCATTCAGTTAGCTAATAAATGTCCAATCCTGTCCAATCTTCATGGAGAGCCAAGAGGCTGGGATTTAAATAATTGGATGGAATGTCTAGGAGGCAGCTTTCAGACGAGTCGGTCGACAAAACCGGCGGGTGCGATGTCTAACCCTATTGTGGAACTTGTATCAGATTCGTGCTGGCTGACCGGCCCCCAGCCTTGCCCCAGGCCCCTACTCATTTAGCTGGAATGAGGGGTCCGGGTGGGAGGGGCAGCGGCAGGGGTGGAGCCCCTCAGAGTCCTGATTTCATTCTCAGGTGGAGGAGGGGTCAAGGCTGGGAGTTGGCCTGGTGAGATCAGCCATCCCAGAAAGGCTCCCTTTTCTGGTTTTGACACCAAGTCTGTATCCTGCTGGACGTGTGGGTGATGGATGCAGGCTCACCTGGCACCTGCTTCCCTCGTGAGAGCAGACGGGCTCGGGTCCTAATGTGAGCCCAGCCCGTCCCTCTGCTGGGCCCAGGCCAGGACGTCTGCTGAGTGTCAGCTGGACGTCTGCAGTCCTGGGGAGGCCTGGGTTTCACCACGTCCACTTGGTTCCAATCACCTTCCTCAGAGGCTCCTCTGGAGGGCTTTGGATGAGGCCACTGAGGCCGGGTGTCTGCTGAGGCCAGCTGGAGGCTCCCCACACAGGGCGGGCCTTCCCTGCCCCCGACTCCCTTCTCCACTCACTCACGGGGTCACGCTGGCCTTGGGGAGCTGGTCTGCAGGGCTGTGCTGGTCTGCCCACAGCACTGATGTGGGGGCAGGCACAGACGCTCTGAGCGTGAGGTGAGCCCACCCTCCAGACTTCATGTGAGGAGCTTTCTGAGAGCCCCAGGAGGAGGGTACCCCGGAGGCGCTTGGATGACACCTTGCTTGGTGGACGTCAGATGGTTCTGGGCACATGGCCAGTATTGCTGATGCCAGCTGGACCATGGGCACAAGAGGCAGGAGAGGAAGGGCTCGCCCTTTGCAGCGCATACTGTGTGAGGCTGGACTCAGCGCAGGGCCAGCCACTCCACCCGAGTGATGGCCGGGATGAGAGACTCGGAGCGTGGGGCCGGGGGAGGCCCCTCCTGAGGCCGGGTGGGGACCCTGGGCTGCACGGCTCGAAAGGCTTAGCCTGGCATGGGGTGGGGCGGTGAGCACACGGGAAGGAGGGCATGGACTCGAACCCACCACAGCCACGCCCCAGGCACTGTCCACCTAACTGCACCAACACAGCTTGTTATTTAAGAGCAAAACCCCAAGCAGAAACACCCATCAGGAATGCCGTCTGGAAAGGTTGCCAAGAATGTTCCAGTTGTAAAACAAGAACGTGACTGTCTCCTCCCCCACCTCTCAGGTCTCAGAGAAGACGGGGCCCCTCCTCACCGCCTTCCCACACGGCCCCTCCCCCACCCCTTCCCACGTGGACCCCCTCCCCCACCCTTTCCCACGTGGCCCCCTCCCCCACCCCTTCCCACGTGTCCTCCCCACTACCCCCCCAGCTTGCCTCCTTATCCTGTCTCTTTTCTTCTGCTCTCAGCCCTGGAGAGCACTCTGCTCTTGGGGGCCACCTATCTGGTCAGATCTGGCCCAGAGCCACACCCTCTCCAAGGTCAAGGTCAGGCTACAACAGAACAGATTCCCAGGAGAGATGCACTCTAGTCACAGGCTCTGGGGACTCAGGGGCATCTTCAGGGTGCATTTTAGAAATTTCGCTTTCCACGGGTGTAGGGTGCTGGCCCTTCACCCACACGCCTGCATGGGCCAGGCCCTGGGCCCTGTGTGGGGGCGCCCGAGGAGGGAGACGTGCCCCCGCTGTCTGCACTCACGGCTCACAGTCCACTGGGGAGACAGCAGTCGGAACCTCCTAGAGGACGTGGGCCCTGTAGGTAATGCCGCTAAGCTGGTCATAGTGGCCAGAGGACACGCAGCCCCACGGAATGAGCATGGTTGTCCGTGCTGGTTTGGAAGCAACAGTGACTCTCAATTCTGCCCCCAGGAGGAGGGCAAGGGCGGAAGAGAGAAGGTGATGGGACTCGACCCCCTGGGGAATCTGCTCCCGGTGGAGGAAGGCGCCCATTCTTGCGAGCGGCAGGTGCAGACGCTGAGGCAGGTCCTGCCTGAGCCCGGGCAGCAGGTGAGGGGGCGGGGCCGTGGGGCACAGGCGTGCATGCCTCTGGCAGGTGTGTGAAGCTCACGCACTGAGGTCGTTAAGTGTGTCTGCCCACCCATCCAATGTTTGTTTTTCCCTCTGTGTGCCAGGCTCTGGGCTGCTGCTGGGGTCTCAGAGACGAGTCCTGGGCTAGAGGCAGGACCTGCTCCCAAGAACTCAGTTCCCTCCGGAAGGCAGGCTTGCAAGGAAGCCCTTGGGAGCAGGAGCCTATGGGATGGGAACTGGAGGGTGAGTGTGTCCACCTGTGTGACACCTCCATGGAATGTGCAGATGAGTGTGGTGCGGCGTGTGGCCGGTGGGGCTGGGGTGGGGCTGGGCCTGGGGAGGCCCGCTCCCCAGCGGCTCTGTGTAGGGCACCAGGAGCCTCCCCGTAGCTATGCCAGCTCCTCTGTGGATGAGGAGATGCTCTCATCTCACTTGAGGAGCTTCGATCGGTATGGCCCCATTGTGCAGATGGGGAAACCGAGGTTCTGAGAAGGGACACCCCTCTGGACACAGGGAGCTAGAACCCAGCTCTGACGGCCTGTCCATACGCTTTAAGGAGGGTGTTGTCACCTTTTCAGGAGACGTTTCTGGAGCCCCCAGTATGGACCAGCTGAGTGTTTGGGGTCATGTTTTCTGATGGCCAACCATGTAAACTGCCTGATGCATGAAACATAAATCGACATACTTCTACCTTGCTGAGATTGCTGAATACCCTGCTGTGACTCCCACTATCTGTTGGGGCCAGGAGAGAGATAGCTTTATGTGCCCCATAACTCTCAGTAGCACAGTTCCATTGTTCACTTGGTGACAGGCTTGCTATCATTCATCACCTGGGGAGAGAGATGGAGTCGGTGGCTGGACTGGAAAGTGGGCTGGGAACTCGGACTGCCCCCGGTTCCTGTGGCTGCAGGGTGTCTGAGGGTTGCCCTGCAGCCTAGCGCGCTGGCAGTTCCCAGGCCCCAGCTCTCTTCGCTTGGGGTGTGGTATCCTGCAAAGTTCAGCCGGTCAGGCCGGAGATGCCCCACGGCAGCCCTGGGCCACGCTGGCCCCAGGACAATGGATCACCACTAATTTGCAGTCGGCTAAAGTGTGGTGGGGACATTACTGCTAATTGGCAATAAGTGATACTAAACGGAGCAAGTTTGGTATTAATGAGCCGTTTATCAACACGAAACGGCAGGCTGGCTCCTTCCATCACGTGGTTGGCGCTGGGCTCATTTTTGTCGCAAGTGTGTCCAGCCTTACAGAGCTGGGCGCTGGTCCCCTCTGCTCTCAGCTGTGCTCCCCACGGCCTCAGCGCTCCTGCTCTTGTTTCTAAACCTCTGGTGACAAAGGCTCCCCTGAGTCAAGCGTCTCGGTGTATCAGGCGCAGAGTTCACACTTCTGACCCCTTGTCTTGTGTCCTGAGGCCCCGTGATTCTCCAGGTCAGAGAGCCCTGCTTGCCTGCCTGTCTCCAGACCCCGCAGAGGGTTCTGGGCTGCAGAAGGGGCTGCTGGCTTCCCGTAAGGCCCAGCCCAGACTCTACTGGTTTCCAGAGGAGGACGACCTCCAGGAACACTTCAGTGTCCTGGGGCTGGACGTGACCACAATGGTGGGCAGAGCTCATCGTTCTGGAGCCGGAATCCACAGTCAGGGTGTCGGGGGTTCTGCTCCCTCTGGAGGCTTTAGGGGAGGGTCCCGCCTTGTATCCTGCAGGTTCAGGGGCTCCAGGCTCTCCTGGCCTGTGGCTGCATCGTCCAGTCTCTGCCTCTGTCATTGCACGGCCTCCCCTTCCTGCCTGTGTACCTCTTCTCTCTTTGAGTCTCTTATAAGGACAGTTATCATTATGAGATATAATGACTCACATGGGTAGCCCAGGCTGATCTCACGTAGACATCCGTACCTTGATCACATCTGCAAAGACCTTTATTCCAGGTACGGTCACCCGCACAGGTTCTAGGGTGCGGCACCGTCCTCCAACCTACAGGTCAGATGCGGAATGGGAGGTGCCCTTTGACCTCATGACTGACCAGGAGAACTGGCGCTGCCCCAATGCAGGGAGGGCCCTGTGGCCTGGCCAAGCATCTGTACATCCCTCCATCGAGTCAGCAGCAATGTGTGCTGGTGGCTTTTGAGGGCACATGGACGGCGTGTCTGTCCCGGGTGTCCAGTGAGGGAGGTGATGGTGCTGTTAGCTGTGTGCTGGACACCAGGGTGCCCCCATTATGGACACCCCAGTTCCCTCTGTTTCTGAGAAGAGAAGGGGCTCCTGAGATGCTGTAGGAGCCCCGACGGGAGGGCAAAGCACTGCCCCCAGGACCCTGGTTCTGTCCGTCATGTACTTGATGTACCGTAAATAGCTCCCAGCGTCATCTGCAAACCCAGGGAAGCAAGGCTTGCCTCTCAAAGCCTGGTAGGACTCCGTGGGGATGGGACCCAGCACCTCGGTGCCGCCCTCAGCAAGGCCAGTGCCTCCCTGTCCCCGCCCCCAGCTGTTACCCCGGGGTGGGCTGGCAGAGTCTGGCCCCTGTCCTGGGCAGCAGCTGTGGGGATCCCCACCCCGACCCCAGCCCAGGCCCTCAGGAAGGGACCAAGTAGGCGACACACAGGGGCCCCAGGGGCTGGGGGCTTTGCTGGCCTCTGCTCAGGGAGCCAGGGTCCCCCCGGGGCTGCCCTGGCCTTTCTGATGCCTCTCTAGGTGAGAGGGCACCTGGTTACGCTCCACCTGCTCCCAGTTCCTGTCTCTCCCTGCCCTGTGCCCTGTGGCTGCAGCTACGGGCAGCTCTGCAGGAGACGCGGGGAAGGAGCAGGAGAGGGTGCGTCCCCACCCCACCCACGCCCGCCTCTGGCTGGTCCCAGTCCCCTCCACCCCTGTGCCCTCCCGAGGCTCAGCACCCCTCTTCCCATTGCCCCCTCACTAGGTGTGGCTGTGCCTCCCCTTGGTCCCAGGCTCTGGCTCCAGTCTCCAGGGCAGCTCCCCAGTCCTGCCCTTCCTTCTGTAAATAGTCTCATTAATTTTCCAGTTCAGCCTCGGAGTGGAGTCCTGATTGCAGCTCGGAACCTTATTTTTCTGAAGTGACATCATGATTAATTGATGTGTTTAATGACTAAAGGCCATCATCTCTCCTTCGCTAGGCTCACACACTCCTCCTTCCAGGCTAGCTTGGGCTCCTCTGGCTACAGAGACCCCTTCCTGCCCGCTGGTCCACGCCAGGTCGGCCCCCTTCTGGGACTCCCATGCCACTGATAGGGTGCAGAGGGCCCAGGCCACTGGGCACGCTGCGCTTGTCACTCACGCTCCTTGTTCTCCAGCCGTTCAGCCGTGTCTGACTCTCTGCACCCTCATGGACTGCAGCACGCCAGGCTTTCTTGTCCTTCACCATCTCTTGGAGTTTGCTCTAAGTCATGTCCATCGAGTTGGTGATGCTATCCAACCACCTCATCCTCTGTTGTCCCCTTCTCTTCCTGCCCTCAATCTTTCCCAGCATCAGGGTCATTTTCAGAGAGTTAGCTCTGAGCATCAGGTGACCATAATATTGGAGCTTCGGCATCAGTCCTTCCAATGAATATTCAGGATCGATTCCCTTTAGGACGGACTGGTTGGATCACTCGTGTTCCCCAGCCTCTTCTCTGCACTTCGCTCAGTCAAGCACACACACCCCCTTTGGCCTCCCTGTCCTCCAGAGTCACTGGCTCTGTCAGGATCTGGAAACCCCAGGACTTGGAACCGCTCTCCTGACCTCTACTGCAGGCACAGAGGGACCAGCCCTTCCCATTGTGAGAGCTGGGTTCCAGCGTGTGTGTGAGGTTGCTGCCCCATGGGGGCCCCGCACAGAGCTGGACTGCTCCGCAGCTCGGGGCACAGATGGAGGAATTAAAGCGCGGCCAGCTTGGAATGGGTCTCCCCTGAGGATGTGGATTCTGGCCCTGATCCCAGTTTGTCCCTCGTGGATCACCAGCTGAGTACCACTCCCCCTTGCAGTCCCCAGGACAGATGTGAGCAGCCCTGTCCTCGGGCTGCCGTGGATTTACCGGGCAGCTCTCCACTCAGCGTTCTGTTGGCCCAGGGACGGGGCGAGAGCTGTCTTTTGGCTTGGATGTGTGAGGTGCTAATAAGGTATTGGGGACGTAGCTCATGTTTCGAGTCCAGCCCCTCTGAGCAGAACCACCGTGTGGATGGCAGGGTCCCTGTGGGAGCTGGTGGGGGTGACCCCCCCCACCTGGAGCCCCTGAAGTGTGTGATCCCTGAGGGTCTCCTCCAGCCCCCACTTCCCTTTCCTGTGAGTCCTCAGCAGCTTATTCACTTGGTCAAACACGCAAGCTCATTCACTTGGTCAAACACGCAAGCTCAATGCACCCTCATCTCTGGGTTGATGGACCGCCCCAGCTGCACTGAGTCCTGTGGGCGATGGGCAAGAGCTCGACCAGCCTCCTCTGCCAGCTCAGGGTGGTCATCTCAAGCTTGGTCCTGGAGCTCTGGTGCCCACGGGGGTGGCAGCGCCCACAGGAGGGCTTTTTCGAGTCCTGCACCCTGCACACGTTTGCTCCGATTCCCCGCAGTCTTGGGCACAGGGTGGAGGGTGGCTGGGAGTCACCTGGGAGGGGCCTCCCACTGGCAAAGTCCCACCTGCTTCCGGCCCATCTTCCCTCTGGCTTAGTCCTGTGCCTTCTTTTCAGGCAAACGGCAACCCAGAGTCTTGTGGAATGGATAATCAATTTCAATAATAAGTTAAATGGGTGTGCTTTTGTTTCCAGAATCTCCCACTGGGAGAGGGATTTTTTAAAAAAAGACTCCTAGGTTGAATTTTACTTCTGAACTTGGGCCTCCAACTGCTTCTGAGCTAATTGAGTAGAGCGCATGAATAAACATGGACGACAGCTTCTCCTCCGCACCCACGCCTGTGGGGCTGGCGGCCCGGGACTGGCACCAGCTCTGGAAGAGGCTGCATGGGCCCCTGCTGTGAAGGACACGTCAGGGGGCCGTCCGCTCTCTACCGCTCGGTTTGAAGGTCCCTCCAGAGCTGGATTACTGCTCCTTAACATGCCTTGCATGGCTTCCAGGACGTGGGGCGATGTTCGTCAAACATGCAGACCTGAGCCACTTAAGTGAACATCGAAGGGCCCAGCCCAGAAGCTGACTTCACGGTGGAACCAGCCCAGGGTTTGCAGCCATCTGGTCTGCAAGTCTCCAGCACCGTCGGCATGTGGCTGGTTATCCCTCAGCTTCTGGGGCTCAGAAGAGATCCTGGTACATCCTGTTCAGACAGTGTTTACTGGAGGGATGAGTGAGGGGCAGGGGCATCTCTGGATCATCCACTTGCCCAGTTTGAGGACACATTTCTGTGGGAAATTCACTAAGATCCCTGAGGGCAGGATCAGGCTGGGCACATTTTGCTGGCATAAGTCCCATCTGCTGTGCAGGATCAATAAACACCCACAGAAAGAGCATCCTTTATGGGCTAGTCGAGGAGATCCTTACGTGGGATTTAAATTCTTTGTGATGATGGAAGTCCTGAATAAGCCAGTTTTCTTTGGATAATTCCTCAAAGCAGCTAAAAACTTCTTTGCAGTGTGATCTCTCAGAGGCTTACGGCACTCTGGCTGGTGGGTATCTCTTTGGTGGAGAGCTGGATAAAATCATTGCTTTGCATTTAGGGACTATTTGTATTAAACTACTATTTTAAACCGCTACACTCACACATAGCTGATGAGCTACTCACACGGTGAGGGATGTCCATGAGTGGGAACAAATGTGGTTGGATGGAAAGGCAGGAACATAAACCACACCACCTAAGTTCTTTCTTCCCCCCTTTTCTTCTGTGCCAAGAAAATAGAGACCGGAAATGAGGTAAATTAAACTCTTATATTGCACGTCTCTGCTGTGTTTGTATGTATGCTCTGTCGCTCAGTCGGGTCCGACTCTTTGTGACCCCGTGGACTGTAGCCTGCCAGGCTCCTCTGCCCATGGAATTCTCCAGGCAGGAATACTGGAGTGGGTTGCCATTTCCTTCTCCAGGGCATCTTCCCTACCCAGGGATCAAAGCTGTGTCTCTTGCATCTCCTGCATTGGCAGGTGGACTCTTTGCCACTGTGCCACTTGAATAAATGCTCGATTCAGGTTTCTCACTCACTGGTGAAGGCAGAAAACTTCCTATTAGAGGAGTGGGTCAAAATCTTGTCATTTAGGGTAAAGCCAGCTAACCGATCCACCTGACCATCCATCCAATCACCCACCAACCAAATACCCAACTAACCACTCAGCCAACTAACCAACTGGTCAACCAACCAACCAGCTGGAAACAAATTAACCCACCAAAAGGCAACCAATCACCAACCAAAACTAAATCAACCGGTGTTTTGTCGATTCAGGGCTTCCCCGGTACTCAGCTGATAAAGAATCCGCCTGCAATGCGGGAGACCTAGGTTCGATCCAAAGGTTGGGGAGACCTCTTGGGGAAGACCTCATGGCAGCCCACTCTGGTATTCTTGCCTGGAGAATCCCCATGGGCCGAGGAGTTACAGTCCATGGCAGGCTGCGGTCCCTGCAGTTGCAAAGAGTCAGACACCATTGAGAGACTAAGCACCTTTGTGGATTCAAGTTTGTCAATTTCAGTTTCATTTGAAAAGTCCTACTAAGTGATCACATGCCTGCTGATGGCCGCTGCCTGTGGCACCTTCTCTTTGTCTTGATTCTGTTGAGTCTGCCCTTGACTTCAGATCATGGACCTTCAGCATTTATGGAGCGTCAGCTGTATTCCTGGAATGGGTTAAGTGCAGGGGACATGCAGAAGGAGGGGGCGTGGCCCCAGACAGGGAAGAAGATACCAACAAGAAGTGCTCTCCAGGCGCAGGAAGCGTGAGCATCTTTTTCCTCTTTCCCTCTTGTGTCTGGAACGTGACCCACCTGTTCCTTGCTTTTCCCTGGATGGCACCCTCTGCCAAAAAGAGCCCACCCTTGTTTTGCTAGTTGGCAGCTGATCATGTTTGATGTCCTCCCATTGCCAGAAAGATATCTTTCACTTCTCTTTTCTAAAATGAATTAAAGAAAATTCAGCCTCTGCCTGCAGCACGTGGGATCTTATTTCCCCTGACCAGGGGTGGAACCCGTGCTGTCTGTGTTGGAAGGACGGAGTCTTAACCAACGGACCCCGAGGGAGTTCCCTCAGCTCCCTAATTTGAGCAGACTTGCTCTCCACCGCCAACTCTTCACCTGTTCAGGTTGCACCTCTCACTCCCCACTCCTCCTGCTTTAACCACATGCAAACTTGCCGTGTTATTTTTCGTATTTGCCATTCCTTGAGCCTTTCTGGATCCACACCCATGTAAGAGGTACCTCCTGCCTGGACTTTTCTCCCACCCGTCTTTCAAGCCCCAGCCAAATTCCCACCCTCTCCTAGAAGCTTCTGGATGTTCACCACCCCGGCCAGCCAGCCTGCCCTCCTGCTCCCACTCTGTAGACTAGAGCGCCGTAGAATCGTAGAATACAGAGGTCAGCCCGCACTTCCGAAGCTGCAGGCGTGGCTCCTCGAGGACGGGAACACATTTCCTTGTCTTTTGTTTATTTTCTTTTTGGCTGTGAGGCTCATGGGATATCCTCTGACCAGGAGTGGACCTTGTGCCCCTTGCAGTGGAAGGACAGAGTCTTAACCACTGGGCCACCAGGGAAATCCCTCCTTCATCTTTGTAGTGACTGTGGACCATGAAGGGTGGTTCGAAGATGACTGAGGTTTCCACGCGGGCCTTGGGGTAGCCGGTGCGTCTTCTCCAGTCGGGTGAGCTCTTCCAGGACAAGGAAGCACGGCTGTGCTTTTGACGTCCTTGGTGAGCGCATGGCTTCCTGGAGAAGCTCCATAACTATGTGCTGGACAATGCATTTGTCTGAGTGACTGGACGTGTAGAAAACGGTCTTGCGCTTAACCAAAGCTCTCCCTTTAAGTGCTAAAAATCTTTCTGCTTCTTGGGAGGCTCAGGTATCAAGAACAGACTGACATTCTCTCCAGAGGGCTTGCTTCCTAACGCTCTGCCACGCCCACCCACTGGCACCACTTTGTGGGGTTCTCAAGGCACCCAGGGGACAAGGTCTGCTCTTGGCTTTCTCCTCCAGGCTGGCTCCTCGTCCCTCACCCTGAATGACCCTAGCTGGCCCCACAGCCTGTGATGTCTTCTAGAACACTCCCTCGAACCTCTCCTGTAACGTTCACTTAATTCAGTCATGACATCGCCTAGTGGGTGCTCCACAAACCCATCTGTCAGCCGGGGGTCCTAGCTGCAGGGTGATGGAGGTGCAAGGCTGTCTTCCGTGGAAGGGTACTTGCGTTATAGGAGTTTTCAGAAGGACAAGGAATTCAGTTTGAATGTTACTCTTTAAGGGACCAAGAAGGAGGAAAAGACTCCAGTCAAATCACAGGGCCATTTCAGGGCCATTTCCACCCTTGATGCCACCACTGTGTGGCAAACACCAAGTGAAGGACCAGCCCCTGGAATCCAGACTTGCTGCCACGGCAGAGGCTTTGCCGCTGCCCTGCCCCCATTCTTTATTGAGACGTCCAGACCCCAGGTGACTACATTCCCAGGTGGAGGTGGTGTCGCCTGAGAACCCTAGCTTCATGGGAGATCAGGGTGGTCATCTTCACAGCTCTGCCCTTGCTGCGTGTGGGGTTGGTGCAGTGTCCCAGGGTCTGCAGTCTGCCCCCTTCTTTCTGCTCATCCATACACATCCTTCTTCCGTCTTCAAACTTCCAGCTGTAAGCGTAGCTGCAGCTCTGTGCCTCCCGGAGCTCCTGTGCACAGATAACGCACACTTCCTGCCCTGAAAGAGAGCCCCTCGTTGTCATCTGTGTCCAGTTCCGAGAGATGATTATCCAATTATGACTCCATCTTGATATCCACAATCCATGGACCACATATTTGAGCTAACGCCCATGACACACCCTCTATGACACAGGAGGTGGAAAGAGATGGAAAAACTGGGAGAAACTATCTGTCTCTACACACGTGGTTGATGAGCAAGGAGAGATATGCCTGGCTGCTGAAATTCCTGTATCTGTAACAGGTGACAAGCCAGGGAGGGCAGATAAAGCCTCCTTTATCCATCACTAGTGTTCTACGTGTCCTTAACCAATACCAGTCAGAGGGCTAGCTTTTTATCTTACAGGCTGGCCCCATCCTTCATTCCCAAGGGGCCTGAGCCCTTGGTGTCCTGTGTGTGGGGGTCACTCCAGTCATCCCCTAGCTCCTGTCACTGGACCTTCAAGCAGCAGGGGGGACCCCAGAGGATGCCTGGGCTCCTGACATGTTTTTCTGTCACCAGCGCTGAGGACCATCTTGTGATGGTCAGGACGGGCTGCCCCTGACAGCATGATGACCTCCCCCCTCACCTGCCAGGGACATAGGGAGCCTGTAGCCTCAACTTTTAAGTCAGTGGGACTGTTCTCAGGGTCTCAGGACCAACATGTCTACACCAGAGGAGCCCTGAGCTGCAGGGACCGGACGCACAACTTTGTTCAGCATTGACCACTGCTGACGGCGTTTCGCACTCTCAGCAGAGGTCACCTGGCAGTTCCTGGACAGCCCATCTCTGCCTCCAGGCCCACTCTGCTCACATGCCATCGATGATGCCAAGGATGGGAATGAGGGTGGCGGAGCCCACGCCTGTAAACCATGGATGCTCTGCGGGGCCATTTAGAGAGAGCCAAACATTTCCACTCTCTGAAAGTTCTAGCTACAAGTCTCCCCGAAACATTCTGTCCTCAGCCCCTATTCTTCTTCCTTGGGGCCCCTGGACAACCAGTCAGACCACTAGAGGTCATGACTAGTGGGCCTGCCCTTCTGGCCGTCTCCCTTTGCCGGTAAATCGTGAGCTTGTCTGCTTGGAGCTCTACCCATGGGGAGATGGGGGGAAGATTTCCACCTTCTGCTTCCCTGTGATGCCGCCCCCGAGCAAACTGGGCTGGCCTGAACTCTTCCCTCCATTTGTTGTGTTCAGAGCAGAGGTGATCAGTGGGCCAGTTTGCATTTTCCCTGAGTTGGTTGCAGTGGGTGTCCCAGGAGGCCACACATTTTAAACCCAACAAACTTCAGACACCTTTTGGTATCCTTACAAATCTGTATTTCATCAATTCATTTGTTCATTCAATATGTGTGGATCGGGGGACTTCATAGACAAGGGATGTCACAGATGTGGTCCTGGCCCTGGTGGAGCCAGAGAAAGAGACAGTGATTACAACATAATGATGAGGTGCAGCAATCTGATCAAGTACCGTTGTACAGAAAGTGCCATTTGCTCAGTCGTGTCCAGCTCTTTGAGACCCCTTGGACTGTAGCTGTTCAGGCTCCTCTGTCCTCGGAGTTCTCCAGGTAAGAAGACTGGAGTGTCTAGTCATTCCCTTCTCCAGGGGAGCATCCTGACCCAGGGGTTGACCTCGGGTCTTCTGCACTGCTGGTGGATTCTTCACCATCTTAGCCTATAGCAGCAGCTGCTGCTGCTGCTAAGTCACTTCAGTCGTGTCCGACTCTGTGCGACCCCATGGACAGCTGCCCACCAGGCTCCTCTGTCCTTGGGATTCTCCAGGCAAGAACATTGGAGTGGATCACCATTTCCTTCTCCAATGCATGCATGCATGCTAAGTCGCTTCAGTCATGTCTGACTCTGTGCGACCCCATGGACAGCAGCCCACCAGGCTCCTCTGTCCCTGGTACTGGAGTGGGTTGCCATTTCCTTCTCCATAGCCGACAGTGCCCCAATCAGCTGATCAGTGGCCTCTGTGGATGAGGTGTATGGCCAGGCACCAGGTCCTCCCTCTTGTCCCCCCATCGTCTCCAAACCACGCTCTGATGTGACGCTTCTTGTCCTGTTCGTCTCCAGCCACCCCTGCCGCCCTGGCTGTTTGCACTCCCACGTCTTACCCCAGGCCATCAAAACTGCCAATGTGGTTTCTTCCTCCAGTTTTACCCTTTCAATAATTTTCTTTACCAGGCAGCCGTGAAGGATTTTTGCAAGTGCAAAGTCACACCCCTGCCCTGCTAGAAGCATTGTTTCTCTGCGTGCCTCTGAGAGGCACCGAGCTCCTTGGGGGGCCTGTAAGGGGGCTGTCTGCCCTCCTTGCTGGCCCTTCTTGCGTTTGTGTTCCATAAACACCTAGCTGCTTGCAGTCCTGGCCGCCCCACGCTGCTTCCCATCACGCTGCTTCCCGTCTGTGCTTTCCAAAGGCTGCCCTCTGCCTGGCGTGTTCTCTGCCCTGAACTCAGGACCTGAAAGGTTTCTTTTCATTTTCCAAACCCTATTCAGTCCTCACCCTCTGTCAGAAGTCTCTCTTAAAAACCCCAAACAGAGATAATCACCCCTCTTTGCGTTTCTCTCTGTGCCACGGACACCCTGCTGTCACTACATGTGGTGCTTTGGATGTAATTGCTTGTTTACAGTGGAGCTGTGTCTCGTACAGAGTCTGGTTCTAAAGTCACCTGGGAGGTGAAAATTGCTCGTAATCAAAATTACTCTTGAAATTTCCTTCAATTGCCCATAAAGAGCAGTATGCATGGGTTTGTGTCAATGGCTGCTGCCAGTTGCTCTGACCTGGTTCGTGGTGGTTTGCTGAGACCCTCAATGTGCCTTCCTGATTCTTCATGGATATCAAGGAAACCTTTGCCTGCCCCCTAAGCACAGTGTTTGCCTTGCTTATGTCAATGGTCAGAGAGAAACCAAGATCCCACGTTCTCTGCAGCTTGCTGGCTGGCTTGGCCAGCTCTGTCTTGTCCACGCCGTGTTTGGGGTGAAAACGCACTGAGGTCTGTGGTGGGTGGGGTCCTCTGTCCCTGGCAGCCTCTCTCCAAGGAGCAGACTTCAGGCCACAGAAGTTAAACGAGCCTCTGATGTGAACCCAGGAATGCTTGTTGTCTCCTGATAGGTTATTAATTCCCTGCGGTAACACTGTGTGTTGTTCATCTTCATTGACCCGACAGCAAACAACCGGGAAAACAATATCTGGATCAAGGCTCATCTTCTGCCGGACGCTGCCTGAAGGAGGGGCTCGGGCGGTGATGAATGACCACACCTGAGACGGAGCCGCGTTCCGGGGCCTCGGGGCTGCGGCGGGCCTTGAGCGATGGCGGCCCGGAAGCAGCGCGTCTCTTCCTTCCTGCCCGCTCTTTCTGTGCGGCTGTGTTACACTTCCTTTGTGTCGTTCTTTATGACGCCAACTCTAATCTTTAGAAGTCTGTGCAAGACTTACAGGTTAGGGCAATACATTTCACTGTAACAGTCTCAGTTTCGTACGAATTAGTGTTTCCTGGTGCATGCTTCTTAACATGTGCTGCAAATGTTTTCTATGCCTTTTCAAACCCTTTTGTTTGAGGTTTTTAGAAAATGGCCCTGAACTCAGGGAAAAACAGGAGGGAGGAGGTTTTGCTACATCGTTAGTAACGGGGGTATTTGCTCCGACAGCCACGGGCTGAGGAGTTCTCTCCAGTAGCTTTGTCCAGCAGCTAGTTGATGCAGAGCAGGAGATAGTCTCCTGTTTTCAAGTCTGTGTGCTGGGGCAAACCTCTGTGGTCTGGAGACTTTCATTAAAGACGTTAAGACGGAAGAGAATGAGTGTTGTAAGTAGACACTAGGAAACTCCATCTGTACTCGTCTTGAAGGCTGAGTCCTGACTGACAGGAGCTGCCTAATCTGAAGATACAGCTCATGAAAGCATCTGCTCCAGCAGGGTCTGTCCCCTCCCTCACGTTGGTTGCTGTGTCATGTAACCAAGGACAAAACTAGCCTCTGGGCCACGATGCAGTGTCTATTTCAGACTTTTCTTAAGCACGTTGTCTTTGCTGATGATGGCAGTGGCTAAACTGGAATGAGCCAGTGTGTTCTCAGTCAAAGCTCTGGAACAAAAGCTGCCCAGGATTCAGGGATGTCTCAGGCTGCCTCTTCTTATTATCTGTTCAGTAGAGTCACCCAGGGACAACTTATGCTCCCTTCTGTCTGGAATATCATACACCAGACTTAGAGAGGCTTCACTGGTTTGGTTTGGTGGACAACTCCAGTCTTCAGGCCATTCTGCTCAAGGACTTTTGAAGGTCTTATGTGCTATCTTCCAGCCAATGTCACGGTCAAGGAGAAAAGGGCATCCCCTTCCTCCTTCTCCTCCACTTCTTCCCTCACCATCCTTCCCATTGTCTTGTAGACAAGCCTTGTATTTTCTCTTTGGTTGCTTTCACAATACTTCGCTTGCCTTTTTCCTTCACATTGCTTGATGTTGGGTCTAGGCACACGTTTATTTTTACCTATCCTGTGTATGACTTGGTGGGCACCTCAACTTGAGAATTCAGGTCTTTCGTCAGTTCTGGCAATCACTTGGCCGTTACTGGCCATCTCACTCATTCTGTGTTTTCCATCTGGAATTCAGATGAGACCTGGGTGAGGATCACATTAGTCTCCACTTCCCGTAATCTCTCAGTCATATTTTCAAATCCTCTGACTCTAAGCTGCATTCTAGGCTATTTCCTCATTCCTATCTTCCAGTTCACTAATTCTCTTCTCAGCAGCTTCAATCTACCATTGTCTAACTTCTTAACTGAGATGATTGTCTTTGACTTTTTCCAAATCTGCGTGTTCTGCTTGGAATCTCCTTTCCATGTGGTTTCTATTCCTTATCTGATCTCTTTAGTTCTTTTAAACTTAATAATTTTATGGTTTCACAGAATTCTAGGGTTTCAGGCCCTCAGTATGCTGCCCCTGTCAGTCTCTGCCTTTCATAAGAGTCATACGTATATACATCCAGGCTGCAGTCTCGTGGTTTGCAATGCCTCTCTGTAAGGAGACATACGTTCGCACCTCCTGACATCAGTTTAGAAATTACATTACTAAATGAATGTAAGCTAAAGTGCCATATTTTAACAGTAGGCTTAAGGAATGTGTCCCAGACAGTGGCCATTCATTCAGATGTGATTTCAGGATGGAGAAGATTCATGGAATAGAGCTAAAGTCAACCTGCAGGATGCTATGCAATGTGAGTGGGAAAGCATCTTTTATTTCTTTAAGGCCCTGGGACTTGGAGTTAGTTTGTTACACAGCATAGGAGAAGAGGACAATAGAGGACGAGATGGTTGGATGGCATTACTGACTCAATGGACATGAGCTTGAGCAAACTCTGGGAGACAGTGAATGACAGGGAAGGCTGGCATGGTGCAGTCCATGGGGTCACAAAGAATCAGACACGACTTATCGACTGAACAACAATAGCTTAGTCTGAGCTGGCTGGAGCAGGTACTAACTCTGCTTTCGTGTTATCTGCGAGCACTTGTTCATGGTGGATTCATTACTCATGTAGCTTGTCATTTTGTTATTCTGAATCTATCTTCATTGTGAAGTTTTTAACTTTTAATTTTTGGGGGAGGAGGTAGTTATACTATGCAGCATGTGGAATCTTAGTCCCCCAGCAAAACATTGAGGCCACACTGCCTGCATTGGAAGAGCAGAATCTTGACCGCTGAATCCACAGAGAAGTCCGCATTGCGAGTTTTGTTTTTAACTGTGGGATTCTTATGGACTCGAGGGCGGATATCTATCTACTGGTGCATATTTTCTTTCTCTCCTTCCTTCTGCCGAGGGACCCCAGGTTTTCGCGCATTTAGGACCTTTGTTGTTTGAGGACTTGTGCCTCATACTGCTTGTCTGAGCTCGGGCCCCACTGCTGTGTGTGATTCAGGCTTATGTGTTTAATTTTCATGAGATCCTTTGTTTCCACCCACATCCGGGGACAGAGATGACTTCCCTTGTCAGCTCCCAACGTGGTGGGCTGTTTCTGTCCACTTTTCAGGGTGGATCATTCATCCTGAGTCCTGCCTTTATGCAGGGGTCTGAGTTTCAATGTCCTGCCTTTATACAAGGCCACGTCTTCTGACCAGAATGGACATGAAAGCCCTCCTGGGCTTTGTACCTCGGCAATGCTCTTTCCTGGAGCTCCTACTTTATTTCAGGGATCTGGCCCTTTCCTTTTAATCTTCACTGTATTTATAACTTTAAAATTGTACTTTATCCAGCTCTTGTGTTTGTAGTGGAGGAGTTGGGGAGCTGCCTTGGCCCAGTGCTTTCTGCTTACTTGATTGTTCACCTGCTCACTGAGGCTTAAACCCCATGGGGGCAGGGACCATCCACATCCTATTCACTGTCATGTCTCGATGCCTGGAACATGCCTGGGACATGGAGGTGCTCAGCAGAAATTTGGCTGTTGCTTGAGTGAATGAGAATTTAGAAGAAGAGGTTGGAGGGGCTGGTTGCCTCTGTCTGTCATGATTCAGCTTCTCCACCCTTCTCATCAGCCAGGAAATTATAGAAAAGGTTTGTACCAGAACTGGGGGAAGGTAGAAAATACCATGAGGGGAGAAGGGTTTTCTCTCCTATAAGGGCCTTGTTTGGTTGCACATTTTAGGGGCTGGCCTGGGGAGGTCTATCCTCTTGTTCATATGGGAACCAGAGCAAGCCTGGGCCCCTGCCTTGGTACTGTGAGGGGCATGTAGATGGACAATTATAACCTGGTTTGGTAAACAGTGTGGTGGAGAAGAGGTGGGGAAATTAGAGGATGGGAAGGTGGGTGGGCCAGGAAGGCTTCCTGGAGGAAGTGGCACTTCGGCCTGAGTTGAGGCAGACTCTGGGCATTTGCCAGGTGGACACAGGCAGTGGTGGGAGGGGATGGGCAGCCCTGATGAGGACACAGCCTGTGTAAGGGTGGGAGTGAGAACAGGGCAACAGGCTCTGGGGGGTGGGGTCATCAGGATGGATGGAGAGTTACAGTTTTCAGGCCTTTCGTGTCCTTCCTTCTGCCTGTAGACAGGAATTTTCTCGGATCGTTTTTTTCTCAGCCTCTTTGGGAATGCAGATTCTCTCTGCAGAAGGAGCATGCTTGCTCAGCACTCAGCGTGGAGACTCAGGAGGAGACTGATCAGCCCCTAGTCCAGGACATCTCAGGAGCTCACCTCCGAGAAGAGGGCTGGCTTCGAGGCGCCTCTGCTCTGGGCCGGCTCAGCCTCATCAGCACTGGAGGCGTACAGGCAGGCTTTCTGTGGGGTCTGAGAACGAAGCTGGCTCTCGGCAGCTGTGGGCCTCAGCCCGGCCCCACCCCTGGGTGCTCTGTGTCCCTGTGGCCACATGCCTCTCCCTGCAGAGCGCTAGCAGGACCTTCTTCCCTGGGGTTGTCGAAATGCTGAGTATGTTTGCCCTTTACACAGCAGTAAGTCTTAGCAGTTATCATTATCATTGATAACATTTTTATTTCTCTTTAAAAATTTTTTTAAAATTTCCAAATGTGTATTTTTGTTAATCTGTGTTTTCCATCACTTAGACATATTACTACTGGGAGGGAATAAATATTTGTCCTTTTAAAAAAATGTTACCAAAGTATAATTGATTTACAGTGCTGTGTTAATTTCTGCTGTACAGCAAAGGGATTCAGTTATACATCTATGGTTTTAAAATTATTCATTAACATATTAATGTTTTATTTATTTAACTCAAACCTGACTACGAAGACCCAGGTCCAGGCTTCTGGCCGGTCTCCCTTCTGCAGGGGCTTCCAGGACAGCACCCCACGGAGTGGGGAGGCGGCCGCAGGACGGGGCAGGCTGCAACTCGAGCGTCCTCTGAGCTCTGGCCCTGGGGAGCTGCCTGGTGCTGTCCCGCAGGCTGGGAAACGAGTCAGGAGGGCCATGACGTCTGGAAGGACACACACCATTTATTAACTCTGACTTGTAAATTAAAACACCCCACGGTACAAATTAGGGGTGAGCAAAGGAAATGAGAAGTCACCCTTCCTTCTCCTCAGCCTCGAATCAGAACCCGACAACTCCAAATAAAAATTGAAAAAATTTCAATTACTATGCAGATGGATCGTAGGGATCTCACCTCAATGTCATCTCGGCTCGGAATCCGACATGAGAAGCCCCAGCAGCTTCCGTGGGGATGGACTCTGTGAGCCGCTGGGCTGTCCCCACGGGGCAGGAAGGTGAAGACGCTCGGGAAGGAGGCTGTCCACTGTCCACGGGCCACGCCACCTGAGATGCACACCCCGGATCATGAGTGCTCCAGCCCCCGCCCTCTCGGACCTGGTTCCATGGCCCACATCCTCGACTCGGAGCCCAGCACCTGGGGTCAGCCTCGGCCACTCTCCGGGGATAACTCACACCGAACGTCCTCCCGGAAGTGGCCGGATGGGTCAGCTGCCCAGGTGGTTCAGAGAGGCTGGGGGCACCTGGGCAGAGCCCTGAGGCCTGGGATGATTCTGAGGCCAGACAGTGGGCACCAGAGAATGTCCGGGTGGATGGCCTGGGGCTGCCCTGGCCTTGCCCACATGGTGCAGATCCCAAAGCTGTGTGTGGGTGTTCGTTAACCAGCCTTGTCTGTGTCCTCCTCTGCTTTCCACGGTTGGCTTAGGATCCAGATAGATGCGACCTTCCTCGGGTCACCCCCTCCTCCCTCTGCAGCTGGTGCTAGGGTTATACCAGTGAGACTCTGGACCTCTGCCCGCCCTGTGCCCCCAGGATGCCCCCGAGTGCCTCAGAGCAGTACGTGGCTGTCAGTGGAGCCCGGTGTGATCCCTGTTCTTTCCCTGCAGGTGCTGGCGTGGCGGGGCTCACGGTCCTGGGCTCTGGGTTCCTGGTTTGTGTATGTTGCGGTCTATGTGGATGTGGGCTGGGCTGCTGGTGGGCTTTGCCCAGGTGTGTTTGGGGCATGTGGCCCTGGGGGATGAATGCCCGTCTGGGCTGGTGCTGGTGGAGGGCGGGGACCTGGATGAGATGAGCACAGAAGCCCTTTGAGACGGAAGTTATGTGTCTCTCCCTCCCCCCAGGTCTCTGCCCTGGTGACCTTGACCAAGTTAGATCACCCTGGGCCCCACCGGTGAGGCTGGAAACAGGTGGCAGGACCCAGCCCTGCTGCTTGGGGCCTCTGGGGCTGTTCTCCCCTTGACCACAGCCTCCTGGTTTTGGATTGGGTGGGAGGTCATATCCTTCATCTCAGCCGGGGCAGGGTGGGTCCAGTGGGGTCTGAGCCCAGCCTTGCAGCCCCGGGCAGCACCTGGAGTCAGATTTGCTTCCCCGGGAGCCCTGGCATTGGGGGGGGGACCTTACTCAGGGTCCCCAGCTGCCCCCTGCGCCCACCCACCTCTAGGAGCCCTTCGCTCAGTCTCTCTGTGTCCCTGGTACACATGGAATTCCCCCATCACCCGCTCCTGAGACCCCACACCCTTCCTGTCTGCACACAGGTGGAGGGTGTGGGCCTGAGAACTGGCCTCCCTGCCTCCCTCATTCGTCTGACATTGATTGAGCACCTGCTGTATGCGCATCGCCAGGCTCTCCCTCTCCTCTGTTAGGGAAGGCACAGGGTGAAGAATAAATGTAATTGGGGGGACAAGATGGACACTGGGCTGCAGATTGCAGGCACGGGCAGGCAGCGCCAAAGGCCGGTGCCACCCTGGAGAGGAGGGGCCACCGGGGCCCCCGTGGAGGGGACGCAGGCTCCGCTGAGTCTTTCATCGCTTGCTCGCTCACTCAATCCATGAACTCAGGAGGAGTGTCTGTTCCATGCCCCAAACTCCCCCGGGTGTCAGGACCCTCATCGGAGAGCCGCGGGCTGCACCCACTGTCAAAGGGGAGACAGAGGGCCATGGGGGGCACAGGAAGCCTCTGACCCAGAGCAGGGGGTGCCAGCAGCACTGGAAGCTGACACTTGAGGTGTGAGTTGGGGCCAGGAGGAGGGGCACCCGCCGAGTATAAAGTGCACGTGGACGGACGGGAGACGTGGAGAAGGAGGCATGGCCAGGAGTGGCTCGGGGTGGGGGGACAGGACGGGTGGGCTCCATGCGCCCATCACCAGGCAGCCCGAGCTGGTCTCCATGGAGACTGCGGACCTTTCCCAGGCGCTGGGAGGTGCCCGAGCAGTTCTAAGCTGGGTCCTGAGAAGGCTGTGCATCCATGAAGCTCGCTGAGGTGACCACCACACAGGGGTGGACCAGAGGTGGGGGGGGGGCGTGCACTGCCTTTGTGAGGGGGTAGTGCCAGGGGCTGTGGGTGGAGAGGAGGATTGGTGGGGGCTGCAGGCATGAACGCAGGGTCTCAGGGGTGCAGGGCCCCTCCATTCACTGCTGGGAGCCCTTGGGCCACCTCTGTGCCGGGTATGCGTGTGGGTCCTCACTCCCATTGTGGGGGCTGCCACTTCCCTGCTGATGGCAGCTGCGTGGTCAGAGAGATCGCCTTCTCCCGGGTCACTCCAAGTCTGGCGTTTCTCCATCATGAACAGTTTATATTCTCACCCTGAGGTTTGGCAAAAAAAAAAAAAAAATTTGAATCAATTCTTTTTAATTATGTCCATCTTGTATGCTCTACATTACAGGAGCCCACTCAATAATACTTTATAATCCAAATAACCGTAGGAGTTATTCATCTTCCTGATTCAGCTGGTGCTCCCGCCGTCACGACTCTGCTCGTCGCCCCATGTGGGTGAAGTAAAGCCCTCATAACCGCACGCTGTGGTCTTTAGTTTGTCCCCTGCAGACCTGTTTGCCTGCAGGGGGCAGGCCGCCTGGGGAGGAAGGGGCCCTGGACAGATCAGGTGACAGCGTGCTCCACGGCCCTCCCTCCCTGGCTGTGCGGCCCTGGGCTCCCGGTCAGCGCCTCTGAGCTCAGGCTGCTTTTCTCTGAAGGGCCAAGGTGGGGCCGAGAGGCGCAGTGAGCAAGCACCGAATCGGCTTGCTGGGGCCAGCTCTTCAAGACAAGATCTTGACTTGATCTGGGGAAGACATGCCGGGGCAGGCCACAGCTCCAGCCCGTCCCGACTGGGGAGCTCGGGCAGGCCACCTCACTTCTCTGCCTTGGCTCTGTTAGGTAACGGTTTCACAGATTATAAAACGTATGGAAGAGACCAGGTTCTTAAGGCTGTTGCTAGGTGAGATGAAATGCCCCAAGTGCAGTTTCTTGGAAAAAAGTAGCTCCACGGGGAGGTGTGTGTGGGAGCTCTAGAGAAAAAGCATGACAAATCTAGACAGCGTATTAAAAAACAGACCACTTTACCAACAAAGGTCCGTATAATCTAAGCTCCTCATGTACGCATGTGAGAGCTGGACCATAAAGAAGGCTGAGCTCTGAAGAACTGATGCTTTTGAATTGGAGTGTTGGAGAAGATGCTTGAGAGTCCCTTGGGCTGCAAGGAGATACAACCAGTCAGTCCTAAAGGAAATCCACCTTGAATATTCATTGGAAGGACTGATGCTGAAGCTAAAGCTCCAATACTTTGGCCACCTCATGCGAAGAACATACTCATTGGAAAAGCCCCTGCTGCTGGGAAAGACTGAAGGTGGGAGGAGAAGGAGACAACAGAGGATGAGATGGTTGGATGGCATCACCGACTCGATGGACATGAATTTGAGCCAGCTCCGGGAGATGGTGAAGGACCGGGAAGCCTGGAGACCTGCGGTCCAGGGGGTCGCAAAGAGTCGGACATGACTGAGTGACTGAACAACAGCTGTTCTACTGCACAAAACCCAGCATCCAGACAGACCACCCCGTCTCTCAGCTGTGAGTGTTGCTTTGTTCCCCGAATTAATCAGGAATCTGCCTTGACCTTGACTGTGCTCGCAGCTCATGGTGCTTCTGCAGAGATAAGGATGCTGTTGGAGCAGCCCACCCTGGCTGGGGGCTGAGGCCCAGGATCCACCCATCCTGCCTGAGGAGAGTCTCCTCTCTCGGCCCAGAGGTCCCAGAGAGCTCTTGCTGTCCAGTCGTCCGTGAGCGCTGCCCTCCTGCCCCCCGCCCTGCAGACATGGGGTGGGGGGAGGGGCAGGGGCAGGGGAGGAGGCCCGCTCATCGCTGACGTCAGGATCCAGCCACGCCCACTCTGCAGCCCCGCTGGGGCCCCAGAGTCTGGACGACCCCTGGGAGGGCGATCTAGCCTGAAACCGGCTTCGCCAATGGCCTTGGCAGCTTCTGGAGACTCTCCGGCTAGGCTCTCATTTCAGGGAAGAAAAATGCCTCTGCAGTTTATAAAAAGGCCCAGCAGACCCCTGCCGCGAGAGCCCGGCTGTTCAAAAGCAAGAAAGATGCTTCCTGAGAGTGCTAGGTCTGCAGACAAGTTTAAAAACCCACTGCTTCAGATATATGTTTCTCAGTAAGCACAGATACGGGGCACAGGGCAGAGAAAAGAATCAATTTCAGCCTGCGGGAGCAGGCCAGTGGGAGAGCTGGCCTCTGTTTGTGTTATTTACTTGGTTCGGAAAGGAGGCCCTGCCAGGCAATGTACAGCTCAGAGCCCGCCAGCTTCCTCCCTGGCCATGGCAGCTGATGACATACACATTCTTTTCCAGCGGAGCCCTTCGGATTTGGGGGGACGGGGGCAGTGGGTTCTGCAGGGTGTGGGCAGCTCCATCAAGTTCATAGCACTGGGGTGTTTGGAGGAGGCTGGATCTCTAGAGGGTCCAGGCCCTGGTGGGGTGTCCTGAAGTCCCAAGGGCCCCCCAGACCCTTGCCATCTGAAGCGGCCACAGAGAGGGAATAGGAGGCTCTGAGCCTGCTCCTGGGCCCCGGCTCTGCAGTGGGTGAGCTGAGGTCTTTGGGCACATGGCTGTCCTTTCTGACCACCCTCCTCTGCCTTCCTGAGGGAGGGGGGATACCTGCTGAGCCCTGTCTGCCCCCTGGGGACATCGGGAGATGGGCTGTGAAAAGCACTTGGGTGCCAGCAAAGCTGGGGCTGCTTCCATGGACCTGCACCACAGCCCGACACCCCAGCCAGGCTCCCCGCAGATGACAGAGGCTGCTGTCGGTGGGTGGCGGTGGGGGGGTGCGGTGGCTTTCCAAGTGGCTCAGAGGGAAAGAACCTGTTTGCAATGCAGGAGACATAAGGGACGGCTCGAAGCCTGGGTGGGAAAGATCCCCTAGAGAAGGAAATGGCAACCCACTCCAGTATTCTTGCCTGGAGAACTCCATGGATGGAGGAGCCTGGCAGGTTACAGTCCATGGGGTCGCAAAGGGTCAGACGCGGCTGAAGTGACTCAGCACACACGCACGCACGCTGTGGGCGGGAGGCAGCTCCTGGCCCCAAACAAGGGGACCCGGGTACAGAAAGACAGGGTCCTTTCTGGTCGGAGCGCGTGCGCGGGGCCCACCCAGGAGCCCTCTGGTGGGGACTCAGGGGCTCACCCTGGGCTGGCCCACCCACTGCTCTCCTGCGCGGGGCTGTCTCAGCTGCCAGTGCCCACACCCTGCTCCTTGTCTGGAGCCCGCCTTTGCAGACCCACTCGCTCGCCTGCCAGCGCAGGTCCCCACCTCTGTCCTGGCTTTTCCAGCTCCCCAGTGCGTTCTCTTCTTCCTTCAGGGTCTGGTGATTTGCCTTTCCTTGGTGGATCCTTCTGCAGCCCCCTCCCTCTGTACCTTCACACTCGAGTCAGAACTAGCCCACCCTGCTCCCAGCATTCTTTGCACCTTTCCTGCAACCCTTGTCTACTGGCCCTCCAAGTGGGGACCTTGTCTTGCTCCAACGTGGATGCCCCAGGTGCCCCTCATTAAAATAAATATTTGGTGACTTTTGGACAAAGCTTCGTAGGTCCCTCTGGGAGCACCTTGGGTGTAGAATTGAGGAGAGTGAGGCTCAGGGCAGCCCAGGGATCTGCCTGCAGAGCGCTCCCCCGAGCCCTCCTATCTGCCCCCAGCATGGGGCCCCTCCCCTCCCTTCTTACAGGCTCTGCCTCGGGGCACCATCGGGTCCCAAGCCTGCTTGCCCTCCCTGGGCCCGGGAACATTTTCCAGAACTGAAGGGCCTGCCGGACAGAGGCTGTGATGGCGGGTGCTTGGGCAGGGCTCAGTTTAGACGACCTCCTCTGGCTGTGGCTTTGGCTCTGGAACCAAAATGCCTGGGTTCCAATCCCAGCTCTGTGACCTCAGGCAGGTTGCTTAACCTCTCTGTGCCCCAGTGTACCTGTCAGTGGGGAGATGATGGCCTTAGCTCACAGGATCCGTGTGGCCCTGGACAGGCTCACAAAGGAGAGGGCCAAGTGACGTCTCCTGTGCCTGGTGTGGACCAGCTAAAGACCCCAAGCCAGCTAAAGAGCCAAGAGCCAGCTAAAGACCCCCAAGTCAGCTAAAGACCCCCACACCAGCTAAAGATCCCCAGCCAGCTAAAGACCCCCAGCCAGCTAAAAACCCCCAAGTCAGCTAAAGACCCCCACACCAGCTAAAGACCCCCAAAGCTTTCTCTGAGCACCAAGCTCCAGCGGCCCCCGTGCCCCTGGGCCAGCTTCTCCGTCTTGGTGTGGTCAGCCCAGGGTTCTGGGCCTTTCTCCCCTCAGGCTGCTCGTCTCTGGCCCCTCTTCTCCAGGACTGACCCTTTTGCCCCCCGGTCGCCCCTCTCCAGCCAGAGGTGCTCGGGGCCTCTGCTGCTGCACCGCCTCTTCCCCTGAACCCCTGGCTTCACGCCACAAACTCCACCGGCAGAGTCTGAAGTCAGGAGCCCAGGGCTCTGGTGGGGCTTCCCCGTGGGCTTGAGGTCAGCCTATTGGCTGGGGACACAGTGCCGGGCACCCTGCCTCAGGCTGGAGGCCCTGCTCCCCAGACGCCCGTCTCCTGCTGGCCCGGCTGCCACGTGGGCCTCTCCCTGGGGCACCGGGGTCCTGGAGGGACAGACAGAGAGAGTGACAGAAAGGCAGAGAGCGAGGAAGGGAGGGGAGGAGGGAAGGAAGAGAGAGATTCCACTGGTTCCGAGGGGCAGCTCAGGGCTTCCCTGGTGACTTAGCTGTAAAGAATCCGCCTGCAATACAGGAGGCCTGGGTCAGGAAGATTCCCTGGAAGAGGGAAAGGCTACCCGCTACAGTATTCTTGCCTGGAGAATCCCATGGACAGAGGAGCCTGGTGGGCTGCCGTCCATAGAGTCTTAAAGAAAGAGTCAGACACAGCTGGGCCACTGAGCGCTCAGGCAAGGGCAGCTGAGACCCCACCCCGGGGGCTTCTGGGACCACCAGCTCAGAGACCCCCACCCGCCGCACTGAATTTGGTGCCGTGCTACTTGGGGCAGGTGGGGTCAGTGCCTGCGTGGTGTTCAGGACCCCTGCCTCGTACGGCCTGACTGTCCTGTCTCTCTCCTTGACCTTGGGCCCCTTTAGTCCTGGAAGAGGAACTGACCCCAAAAAAGCTGAAGAAGGCCACAGCCCGTCTTGGCATAGAGCGGGTATCCTGCGGAGGTGCGTCCTTAACAGCCGGGTGGTGAGACGTGGGGGGCAGCTGAGCTCCGGGGTGGGGAGATGCGCAGAACACGGGGCCAGCGATCCCTCGAGCATGCAGCCCCCCTCTCCTCTGTGCTGACTTCGCCATTGGAAAGAAAGATTAGCAGAAATGATTTGAATTTATAAATCCAATTCCAATGGGGTTATTGATGTGCGAGGAAAAGAATACATAAACGTGTGGCCAGGTGTACACGCGACTTGCTCCTGGATTATTTATTTATCCCTGAGAAGTGCTTACCCGAGGATGACAAACATTTATTTTATAGATGGAGCCCGGGGGACTGACCCTGCAGAGAGAAATCGGATTATTAGCGTGCCGACAATCGAGTTTACACAAACTTTTGCTTCCAGTTATGAAGAATAGCAGGGAATTTATATTTACGTGGCGCCAGGAGTCGGGTGGGCGGATGCTGACCCAGGGCTGGAGGGAGGCTGAGCAGACCCTCCTGGGGGCAGGGGGCATCCCCCCCGCCACTCTGTGGGGCCCACGGCTCGGCCTGCGCCCTCTCAAGGCCAGGCGACTCCATCACTGTGACGGAGGGGGGATTGGCTGTCTGTTGGGGCAGAGGCACCGTATTCCGAGTGAGTGACAGGGAAGGAGACGCAGCCCACCGCCCCACCACCCAGCAGGGAGCTGTCCGCCCTCTGCGGGGCAGACGCTGTCCAGGGAGGAGGGGCGGTGAGCGTGTCACCAAGCCACCCCAGCAGCCTTGGTGCCTGGCGCGCCCCTGCCTGGGCAGACACCTTCAGCATCACTCAGCTCTCAGTCGGTCACTGCCTCAAAGCTGTCCCCCTCTCCCCCAGCTCAGACGCCGCCCCTCTGGGCAGCGAGGCCCCTGCTGACCTGAGCTGCTCCCTGAGTCCCCGTCACGGCTGTGATGGCTGTGACTGTGCGGTTTCTCCTCCTGCTTCTCCATCTGTCCACCTGCAGCAGGCGCGGCTGCTGCCTTGTCGGCCCTCGGCTTCTCTGCTCTAGACGCATGGAGGGCTGCCCGTGTGGACTCTCCTCCCTGCCCAGGGCAGGCTGAGGATGCTGGCCACTGAGGCCCAGGTGGGCAAGGCCCTGGACGCTTGGAGGAGGCGTGCCCGGGGCCCTCACCTCCTTGGGGGGACCCCTCGGAGGCCTGCTCTGTGTCATCTACAGGATGGAAGGATGGTGGGGTTGAAGTTCTGACTGGCACTCACATGCTCCAGGATGCAGAGTTGAGGGTTTTCAGAGGAAGATTTCCACAAACGCATCTTGGATGTTCTGACTTATTTCCGAGCTTAAAGGCTACAGCACAGGAGGAAGGGCATTAAAAGAGGGGACGCTTAAGTGCGATGACCCCCAGGGGCTCTCTCCGAGATTTCACCGTTCCTGAGTCACTTCATTAGTCCCCCGGGTATTGGTGCTTAGCCAAGATCCTGGGGGAGGGAGGCTGTCCGCCCACAGAGGGGCCCTGGGCCAGGATGGGGAGGGGGAGGGGCTGCCCAGGCCCTGGGGACATCTCCCCAGGGGTCTCCCCTCCTGGGAGATGCCCCGTCTGTGCTCCCCTCCCCAGCGCGGCCCCACTTGTTCCTCTGAAGGCCTCTCTGCCATCTGCCTGGGCTCATCTCAGCTCTTCACCGTGCAGGATTTGTCATTTCCTTAAATGTTGCTTACAGTGTTTCTGCTAAAGGTAAGTATCATTTCATTTTTATGGAGTCAAATAGTAGATTCTAGCAGTCTGTGGTTTCATGTGTCAGGGCCTCCTGTCCTGAGTCAGACAAACAGTCATCACCCTTTCTTTCTACAGCTTGAATGGGTCTGTCCCCCACCCCACGTGGCACTCAGATCTTTAACTGGCCGATGAACTGAGGTCAGAGTCCAGCCTGGAGTTTGACAATCCCGTACAGTCCCATCTGGTTTGAAATGCAGCTCATCCCAAGGCCCCAGTGCTTCTGTGTAGAAGCCTCTGCTTCCGACCTTTCTTCTTACTCCTTACGTTCCTGCCCTTGTATCAAACTGCTTTAAATAGTCTTACTTTACAGAGTGTTTCTTTCTTCTTTGAACAACATGGGAGGAACAGAGAATCAACCCCATGACCAACACCCACTTGCCCGTGAATTAAAATGAGCAAATGTTAACATTCTATAATTGCATCCTTCATATTTCACTCTTTTCTAAACCAAATGGGGCATTCCTGATAAAACTGGAGTCGTCAGTGTTTTTCCTCCTGTGATCAATTCTCTCTTTCTCTACAGGTATTGATGATCGTGAAATCTGAAGGTGTTGAATTTAATTGTTACTGGAATGTGATTGACTACAGTATTTTTTTAATGGATCTTCAGCAGCGCTGGGGGTTGTTGCTGGGTGTGGGCTCTAGGCGCAGCGCGGGGGGCTGCTCCCTAGCTGCAGCCGCAGGCTTCCCACCGGGGGGCTCCTCTTGCTGTGCGGCCTGGGCTCGAGGTGTTCAGACCCCAGCAGCTGTGGTTCAAGGGCTCAGTTGCCCCGTGGCATGTGGCATCTTCCTGGACCAGGGATCAAACCAGTCTCCCTTGCATCGCTAGGCAGATTCTTAACCACTGAATCACCAGAGAAGCCCTGACCTTAGTTTTCTATTAGTTTTCTGCCACAAGAGATTCAGTACTTCCATACATTACAGAATGATCACCACGATAAGCCTAGTTATCAGCTGTTACCATACAAAGTTATTACGATAGCATCGGCTATGTTCATGCTATACATTACATGCCTGTGACTTATTTATCCTGTAACTGGAGATTCAAGCCTCTTAATCTCCCTCACTGAGTTCACGCATTCTCCTAACCCCCTCCCCACCGGCAGCCGCCGGCTTGTTCTCTGCGTCGCAAGTTTGTTTGGCTTTGTGTGTTGATTCCTTGGTTTTGTTTTTTAGACCCCACATTTCAGTGCAATCATCTGGATTTTTATTTCTCTGTCTGACATTACATTTAGCTTAATATCCTGTAGATCTATCTTGCTATCCTAGATGACAAGATGTCATTATTTCTAAAGCTCTGTAATATTCTGTTTAACACACACACACACACACACACACACACGCACACGTATATATACCAGTTTCTTTATCCGTTCATCTGTTGATGGACACGTAGGTAAACAGTGCTGCTATGAAAGTTGGGGTGCATGCATGCTTTTGAATCAGTGTTTTTGTTTTCTTTGGAAAAATACCCAGAAGTGGGGTTTCTGGATTGTATGGTAGTCCTGTTTTTATTTTCTTGAGGAGACTTCATACTGTTTTCATTAACGACTGCACCAATTTGCATTCCCACCGGCGGTGCACAGGGGTTCCCCTCTCCCCACATCCTCGTCAATGCTCTCTATCTGCTGCCAGCCGTTCTGACAGGTGTGAGACGGTACCTCGTGCGGCTTTGATTTACATTTCCCTGAGGACTAGTGATGCTGATCATCGTTTCATGTTTTTTTTTTTTTTGGCATACGAAAGTCTTCCTTGAAAGACTGTCCACTCACATCCTCTGCCCACGTTGGGGTCACGCTGTTTGCCCTTTTGATGTTGAGTTTGTGAGCTCTTTGTATGTTTTGTCTACTAACCCCTTGTCAGATAGATTGTTTTCCCATGCAGTAGGCTGGGTTTTTATTTTGTGCAAAATCTTTTCAGTTTGGTTAGGTTCCATTCCTTAATTAATTTGCTCGTTTCCCTTGCCTGAGGAGACAGATCCAGAAAGGATTGCTGAGACTGATGTCTAAGAGAGTACTGCGTGTGCTCACTTCAGGAGTTCAATAGTTGCAACTCTTACATCTTTAATGCGTTCTGAGTTCGTTCTTGTATGTGATGTCAGAAAGTAATCCGGTTTGACTCTTCCACCTAATGTTGTCCAGTTTTCCCAACAATTTATTGAAGAGGCTGTCTTTCCTCCACTGTACACGCTTGCCTCCTTTGTCATAGGTTAATCGACTATAGAAGTGTGGGTGTATTTCTGGGCTATTTTGTTTCATTGATTTATGTGTCAGTTTTGGGGCCAACACCATGCTGTTTTGATTACTATAACTTCACAAATATGATTTGAAATCAGGGAGTTGATATCACCAGCTTTATTCTTCTTTCTCAAGATTGTTTCGGCTATTTGGGGTCTTTGTGGTTCCATGCAAACTTTAGAATTATATGTTCTAGTTCTGTGAAAAATGCCCTTGGTATTTTGAGAGGGGTTGCATTGAATCTGTCCATTGCCTTCGGTACTTGGTCATTTTAACGGTACTAATTTTTCTAATCCACAAGCACAGTATATATTTCCATATCTTTGTGTCATCTTCAATTTCTTTCATCAGTGTCTTGGTTGGAAAAGATGCTTGATATGATTTCAGTCTTCTTAAATTTCAATCTTCTTAAATTTATTGAGACGTTTTGTGGCCGAACATCATGTGATCTATCCTAGAGAATGTTCCATGTGCACTTGAAAAATTTGTATTTTGATGCTTTTTTGGAGAATGTCATATATATATGACATGGAGATATATATATATATATATATATATATATATCCATCTGGCCTAATGGGTCATTTAAGGCCATTGTTTACTTATCGATTTTTTATTGAGTGATCTTGGGTCCACTGATGGATGGAGACATGGCTCTCCAAGATCAGCGAACAGGCTGACCCAGACTCCTTTCAAATGGGACTCAGACTGCACGAGATTTTGTGTGCATCCTCGAAGACTGGGGTCTATGTTTCCCATAGCCCTTTGGCTCTTCCAAATGCCAAGACCTATTGGCCTTCAAGGTCAGATATTCTGGGGACTCATCTCTCTGCAGGACCCATCATGTGAGGCTCAGATCCCTCATTCCTCGGGGAAAACTCCTGCAATGATGTTGATCCTCCTCTTTGTGAGTCATCAGCCTGGGTTTGCTGGTCTTGACTATGCTAAGTCTCCTCCTAAGTATCTCACTGTGGCTCTTTCTTCTTATCTTTGGTCATGGAAAAATCTTTTCTGCTAGTCTTCAGACAATTCCCACAGACAGCTGCTCTATCAGTTCAGTTCAGTTGCTCAGTCATGTCCGACTCTTTGCGACCCCATGAATCGCAGCACGCCAGGCCTCCCCGTCCATCACCAACTCCCAGAGTTCACTCAGACTCACGTCCATCAAGTCCGTGACGCCGTCCAGCCATCTCATCCTCTGTCATCCCCTTCTCCTGTCCCCAATCCCTCCAAGCATCAAAGTCTTTTCCAATGAGTCAACTCTTCGCATGAGGTGGCCAAAGTACTGGAGCTTCAGCTTTCACATCATTCCTTCCAAAGAAATCCCAGGGTTGATCTCCTTCAGAATGGACTGGTTGGATCTCCTTGCAGTCCAAGGGACTCTCAAGAGTCTTCTCCAACACCGCAGTTCAAAAGCATCAACTCTTCGGCGCTCAGCCTTCTTCACAGTCCAACTCTCACATCCCTACATGACCACAGGAAAAGCCATAGCCTTGACTAGACGGACCTTAGTCGGCCAAGTGATGTCTCTGCTTTTGAATATACTATCTACGTTGGTCATAACTTTTCTTCCAAGGAGTAAGTGTCTTTTAATTTCATGGCTGCAGTCACCATCTGCAGTGATTTTGGAGCCCCAAAAAATAAAGTCTGACACTGTTTCCACTGTTTCCCCATCTATTTCCCATGAAGTGATGGGACCAGATGCCATGATCTTTGTTTTCTAAATGTTGAGCTTTAAGCCAACTTTTTTGCTCTCCTCTTTCACTTTCATCAAGAGGATTTTTAGCTCCTCTTCACTTTCTGCCATAAGGGTGGTGTCATGTTCATATCTGAGGTTATTGATATTTCTCCTGGCAATCTGGATTCCAGCTTGTGCTTCTTCCAGCCCAGTGTTTCTCATGATGTACTCTGCATAGAAGTTAAAGAAGCAGGGTGACAATATACAGCCTTGACGTACTCCTTTTCCTATTTGGAACTAGTCTGTTGTTCCACGTCCAGTTCTAACTGTTGCTTCCTCACCTGCATACAGATTTCTCAAGAGGCAGGTCAAGTGGTCTGGTATTCCCATGTCTCTCAGAATTTCCACAGTTTATTGTGATCCACACAGTCAAAGGCTTTGACATAGTCAATAAAGCAGAAATAGATGTTTTTCTGGAACTCTCTTGCTTTTTCCATAATCCAGCGGATGTTGGCAATTTGATCTCTGGTTCCTCTGCCTTTCCTAAAACCAGCTTGAACATTAGGAAGTTCACGGTTCACATATTGCTCTATAAATAATTGTAATTTTGGTGTACCTGTGGGAGGAGGAGAACTCAGGGTCTTTCTACTCGACCAGCTTAGCCACATCTTGTCTTTTTGGTAAACTTTTGGCCTACGTTTTCTATACAATCAACCATCATCTTTACACAAGTCTCCTTGTGGGCATATGCAGAGCTTCGTCTGTATACTTATCTAAAGGTGCAATTTCTAATTCACAAGATACAGACACCCTCACCTTGGGCTTCCCAGGTGGCACTACTGGTGAAGTACCCACCTACCAAGGCAGGAGACCCAAGGGACGTGGGTTCAATCCCTGGGTTGGGAAGATCCCCTGGAGGAGGGCTTGGCAACCCACTCCAGCATCCTTGCCTGGAGACTCCCATGGACAGAGGAGCCTGGTGGGCGACAGTCCACGGGGTCGCAGAGTCAGACACGAGGAAGGGACTGAGCCCGCTGGCTGCACCCTCACCTTGGCTGCTGATCTGGTCTGCAGAGCGACTACCCAGTGGATGGGCTGTGAAGTGCACATCTTGCTCAATACCACCCATCTCTCTCTCAGCCGTTTTGTAGGAGGTTTGTGTTATCTGTGTTTGCATTTGTATCAGCAGGCTTCCCAAAGAAGCTTATAGTTTTGCTGATTGTTTCTATTTTAGCTTTGCTTCCTGTTTATAAATTTGAGATCATTATCTTCTTTATTTCTTTTCTTCTACCTTCTTGAGTTCACTCTATTTTTTCAGCTTCTAAAGTAGAACGTTTAGCTCATTTATTTTCGGTAATTCTTACTTCTTCGGCATTTGAAGCATTTTTGCCTAATCATGCTTCTGCACCTTGTTTTTCTGTAGAATCGGGAGAATGCCTGGCTCGCTTGTTCTCTTTGTTTTCCATTTATCCTTTGAGCTTTTATAACGCCGCCTTGTTTCCTTCTTTCTGCCTTCTGAGTCTCACGCCATTCTTCTTCAGCCCCTACGGGGGAGCACTTTTTGAGGTATTTCCAACCTTATTTCTGCTACAGCGCTTGAGGCACTGCATTTTCCTGTAACCCCCATTCAAGACCTCACACTTGCCTCCACCGCCTGTGAGTCTCTTGATTCCAGCCTCCACCAGCCGCAGCCTTTTCTGACTCTCCAAGTGGAGACCCTCAACTGTCTAGAGATCCTTTCCCCACTCGCCCACATTTCTCAGTCCTTCATAAAACCTGCACTGTGGTAACTACGGGTGTGAGAGCTGGACTGCACTGTGGTAGCTACGGGTGTGAGAGCTGGACTGCACTGTGGTAGCTACGGGTGTGAGAGCTGGACTGCACTGTGGTAGCTACGGGTGTGAGAGCTGGACTGCACTGTGGTAGCTACGGGTGTGAGAGCTGGACTGCACTGTGGTAGCTACGGGTGTGAGAGCTGGACTGCACTGTGGTAGCTACGGGTGTGAGAGCTGGACTGCACTGTGGTAGCTACGGGTGTGAGAGCTGGACTGCACTGTGGTAGCTACGGGTGTGAGAGCTGGACTGCACTGTGGTAGCTACGGGTGTGAGAGCTGGACTGCACTGTGGTAGCTACGGGTGTGAGAGCTGGACTGCACTGTGGTAACTATGGGTGTGAGACCTGGACCACAAGGAAGGCTGAGCGTCAAAGAACTGACGCTTTCACATTGTGCTGGAGAAGCCTCTTGAGAGTCCCTTGGACAGCAAGGGGATCAAACCAGTCCATCCTAAAGGAAATTGACCCTGAATATTCATTGGAAGGACTGATGCTAAAGCTGAAACTCCAGTACTTTGGCCACCTGATGCGAAGAGCCAATTCATTGGAAAAGACCCTGATGCTGGGAAAGATTGAAGGCTGGAGGAGAAGGGGATGACAGAGGATGGGATGGTTGGATGGCATCACTGACTCTATGTGAATCTGAGCAAGCTCCAGGAGACAGTGAAGAACAGGGAAGCCTGGCGTGCTACAGTCTATGCGGTCACAAAGAGTCGGACACAACTGAGCGACTGAACAACAGCTATAACTACATGTGTGTTTACTGGCAGTGTGACCCTCCCCGTGTGAAGTTTCCAGGACACAGACCCTGGCTGTGTGACTCACGTCTGTGTCCCTGGCACTTGGGACACTTCCCCATTCTTCATTGACCCTCATAGATGTTGGGCAGTGACTGAACAGCAGGGCAGTGACCTTGAACCCATAAGAATATGCTCGACCCCCATCTTGCAAATAATAAAGGGGATGATAATAATAACCCCTCACTTAAAAATGCTGGGGGCGCTCCGCAGAAAGAGGGAGGCAGTGGAACTTCCCTCACCAAAGCCGAGGGGTCCCAAGGAGAGAGGAGCCTGCTGTCCGCCAACCCGGCTCCTTGGCAAGCGAGAGACAATCAGACGAGACAGGCGTTCCGTCTAAGCAGTTCTGCTTTATGGCCCCAAGCTCTTGGTTTATATAGGCAAGCAAGGGGGTTTTGCAAGGAACTTTCCATAGTTGCACCAATCACGTTAAAGGTCAAATTATAATATGCCATAGTTGCACCAATCACGTTAAAGGTCAAATTGTAATATGCCATAGTTGCACCAATCACGTTAAAGGTCAAGTCATCATGCACTTCATTATAACAGGAGTCTATGGTGATCACTGCGCTGTCCATGTGCACGGAAATCAAGAGAGCCAATCAAAAGTTTTAACAAACAACTTACACCACACCCTCGTCTCTTCCGCCAGGCGCCATCTTAGCTCTAAACCACAAAGCTAGCCCTTCTTTTTTAAGGTTTCCCATTTAGGGCCCCACAAAAAATACTTTAAAATGTGTTAATTTTCTTTTTACTGTGGTAAAATATACATAACATAAAATGTACCACTTAAACTGTTTTTAAGTGTACAATTCAGGGTCATTGCTGACATTCTGATGTTGTACAGCCATCATCACTCTCTAGTTCAGAGCTTTCTCATCTTCCCAAACAGAAACTGCCCCAACTAAACCATGCGTCCCCCTCCTCCTTCCCCAGCCACTGACCCTCACCATCCTTTCTGTCTATGGATCTGTCTGCTCTGGGGACCTCATGCAAGTGGAATTGTACAGCGTTTGTCCTTCTGTGACTGACTTAGGTCCCTTGATATAAAGCAGAGGTGTTATTAAGATTCATCCCTGTGTCAGAGTTCCATCCTCCTTACAGTCAAGCTTCCGACGTGTGGCTGTGCTGGGCTTTGCATATCCGTTCCTCCACGCACAGGCACTTGGGTCGCTTCCTCCTCTTGGCGGTTGTGGGTACTTGGCACAGTGCTTCACTGTGACAACACAGGGGCTTCAGGAAGCGTCGTCTGAGTTATCCTTGCTTCCAGGCCATGGTTGAGGAGTTAAATTCCTGGGGGTTAGCGGTGAATAGAGAGATCATGGCAATGAATGCAGCTGGACCCCCAGCAGAAGGTCTGCCTGGACAGATGAGGGGCTTTGGTCTGGCTTATTCATCCCAGCATCCTGGGTTCTGGGGGCTTCCCAGGTGGCAACGGAACCCGCCCATGATGCAGGAGACGTAAGAGATGCCAGTTCGATGCCTGGGTCGGGAAGACCCCCCTGGAGGACATGGCAGCCCACTCCAGTGCTCTGGCCTGGAGACTCCCATGGACAGAGGAGCCTGGCGGGCCACAGTCCGTCGGGTTGCAGGGTTGGACACAGCCAAGCATGAGCGTGCATCCCTGGCTCTAGAACAGTCCCTGCCGCTCCACAGAGATGCGGGCACAGACTGAGTGACTGAGCTGAAACCACCCTCCCCTTGCTTCACAGCTGTCGGCTTCACCACCTCCCCTGTGTGCGGCCTGGTTGCAGGGGTTCCCCGAGCTCTGCCCGCACAGAGCTCTGCAGGGAAGGTGACTGAGCCTCCAGAACCCTCTACATGCGTTCCAGGTTCCAGGCCCAGGCTACCTGCCGGAAGCGTCTGCCTGGTGAGGGGCTGAGCCCGCCTCCCCGGTGGCGTGGTTATTGGCAGTAACATCTGGAGCCATTTCCGGCGGCACCAGAGGATAAGGGGCTAGGCTGATTTACAAGCTGAGAGGCTGAGCGCTGCACCCCTGGAGTAACTGTCTATTTACATACACTCAGAAAAGGTAGAGACTCCCATTAAACTTACAGGCAGAGGAGACGTGCTGGTTTGTATGGTAGCTGCTGGCAGATGTTGCCTTTATTAAATATCACAGTGAGCAGAGATGGGGCCACGCCAGCTGACCGTGAGCCCCACCAGCAGCAGCCTTGGCTGGGAGCAGTGATTCCTGCCCTATGACCTCCCTTTCCTTCCCATCAGTCTGAAAGAGGTCATTCTGGCCAGACAACTCCCATGAAGGAGATGTGGGTCCCCTCAGAGCTTTCTCTTTGGATTAATTGTGTTTGTGTGGGCTGAGAGTTTGGGGGGGTGCGGTCATTCCACAGAAAGATTCCCATCTTCCTGAAGTCCAGAAATCTGGGAGTGTTGAAGCCAGGGGAAAGATGAAGGTTGAAGCCAGCTCTCCTGCCTCAGATGCTGAGTCTCAGCAGCAGGTGGACCACAGCCACGCCCGCTCACAGCCACACATGGCTCCCGGGACCCCAGGGTGCTGGTCTGACCTCCACTCCCCGAGCCTGCCCTCTCCTGGCTGGCTGCTTCTCTAGCAGCTTCTTGAGTGTGGAGGATGCGCGGCCACGTGTCCTCCACCTGTTCCTCCGTCTCCACCCTCACCCTGACCCCGACACGTCTCCTCTGCTACGTGCCCCCTGGTCCAGGGCACTCACACGCAGCGCTCTTCTTCCTGCCTCTGAAAAATGCCAGGACTACTCCTAGCTGGGACCCAATGCCTTCCCTGTTGCTTTTGCCCTTGAAGTTGTCCCCACAGAGATTCTCGAGGCTGACTCTTTCCCAGTATCCAAAATTCACATAAAATATCACCTCGTCCTGATCCCCTTTTCCATGCCGGCCCCAGGACCCCCACGCTGCTCCTGGGCTCTGCCTCTTCACAGTCCAGTAGCGGGTGACCACGAGCCCCCTGTGCGTGTTGGACATGGCTGGCCTGTGCTGAGCCATGCGCTGAGAATGCAAACACGCTCTGAAGTTCCAACACTTATTTTGAAAAAAGAGAAAGTGGAATAAATGGCTCAACCATTTTTTTCATATGACTTTCTTATTGAAATGGTAATTCTTTGGATCAGTTGGGTTTAGTGAACTATGTTATTGAAATTAATTTCATCTGTTTCTCTTGACTTTTTCAGATGCGCCTGCTATGGAATGCAAAGCTGCTCACACCCGGCTCGCGCTGGGGCTTCTTACGCTGGCGACAGGCAGAGCCATTCAGGGTCCACCGCTGGGCTGCAGCCTGGCCCAGCCATGAGGTCTGGCAGCTTCCCTCAACTCCCCAGCCTCAGTTTCCCCCGCTGCTCAGTGTTAAGCTTGTGAAGCTGAGGACATCCTGAAGACTCACTTGCCATGTGTGTTGGGCGTTATTCCTATGAGATGGTTGGATGGTTCAGTTCAAATCAGTTCAGTCGCTCAGTTGTGTCTGACTCTTCATGACCCCATGAACTGCAGCATGCCAGGCCTCCCTGTCCATCACCAGCTCCCAGAGCTTACCCAAACTCATGTCCATGGAGTTGGTGATGCCATCCAACCATCTAATCCTCTGTCGCTCCCTTCTCCTCCCACCTTCAACCTTTCCCAGCATCAGGGTCTTTTCAAATGAGTCAGCTCTTTGCAGCTGATTTGATGGACATGAGTTTGAGCAAACTCTGGGAGAGAGTGAAGGACAGGGAAGCCTGGCATGCTGCAGTCCCTGGGGTCGCAAAGAGTCAGACACGACTGAGTGAGTGAACCACAGTCTCGCTCCGCCACAGGCAGGTGTGCCAGAGGCACACACCTGCGTCTTGTCCCCGCCCTGACGCCAGCCCCATGGTCACAGGGACTTGGCTGCTCTGCTCACAGTGCGTCCTCAGCGCCTGGCCGAGGGCCTGCCCCAGCGGGGGCGCAGGCGGCAGGCGCTGAGTGAATGGATGAGGCTGCGAGTCCTCGCTCCCCTGCCCTTCCTTACGGAGTGGCCGTCAGGAGCATGTGCACGCCACGTGGGCCTCAAAGGGCTGGGTGGCAGAGGGGAGAGTGAGTGATGATGCCTCCCCTCCTGCCTCAGGGCTGATGGTCCAGGAAGGACTGGCGCTCCGGGCGGGAGGTGCCTGGGCCCTGGTTCTCCAGCTGACCCCGCGGGGGCCAGTCCCAGAGAGGACGGCATGCTGGGGTGGGGGGTGGTTCCCATGCGGTTGGGCAGGAGGCCGCGGTGCAGGACTGCTCAGTTTCCGTTTTCCCTGCCAGCCGCCCTCACTCTGAGCCTCCTCAGCTTTGTCAGTGCCGCCTCTCAGGGAGGCGCTTGTGAGGTGAATAAGTGCCCGGGTGGATCAATCAAAGGGGTGGTTCCAGCGGCAGCAGTACACAGATGTGAGTAGATAGCCCCGTTTTGAAAAAGCAGATGATAACAAAATAGTGTTTAGCAATTACACTCTGAAGATGCTTTTTAATTAATCTGCATGAATATCTCTTTCTCTCTGATTGATTGATTGCATTCCCTTATCTCTCCCCAAAGGATAACTATTCTCGTAGCTGCGTTTGGCTGTTTCGGTGGTCTGGTCCCCGTCTCTGGTGAGGGATGGGGAAGGGCTAGGGCCCACGCGGGGCACTCAGGTCCGCTCCGGGTGTGAGCCAGCCCCTGGGAGACCCCTCTGCTGCGCGGCCACTGCGGGCCTCCTGGCCTTTCTCTTGTTGGGGAAGCTGGTCTGGGCTGTTTCCTGCCTCCCACCCTGCCCTTGGGCTATTTGGCTGGGTCTCCGGGACCTGACCTCCTCTCCTCCATTGCTCAGCACCTTCCCGAGTGCCTGCTCTTCATCTTGGCTTTAGGAACCCTTCTTCAGAATGGCCGCAGCTTGGCCCCCCAGCGGAGGCCTCACCCCTGAGTCCCCAAGGAGGCTGAACGACCAGAGCCACTGGGCAGAATCCTGCTGAGCTACTTCACTGGGGATCCCCACCCTTCATAGCTGATCACCCTGGGGCCTTTGGCAAGGATCCCCCCGCCCTGGGTTGTCTTAGGTTCCTCTTAGTTTTTCCACCCATGGACCCTAGATCCCTGGCTGTCCTTGCTGGATTTGGAACTGGGTTCAGTCTCTTGGCTCCATGACAGTTGTCTTGAATACAGTGTGTCTTCCTGGTTTACTAAGTGTCTCAGTTCAGTTCAGTTCAGTTGCTCAGTCGTGTCCGACTCTTTGCGACCCCATGAATCGCAGCGCGCCAGGCCTCCCTGTCCATCACCAGCTCCCGGAGTTCACTCAGACTCACGTCCATTGAGTCCGTGATGCCATCCAGCCATCTCATCCTGGGTCGTCCCCTTCTCCTCCTGCCCCCAATCCCTCCCAGCATCAGAGTCTTTTCCAGTGAGTCAACTCTTCGCATGACGTGGCCAAAGTACTGGAGTTTCAGCTTTAGCATCATTCCTTCCAAAGAAATCCCAGGGTTGATCTCCTTCAGAATGGACTAGTTGGATCTCCTTGCAGTCCAAGGGACTCTCAGGAGTCTTCTCCAACACCACAGTTCAAAAGCATCAATTCTTCGGGGCTCAGCCTTCTTCACAGTCCAACTCTCACATCCCTACATGACCACAGGAAAAACCATAGCCTTGACTAGACAGACCTTAGTTGGCAAAGTAATGTCTCTGCTTTTGAATATGCTATCTAGGTTGGTCATAACTTTTCTTCCAAGGAGTAAGTGTCTTTTAATTTCATGGCTGCTACTAAGTGTCTCTTATAATGTGAAGGAAGGACTGATGCTGAAGCTGAGACTCCAATCCTTTGGCACCTGATGCGAAGAACTGACTCACTAGAAAAGACCCTGATACTGGGAAAGATTGAGGGCAGGAGGAGAAGGGGATGACAGAGGATGAGATGGTTGGATGGCATCATGGACTCGATGGGCATGAGTCTGAGCAAACTCCAGGAGCTGGTGATGGACAGGGAAGCCTGGCGTGCTGCACCCCATGGGGTCACAAAGAGTTGAACACGGCTGAGTGACTGAATTGAACACAACTGAACTGGATAATGAAAGGGAGAGGGGAGGGGGAAGGGGAGAGAGTGGAGGGTTGTGGGCCAGAGGAAGGCTTTTAGGGCAGAAGTGTTGGCACTTAATTTTTTACATATATTTGTTTATTTGTTTATTTGGCTGCACTGGGTCTTAGCTGTGGCAGGTGGGATCTATTTCCCTGATCAAGGATTGACCTGGAGCCCCTGTCTTGGGTGTGCAGAGTTCCAGCCACTGGACTACCGGAGAAGTGCTTGTTGGTTCTCACTTTAAAGCCCACGGTGGGCCCGGGCCTGAGTTAAATGCTCAGAAGTGTCGAGAAGGAGGAGAGTCTGGGGACCTGAGAGGCAGCCTCCTTGCTGGGGGTACGCCCCGGCGGGAGCTCCAGCTTTCCCTCCAAACTGCCCACGTGCCATGCCCCACCTGGGGCTTCTCCGTGTGTGAAACGGCCCAAGGATGGGAGCTGCTGGCGTTTTCTGAATTGCTGGCCAAGGTCCCTCCAGCGCTAAAGTGCCTGGGGCTGCAAACAGCTTCTGAGCTGTGTGAACTGAGGGTGAAACAGATGCTGAACTGGGAGTGCCCTGGGCGTGACCTCCCCGTTGCAGTGTGGGGCTGGGAGCTGTGACAACCAGGCAGGAGGGGGCCCAGCGAGGCGAGGGTCCACTCGAGGCTGGGTGGGCCGGCCTGCAGCCCCCTAGTCCCCCTCCAGCTGGCTTCCTTATCGGCCGCTGGGCAGAGGAGCCGAGGGCTCGGCGCTGCTATTGCATCAGGCCGGCGACTGACGCTGGAGTCCATCCACTTCGCTCTGTAACTGCATCAGAATCCTTTATTCCTTCTGAGCCATGACCTGGAAAGGCCCCATTCGTGGAGCACAAAGCTTCCTGCCTGCTTGGAATCCGCAAACTCATAATGTGTCCCTTTGGACCCCGAGCTTTGGGTGGAGAAGGCGGAGGTGGGAGGCAGCGGCTGGTTCTGGACTGAGAGGAGGGGCAGAGTGCCGGGTGCCAGGCCCGTGGCAGCAGGGACTGTGGGGCCTTGGGACCCTGGCAAGAGGCAGGGTTTACCTTCCTGCTCAAAGGAAATGAGACAGTCTTCAGAAGGAGCATGATGTGGGCAGAGAAGCCGGCCCCTCAGGAGGTGCTGTGGAGCTGGGCCTGTCCAGCATGGGGGCGAGGGCAGAGGACTCTGGGAGGGGCAGGGGTGAGACATACCAGGGGAGCGGCGGAGACTGGTTGGGGCTCCATCTGGAAATTGGTGCCAGCCTCATGCCTGGGCTTCCCTAGTGGCTCAGATGGTAAAGCATCTGCCTGCAAGGTGGGAGTCCTGGGTGCGATCCCTGGGTCGGGAGGATCCCCTGGAGGAGGTCATGGCAACCCACTCCAGTACTCTTGCCTGGAGAATCCCACGGATAGAGGAGCCTGGCGGGCTACAGTCCATGGGGCTGCAAAGGGTCAGACGCAAGTGAGCTACTGACCCTTATACTTTCATGCCTGTGGGTATGGTCCATGTCGATACCAACCGTGTGTTCCCAGGAGCCTCGGAACCCTTGCTCCACGGCCGCTGCCGCCCCAGCCTCTGTCCCCAGAGCCACACAGTCTGTGTGGCCACAGGGCCAAGGAAGGTTGTGGCCAAGATTGTGTGTGAGATCACAGGCTTCTCCCAACACAAAGTAGGCATCATTGATTTTCTATAAACATTGAAAAAAAAGACGTCCACCCATTAACCCCTTCCCGAGAGCAAAGCCCAGGTAGCCTGGAGGTGGGGGTGCTCTCAGGGCAAAGTAAGTTCGAGGATTCATCTTAGATGGGCAGGTTACCCCTAGCAACCAGAAATTTCCACAAGCTGCCTTCAGTATAACCTGTTCAAAGAGAAATCCATACGATGTCTGACCTGCAAAGCACCCGAGAACCTCCCTCATTTCACAGGTGGTAGAAGTGAGTTCAAAGACAGGCGTTGACTCGGGGAATGCCCCACGGACAGTGAGTGGGTGCAGGACCTGAGCTCCCTGCTGCAGGCCAGGCACTGTGCCCCTCCCCACAGCGCTGCGGGGGCACAGCACAGGGCCTGACGTCACACACGCCCGACTCTGAGTCCCTCTCATGGGCTGTGCCGTCCTGCGTCCACTATGTGACTCCTCTGACTTATCTGCAATCGGGAGACAGCGATGACTTCCCTTCAAGATTGCTAAGAAGGTTAAAGATAAAATTCTGACTTCTCGTTTTGAGCAAGAAGTGTTAAGCCCACCCCATCTTGTCATCCTACTGAACGCAAATTTGGAAACTGGACAGAGTTTCTGTGACTCTCAGAGAGGGACGTGGCGGGAGGCAGATGGAGGAAGTGGACCAGCACCAAACAGGTGGCGAGTTTCCCATTTTATTTCCCCCTGATGTTTCCCAGACTGGTGTTAAAGGCAGCATGAAACAGGAATGCATAAAGCAGGCGTGGACAGAAAGAGCCTCCAGAGAAGCCTTCACTGTTGAGGGTAAGGAACCGAAAAGGAGACTCTTGAGGCTTAGATGCAGCGAGGGATCCACTGGTTTCCTTTTCCCGTTTATCCTTTCTGCCCGACCACAATCTCAGGGGAACGTGGCAGGACTGGGTGGGCTGAGCAGGCACATCATAGGCACAAGGAGGCGATTTTCCCTCTGCTAGCGGTGACCCTAAGAGCAACAGGTGAGTTCCTACGGCTTCATCCTCTCTGCCTTCCTGGTGTTTGGCTCAGACACAAGTGCAATTGTGGGAAATAAATGGCAGGGCAGAAAAAGGGCAACCCCAGGTTTCTGGCTTGGAGGCTGCAAAAGGGGGCCCTAGAGAGCCAGAAAGTGTGGGATAGTTACAAGGAGAAAGGAAGCCGAGACCGCTGTCCTGTGTAGTACTGCATGAGCTCCCAGCCTCCCTCCAAGCTCGGTGTTCAGTTCAGTCCTGTTCTATAGCTCAGCCGTGTTCCATCGAGTCAGTGATGCCAACCAACCATCTCATGCTCTGTTGTCCCCTTCTCCTCCTGCCTTCAATCTTTTCCAGCATCAGGGTCTTTCCCAGTGAGTCAGCTCTTTGCATCAGGTGGCCAAAGTATTAGAGTTTCAGCATCAGCATCAGTCCTTCCAATGAATATTCAGGACTTCCAATGAATAAGATAGACTGGTTTGATCTCCTGGCAGCCCATGGGACTCTCAAGAGTCTCTTCCAACACCACAGTTCAAAAGCATCAATTCTTCAGCGCTCAGCTTTCTTTATAGCCCAACTCTCACATCTATACATGACTACTGGAAAAACCATAGCTTTGACTAGATGGGCCTCTGTTGGCAAAGTAGTATCTCTGCTTTTTAATATGCTGTCTAGCTTGGTCATAGCTTTTCTTCTAAGGAGTAAGTGTCTTTTAATTTCATGGCTGCAGTCACCATCTGCAGTGATTTTGGAGCCCAAGAAACTAAAGTCACTCACTGATTCCATTGTTTCCCCATCTGTTTGCCATGAAGTGATGTGACTGGATGCCATGATCTTCGTTTTTTGAATGTTGAGTTTTAAGCCAACTTTTTCACACTCCTCTTTCACTTTCATAGAGAGGCTCTTTAGTTCTTCTTCACTTTCTGCCATAAGGGTGGTATCATCTGTGTATCTGAGGTGATTGATATTTCTTCTGGCAATCTCGATCCAGCTTGTGCTTCATCCAGCCCAGCATTTTGCACGATATACTCTGCATAGAAGTTAAACAAGGAGGGTGACGATAGACAGCCTTGACGTCCTCCTCTCCCAACTTGGAACCAGTCCGTTGTGTGTGCTGTGTGCACATGAATCTAACTCTAAGTTGTGTGTACATGGATCTAACCTTAAAGAGCAGACTGTGGACTCTGAGAACTAAACTACGGGACACAGAACTGCCCAAGCCCCTGACTGGCCACCTGGCAGCCGAATAGCTGGGCAGGTCTGAACAGGGCAACAAAGGCTTTGAAAACAGCTGATGTTGAAACCCCAACCCATAGAAAGAACATCATAACTTTGTTCTGGACATAGTGAATTATCAGCTAAACAAAGCATCAACATTATCTGTGGCATTTAAAGTGGACCTAGAGTCTCCTAAGAGTCAAAAAGTCCAAGACACAATCCAAAATTACGTGGCACCTAGGAACAATAGGGAAAAGATAATTTATAAGGTAAAAGTCAGTCAACAGACATCAATGCTGAGATGACACAGACACTGGCATTATTAGCAAAAATGCTTTACCAACCATGGTTTAGGTAGTAAGGGCAAACACTCTGGAAACAAATGGAAGGATTAGAAGTCTCAGTGAGCAAATAGGAGCCAAGAAGGATGAAACGGCAGTTTTAGAACTGAAGAATATAATCACAGGAGTAGAAATGTCACAGATGGAGTCTTTAGCAGGTCGGAGATGACAGAAGAAAGGTGGGTGAACTGGAAGGCAAGCCGACAGGAATGATCTGCTCTGGACACCAGCAAGCAGACCCTCAGAGGTCGGTGGGACAGTAAAAAGGCTCCAACATTTGTGCCATCAGTGTCCCAGAGATGAAAAAGGACATGGTACAGGAAAAAAATATTTGAAAAAATATTTGGCTGAAAAATCCCCAACTCTGGGGCATACCTAAACTCACAGATTCTAGAACCTCCAAGAAGAAAAACTCAAAGAAATCCTTGACCATAACTGAACTGCTGTAAACTGAAGACAACTCCATCACCAAACTAGAGACCAGAATCGAACAAACACACACAGAAAATGAAGGCAGCCAGGGAGACCCCGAATAACACGTAAGGAAGCCATGGTTCAGGTGACTGCAGATTTCATCTACAAAAATGGGAAGGCCAGGAGGAACTGAAATAACACCTAAAAAACGTCTTAAATTAAAGGAAAGAACTGTTGGCCCAGAATGCTATATCCAGCAAAATGTGTCTTTTAAGAGTAAAGGTGAGAAAAGACTGATAAAGGAGCCCTAAGGGGATCTGTGGCCAGCAGAGCTGCTCTAATAGAAAGGCCGAAGGAAGGTTTTCAGAATAAAGGAAATTATACTGGAGGGGAATTTGGAATATCGGGAATAAAGAAAGAACACAGGAAATGATGACTGTCTGGGTAAATAGACTATTCTCTGAAATGCTTTAAAATAAGACCCCCAAAGTAAGAATTATAATGCTGTCTGATGGGATTTTCAGGGACTGCAGATGTAATCCCTGAAAATAATACAATGTAGAGACGGTGTGAAGTAGCCTGCGTGATGCTGGGGTTTAACATTCCACCTGAAGGGGGCAAGATACTGATTCTATATGGACTGGGAAAAGGTAGTTGTGTTTATAATTCCTCAGTAGTGACTAAAATAAACCCCCACAAAAGATACAGGCAAAACCTCAGCAGGCAGAATAGAAGGAAGTGCTAAGAAACGATTAAAAGAATTGACTCGGAAAAAGGGAAGCAGGAGAGGAAAACAGAAAGCAGCCAGGCTAACGGAGACGGAGTCAGCTATAAAACCCACACGGTGCGGGTGGAACGTCCAGAACAGGCCGCTCCACAGAAACAGGCAGTGAAGCCGCGGTTCCCCGGGCCGAGGCCAGGGGAGGTGGGCACGGGCTGCGAGCCAGTGAGTGTGGGGTTTCTTTCTGGAGTGTTGAGAACATTCTGAACTCAGACTGCTCTGAGGACGGCAAACTTCGAATATACTGAGAACCAAGGAGTCGTATATTTTAAATGGGAGAATTTCAAGGAGTTTGAAATGCATTTCAATAAGGCTTCAATAATGCTGTAGAAATTAGTGAATTAGAAAATAAGCATTAGTGGGGACTTCCCTGGTGGCCCAGGGGCTGAGACTCCGAGTTTCCAATGCGAGGGGTGCAGGTTCAAGACCCCACGTGCCTCAGGGCCAAAACCCAAAGCATGAAACAGAAGCAGTATTGCAACAAGTTCAATAAAGACTTAAAAGGATTAATGTCACAATAAGTTCTATCTTTTTAAAGTTAGAGATGATCAGAATTGATAAAAAAGACATAGTGATATGCCCTTTCAAAAATGATAATGACACAGGTGAGTTAAAAACAATTGATAAAACAATCTATACAGACACAGCATGCTCAGTCACTCAGTCACGTCCAACTCTGTGTGACCCCATGGACTGCAGCCTAGCAGGCTCCCCTGTCCATGGGGTTTTCCAGGCAAGAATACTGAAGTGGGTTGCTATTTCCTCCTCCAGGAAATTGTCCTGACCCAGAGATCAAACCCACACATCTCCTGTGTCTCCTGGATTGGCAGGGAGATTCTTTTCCACTGAGCCACCTGGGAAGCCCCCGACGGCACCTACTCTCTAATCAAAAGAAACCCGGGATGATCGTATTAATACCAGGCCACGTAGACCTTAGAGCAAAGGAAAGTGTCAGGGACAAAAAGGGATGTTACATAATAATAAGAGGCCCGATCTACCAGGAAGATATAACAGTCTTAAAAAACAGAGCTTCAAAGTAAATGAAGCAAAAACTGATAAAAAAATAGAGCTGATAAAACAGAACTGGAAAAATAGACCAATAGGCATTTATATTGTAAACCGCAACACACCCCCTTGTCAGGAATTGAGGGAGCAAAGAGAAAACCGGCAAGGGCCTGAAAGACTGAGAAAATCATCAACCAAATGGATCTAAGCACTGTCTGAATAATACTGTAACCAGTGTCAGAAGAATATATGTTCTTTTCAGGAGCACAGGGACTATGTCACCAGACAGGCTTTAGTCTAATCCTAAAACAAATCTCAATACATTTATAAAACTTGAAATCATGCAAAGTATGTTCTCTGAACAAAACGGAATGGAATTAGGAATTGACAGAAGACAGCTGGGGAATCTTCAAACATTTGACAATGGTGCAGTGTACGTGTAAAACATGGGTCAAAGAAGAACGGGAAACTGAAAAACACTTTCAACCAAACAAAATGAAAGTGCAACATAAAGGCCACAAGTTAAACGAGTGGGATGTGGCTAATAACACATTTAGAGGGAAATGCATGGCATTAAAAGTTTATAGGAGGAAGGGAGAAATGCTGAGAATAAAGAAGTGCAAGTTTCTACCTTAAGACTACAGAAAAGAGAAGCCGACCCAAAATGATGAGAAGAGAGGGAAAATAATGCTGAAGTGGAAACAATGGCACTGAAAACAGAGAAGAATGAAACCAGAGGCTTGAAGCAGTCAATAGATGGGTAAGATTGCAGCCAGATCGGGAAAGGAAGGAAGCAGAGAAGAGAGGGAGTCAGGAAGAAAGGAGGGAAGGAAAGACAGTGAGAGAGACAGAAGGCACACGGGCAGTTTGAACACAGAGGGGCTCTCAGCTGCACACTCCACAGACATTTAAAGGTTAATAAGAAAACAGGACAGGCAACTCTACACACAAACATTTGACAACTTTGATGAAATGGATCAATTCCGCCAAAGCCACAAAGTACCATAACTCACTCAAGAAGAAACAGATAACCTGAAGAGTCCCATATCCATCAAAGAAATTGAATTTATTGTTTAAAATCTCTCAAAGAAACAGAGAAAAACAAATACCCAAGCCTCGATGATTTCACTGGTGAATTCTGTCAAACATTTAAAGACAAAGTAACACTATATCTACGTAATTTTTTTTCCCCAGACAGTAAATGGGGAAGGACCACTTCCTAATTGATTTTATGAGGCCACACCTACTCTGATAAAAAAGGAGAGTATGAAAAAAGATCGAGATCTTTCATCAACAGAGATGTTAAAATGCCAACAAAATAGTGAATTGAGTCCCCCAAACATAGAAAGACACGTTCAACATTCAAAACCTAATCGCTTTAATCCCGAATGTTGCTGTCGTTTAGTCAGTTAGTTCTGTCCAACTCTTTGAGACCCCATGGACTGTAGTCCACCAGGTTCCTCTGTCCATGGGATTCTCCAGGGAAGAATACGGGAGTGGGGTGCCATTTCCTTCTCCCGGGGATCTTCCTGACTCAGGGACCGAACCTGCATCTCCTGTGTCTTCCGCATCGGCAGCCGGGTTCTCGCGCGCTGAACCGCTGGGAAGCCCTAATCCAGAATACTAAAGACGAAAAAGAAAAGCCACACGCTCAAGTACAATTCTGCAGAAAAACATTAGGCAAAATTCAACTCCACTCACGATAGAAGCTGCCAGCAAACTAGGAAAAGTAAGACACTCCCTTGACCTGAAAAAAAGTGTCCTCCAAACCTGCTGCTAACATCACAGTTACGGTGAAAGAGTCAATGCTTTCCTCCTTAAGATCAGCGCCAAGACAAGAATGCCCACGTTCACCACTTCTAGTTAATATGGGACTGAAACTGCTAGCAGTACATGAAAGCAAGGGAGAAAATAAAGACATGCAGGCTGGAAGGAAAGAAACAAGATGGTAGCTATTTGCATATGATCTGATTGTGTACAAAGCAAATTCTGAGGAATCAACAAAAAAGTTAGCACGCACACACACAGAATGAATGAGTTTTGTAAGACTGAGCACTGAAGAAGTAGTGCTTTCGAACTGTGGTGCTGGGCCTGGACTGCGAGATCAAACCAGCCCATCTTAACGCAAATCAGTCCTGAATATTCATTGGAAGGACTGATGCTGAAGCTGAAGCTCCAACACCTTGGCCACCTGATGTGAAGAACTGACTCACTGGAAAAGACCCTGATGCTGGGAAAGATTGAGGGCAGGAGGAGAAGGGGGTGACAGAGGATGAGATGGTTGGATGGCATCACCGACTCGATGGTCACGAGTTTGAGCAAGCTCTGGGGGATAGTGGAGGGCAGGGAAGCCTGGCATGCTGCTGTCCATGGGGTCACAAAGAGTCGGACACAACTTAGCTACTGAACAATAACAGCAAGGATACAAAGGTCAACATACAGAAATTATATATTTTTATGTACTTTCAATGGATACTTTGAAACCAAAATTAATAGAAATGGTGCCATTTAAAATATTTCCATAGCATATGAAATACTGGGCTTTAAATCTAACAAAACATATACAGGATCAATATACTGAAAACCACAAAACGTGCGTGTAAGAAATCAAAGAAGATCTAGATAGGAAGAGAGAGGAACTGTTTGTGGATGGGAGGACTCAGTGTAGCTAAGGTTTAAATTCTTTCCAAACAGACCTAGAGATTTACTGTAGTTTCAACAAATATCCCAGCAGGATTCTTCTGTTGTGGGCGTAGACAAACAGACTCAAAAATATATATGGAAGGGAACTCTCTGGTGGTCCAGTGTTTCGGACTCTCATCTCTCACAGCCAAAGGCCCAGGTTCAATCCCTGGTCGGGGAACTAAGAGCCCACAAGCTGCGTGGTACAGCCATTTTTTTTTCCTTTAATTGTGTATGGGAAACCAAAGGAATTAGGATAGCCAAAACACCTTTTAAAGAGAAGAATCAATTTGGAAGAAGCGCATGAGCTGATTCTATGACTTAGCACATGGGACTTCCCTGGCGGTCCAGTGGGTAAGAATCTCCCTTCCAAGGCAGGGGACACAGGTTCCAACCCTGACTGTGCCTTCACACGCAATGTGGTGTGGTTTATCATAAAGCTACAGTACTCAAGACTGAGGTGTGACAAACGGGTGACCACACAGACCAGGGGGAGAGAGCAGAAAACAGAAACAGACGAGCAGAAATATGTCCAAGGGATGCTTGCCACGGTGCAAAGGAGGAAGGAGAATTTTTTAACAAACGGTGTTGGAACATTTGGGCATTCATATGCAAAAAAAGATCTGGAATTAAACGTTATGCCCCATATAAAAACTCTTAAAGGGTCATAGATCGAAATATACAAGTAAACAATTTTTAGAAGGTAAAAACTGGAGTCAATATTTGCAACCTGTTATGCAAGAAATTTCCAAAACATGATCTAAAGAGAAAAATACACAGGATTTCACCAAAACTAAGATGCTTTTGCTCTGTAGAAGACCCCTGTTCAGAGGATGAAAAATTAAGCTGCAAACTGGGGAAAGTCTTTGCAAATGACATATCAAATGAAAGGACTTGTTTCGGGAACATGCAAAGAGCTTGCAAAACTCAGCAGTTAGAAACAAGCCCTGTGGGGAAGAGAAACTCTTCCTCAGAGAGTATACACTGACGGGAAACGTACCCATGAAGATGCTCAACCTGGTTCGCCATCAGGGAAATGCAAATGAAAACCCCAATGAGATGCTGCCAACACAGCTGTCACAAAGGTTAAAATTAAGAAGTCTGACAACAGCAATTGCTGGTGAGGATGTGAGCAACTGGAACTCACACACTTTGCTGGTGGGAGTGAGAAATAGTACACGCAGCCCTTCCACAAGAAGCTTGACAGTTTCTTGCCGAAGTAAACGCACATTTATGGATGGCCCATCAGTTCCATTCCTAGATAACTACTGCAGAGCCACCAAAGCGCCACACAGCACGGAGGCTTACAGCGGTTTGTTCATAACCGTCAGCGAGTGGAAACAGCCCCAGGGTCCTTTAGCTGGTGAGTGGATAAGCAGACTGCTATGCCCATACAATAAAACACGATTTGAGTGTTAAGAAATGAGTGAAGATGCATCCACGTACCACTTGTACACTTCTCCAGAGCATTGGGCTGTTGGGAAGACGCCAGTCTCGCTGAGGAATTCATCTATATTGCTCTCCGGGAAGGCTGATCCAGAATGACCAAGACGGGGCAGGACATGCCAGTAGGATACAGGGGTGTCACTGTGAAGACAGGGCTCCAGCGGGTGTCCTGGGGCGAGGAGGCTGCTCTCCACTCTGGGTGTGGCGGTGGTCACAGGAGTCTCCAGGGGCGTGCAAGCTCATGCAGCTGTCAGCCAACAGACGTCAATTTTGCTCCCTGTTCACTTTTTAAAAACCAAAATTGAAAAAAAAATGATATAATAAAGCCAAAATACCTGATCCGTAGGTGTACATAATGCAAGACTGGTGTCATTTCTCTTGTTATCAATTTAAAAAGTGTTCAAAAGCTTCTACTGGGATGTTATTGGACAAGTGAGGGCTTTTTTTTTGTTCTTTTTAGGTACGAAGTGGATTTATTTATTTATTTTCTTTTTAAAAGAATTAACTTATTTTCAGTTGAAGGATAAGTGCTTTGCAATATCGTGTTAGTTTCTGCCATACGGCAAGGTGAATCAGCCACGTCCCCTCCCTCTTGAACCTCCCACCCACACCACCCCTCCAGGTTGTCACAGAGCCTGGGTTTGTGTTCGCTGAGTCACACAGCAAATTCCCTCTGGCTGTCTATTTTACACACGGCGGTGGTGGTGGTTTAGTCACTAAGTCGTGTCCGACTCTTGCGACCCCATGGACTGGGGCCCGCGGGGCTCCTCTGTGCATGGGGCTCTCCAGGCAAGCACGCCGGCGCGGGCTGCCATGCCCTCCTGCGTTACACACGTGGTGCGTGTGTTTCCAGCTGGTCTCCCCGTTTGCCCCGCCCTCTCCACCCTCTCCCCTCCAGGGTCCGTAAGCCCCTTCTCTAGGTCTGCAGCTCCGCTGTGGACCAGGGAAGATTCCTGACTGGCAGTGCCCAGTGCTGTGACCCCAGCAACACCAGTGAAGTGCTCACGGAGATTCTGGGACGACAAGGTCAAGGGGATCTGACCGCACCTTCAGCAGTTCGTCTGGATGGTTCCTTCCATTTCTGCTGCTGTAAGGGATCCCCCAAACCCCCCTGCCCCAAGCCCGGGAGCTCCGAGAGGAGGCGGGGTTGGCGTCTGAGTCTGCTCTGTGTTCTGAGGATCCGCTGGCCGAGGCAGGACCACGCCCAGGAGCAGACCAGTCCTCCTGGGGCTGGTGGTGCCCGCAGACCCCAGAGGAGGGGCCCTGGGGTAGAGACTGTGTCCTTGGCTGCCTGGATGACATGGACTCCACTCCTGGCATGGTGAGGGTGTGCTGGGGTTGCGGGGTCCACCTGCTGCCCAGGATGGGGTCAGTGCGTCCACCCCAGACTGTGGCCAGCGCCTCCTGCTGTCCCTACTAATGAAGGGCCCTTGTGCGTCCCGGTGACTCGTCACGAAGCGGGAGTTAGAGCACAAATCAGCACGAAATAATGTTTTTACTAAATTTCTGCTCTCCAGCCTGTGCGGTTGTATCAACTTGTTAGTGGGCCTCTGGGAACGCCGCGGTGCATACTGATGCCGGCTCATGCCAATTACCAGGCTGAGTGATGAAATAGCCTTGTATCATTTCACTGGTGCCTGGGAACAGCAGGTGAATGCTATAGTTTATGATTTTCAATTATAAATCAAATAGACTGAGTTCTCGCTTCTCTTAATAAAGGCTGTAAAAGCACTGAAGTGTGTGGACAGGCTTCAGCTTGGGAAAGGAAAAAAACAAAACAGGTTGGGTTTCTAAGCGATTGCTTGGGTGGTGTTTTTGTTTTTGCCAGTGTCTGACGTGTTTAAGGTTTAGAAGAACATTTTAGAATGTGTGCAGCCGGCAGGACGTGGAGGCTGAGGGTCTTATTAATTACCCCGGATGAGCTGGGATGTGCTCTCTGCAGACAGAGTGATCTCATGTCCCTAGGCGGGGTCCTGCTCCTCCTAACACAAACCCTGCTGCCCTGCGGAGGTTTCTCCCCTGGACCGCTGGGGATCGAGTTTCCAAAAGGAACGAGAGAGACGATGCTCAGAAGGGGATGGGCCATCTGTGCGGATGGGCGGGGGCATGGCCAATTCTGTTCATCCTCAGAGACTAAGAAGACTTCCTTTGAGGATTCTGTCTCACTACGAGCTGGTTGACCTGGGGCTGTTTACCTAACCTCTCTGTTCCTGGGTTGCTTCATCTACAGATCTGACAATAATAACCACCCTGGCGTAAAACACAGAGCCTGACAAGCTGGCGGCCCCTGGGAAGCTGCTCGATATCGTTCCTGTTTGGAGAGGAAAGGGCGGGAGAGGCAGGAGGAACGGGAGTAGCTTCCAGGGTGGTGGACGGAGGTCAGAGAGCCAGCGTGCAGGCAACGGGTGTGTCCGGCCAGAGACCTGAAGATGCAGAATCCAGCAAAAACGGGAGGGGTGGAAGGTGTGCTTTCTGCTGGAAAAAACGGCTCATTCGTCAGTTAGAAAGACCTGATTACGTTAAGCTCAAAATGAGACCCTTTCAGTGAAATTTGTAAATGACAAAGATAAAGAAAACTGTCGTGTAAACGTCCAGGTGGAAGAGAGAAGGTGCTCCAGTGAGAACGAGGGTCCTTCTGGCTGTGGACCCCTCCCACGTTTAAGGCCCAAACCCTCGGGGGGTGGCCTCCGTCCGCTTGGCCACAGGCATGCCCCCGATGCCTCATCTTATTTCAGATCAGCAGAGGTGGCTCCGCAAACATCTCCAGATGGCAGCGTGAAGTGCCCCGACTTTGAACAATTCGAACCTGCGTTTTTATTAATAAGCTGCTCCTAAAGAATCAAGTCCCCATGTGAGTATCCCTGGGGCTGCAGTAATGACTCACCAGAAACCTGGTAGCCAGAAGCAGCAGGCGTTCACTCCCTCACTGTCCGGAGCCCAGATGTCAGAACTCGAGGTGTTGGCAGGACCACGCTCCCTGCAGAGGCTTCAGATGGCCTTTGGTTTGTGAGCGTCACCCAATTTCTACCTCCATCTTCACGTGGCCTCATCCCTGTGTGCGCCTCAAATCTCTCTCTGCCTTTCTCCCGCAGAGGTTTGGGTGCAAGAGTGTGTGTGCTCAGTCGCGTCCAACTGTTTATGACCTCATGCACAGTAGCCGACCAGGCTCTTCTGTCTGTGGACTTTTCCAGGCAAGAATACTGGAGCGGGTTGTCATTTCCTTCTCCAGGGGATCTTCCCGACCCAGGGATTAAGCCCCTGTCTCCTGCATTGGCAGGCAGATTCTTTACCCCTGTGCCACCTGGGAAGCCTACACACATCCTAAACCAGGATGATCTTGTCTGGAGATCCTCAAGTTTGTTACATCTGCAAAGATCTCCTTCCCAAATAAAGTCGCATGCCCAGGTCCCTGACGTATCTTTCAGGGGCCTCTGTCTAAGCCGCAACAGCCCCAAGTGAAGTTTCTGCCCAAGCTCAGCTGCAAGAGCCTCCTCTAGGATGTCGGTGGAGTGGCAGCGCAGTCTCTGGAATGGCCTGTCTGGTTGGGCACTTCCCCATGGGGAAGATGTGGAGCCCGGGTTCCTGTGGGGCATGCATCCCTGCCTTCCAAGCGTCAGCAGGACACACGTGATGACCTCAGGGCCAGCCTTTCCCCTCTGAGAGCCAGGGCAGCAGCCACGATGCCTACGGGGGAGGGACCCTCCCCCACTGCTGTGGCCCCAGTAGGGACCCTCTGGGTACAGAGAGACTGGTCTGGATGTGAGCCCGAGGCCAAGTCAGGATGGTCTTATTAGGATGGCCCTATTGACTTATAATCTTTCACCCGTTCATGGGGTCACAAAGCGTCAGATAAAACTGAGTGACTGAACTGAACTGAATCTTTCACCCAGACTTCCTGAGGTCCTGCTGCCCACAAGGCGCTGGTCCAGCGAGCTCTGCTTAGGCTCGAGTCCCAGCCGGTCTCCCTGGGAGTCTGTCTACACTGTGTAATCTGCTCACGCAGCCAGGCTTACAGAGATAGAAGGAAAGAAAAAAGGTGTCCACTGGTTCTGCCAAGATTCTAAGAGAAAACCTTTATAATCCAATAATTTGATTTCCAGTGAAGGTTGATTGAATTGGGTTGATTGATTTTTAAGGTGTGAAAGTCATAAGCAGAGAATCACACACACACACACACACACACACACACACACACACTCACTCACTCACTCACTCATTCTGTGTAGCCATTTTTAGATATCACCTGGGGATCTGTGACCATCAACAAATAGATAAAAAAAGAGCTCAGTGAGGACGAAATGGGGCTTCCCCCGTGACACTAGTGGTAAAGAAGCTGCCTGCCAGCGCAGGAGAAGTAAGAGAGGCGGGTTCGATCCCTGGGTTAGAAAGATCCCCTGGAGGAGGGCATGCAGCCCACTCCAGTGTTCTTGCCTGGAGAATCTCACGGACAGAGGAGCCTGGTGGGCTACAGTCCATGGGGTTGCAAAGAGTCAGACACGACTGAAGCGTCTTTGCATGCGCACACAATGGTGAAGTGATGGCAGAACAGGGTTTATTTTGAGCATTGGCATTATTTAAATGTAGAACAATTATTTTAACTTCTGAAGGAAAGTTAAGCAGTAATCTTGCAAATAGCATGCTGCTGCTGCTGCTAAGTCGCTTCAGTCGTGTCTGACTCTGGGCGACCCCATAGACGGCAGCCCACCAGGCTCCCCTGTCCCTGGGATTCTCCAGGCAAGAACGCTGGAGTGGGTTGCCATTTCCTTCTCCATTGCATGAAAGTGAAAGGTGAAAGTGAAGTCGCTCAGTCGTGTCCGACTCTTAGCGACCTCATGGACTGCAGCCCACCAGGCTCCTCCGTCCATGGGATTTTCCAGGCAAGAGTACTGGCGTGGGTTGCCTTCTCCGGCACATAGCATACTTGGGGGAATATGAAGTGAGTGGGGAAGAAGTGCTGTGATATGGGATCCAGGGAAGACAATGAGGAGAGCATTTTCGTTTCTTTGTCTGTGGTTCAGGTTGCTCAGCTACAATTTGACTGCGGACTGGAGTGAGTTGACTTTGAGATGAGATGCTGCACCATATGCCTATGAGATTTATTTTGTTGTGTAATATCAGTCCAGGTGTCAGAACACTAGAGATACCTGGAGACTAGACTCGCTCCATCTTTCTGCTGCACCAACATTTAGTGCCCCCAGAGGGGCTCAGCATCCAAGATGGCTGCAAGGGCACCGACCACCACATTTGTCTTCCAGGCAGCCAGGCACAGTCAAGGGATGCAATGGCACTCCCTGGCCATCTCTTAAGGAATCTTCCGTAAGTCCCACTCGGCCACTTCCTCTTACGTCTCATTGGCCAGAACTTAGTCAAGTCACCATCCCTATTTCAGGGAAAATGTGACTTTTTAGAGGGGCTCACTGATGCCTTAAGGAAAAATTACTTTTAAAACATTTTTTTTTTTTAAACTGAGGATAAAACAGAGAATGGGTATTGGGTGGTCAACTTGCTACCTATGCCTCGGATGGGCAATAGGGCTTATAGGAGTGTCAGGCCGTGGATTTACAGGTGTCCCAACATTAATATCAGACAAAGAGGAATTCATGAAAAGATGCATCAAAGGAGAAAGTTATGATTTTATAAATATAAAAGCTCACCTCACTGGTGCAGGGAAACTTGGGATCAACAGATAAAGTAGAAAAAGGCAAAAGAAAGAGTATTATACATCCAAGGAGCAATTGGCAGTAGCAAAATGGTAGGAAAATAGTTAATACGTGTAGTTCACTTTTCACCATATTGGTAAGATAAATCATCATAATAAATCATAAATAATGAGTCATAGTAAGGCAACATAGGCTCTGATGAGTATTGTTAATTAGGCGCATTTGTTTATCACTCAGCAAATACACACGGATAGAGTACCCATCTGCATGCCAGTGATATTCGCCTGCCAGGCATAGCTAAGCGAGGACAGCCCTCCTGACCCGTGAAGCATACAGTCTGGGGTAAGTGGACTGAAGAAACATTAATCATTCAAATATGACTCCTGTGGGGGAATATTTATTTTTTCCTAGAACCACTGGAACATTTGTAAAAATAGATGAATTCTTAAGCCATAAAGAAATCACACTGGAGTGGGCTGCCATTTCCTTCTCCAATGCAGGAAAGTGAAATGTGAATTTGAAGTCTCTCAGTCGTGTCCAACTTTCGCGACCCCATGTGCAGCCTACCAGGCTCCTCCGTCCATGGGAGTTTCCAGGTAAGAGTACTGGAGTGGGTGCCATTGCCTTCTTCGAAAGAAATCAACAATCTATTACAAAATCACAAATAGCTCATATTCTTTTTGCAAACCACACTGTCATAAAGCTAGAAAATAATAAAAAATATTTTAAACTAAGAAAATATGGAATGTAAATGTTCAATTAATTCATTATTAGCAGAAGCAAAGAAAGAGAAAGAAAGAAGGGGGTAGGGAGGGAGGGAGGAAGAAGGAAAGAGAGAGGAGAAAGAAAGACTTCAGTACAGACGATGCTGAAAGGATGCCTCCTAACGTATGGCATTCAGCCAGATAACCCTCAAAGGAAAATCCAGAACTTGGAGTTACTTTACCAGAAAACAACTTTACAAACATAAACATTCTATTTGTTAGCTTTGGGTGCCTAAAAAGTTCAGTTCAGTTCACTTGCTCAGTTGTGTCCGACTCTTTGCAACCCCATGAACCACACCACGCCAGGCTTCCCTGTCCATCACCAACTCCCGGAGCCTACCGAAACTCATGTCCATTGAGTCGGTAATGCCATCCAACCATCTCATCCTCCGTCATCCCCTTCTTTTCCTGCCCTCAATCTTTCCCAGAGTCAGGGTCCTTTTCAATGAGTCAGCTCTTAGCATCAGGTGGCCTAAGGACTGGAGTTTCAGCTTCAACATCAGTCTTTCCAATGAACACTCAGGACTGATCTCCTTTAGGATGGACTGGTTGGCTCTCCTTGCAGTCCAAGGAACTCTCAAGAATCTTCTCCAACACCACAGTTCAAAAGTATCAGTTCTTCGGCGCTCAGCCTTCTTCACAGTCCAACTCTCACATCCACACATGACTACTGGAAAACCCATAGCCTTGACTAGATGGACCTTTGTTGGCATAGTAATGTCTCTGCTTTTGAATATACTATCTATGTTGGTCATAACTTTTCTTCCAAGGAGTAAGCGTCTTTTAATTTCATAGCTGCAATCTCCATTTGCAGTGATTTTGGAGCCCCAAAAAATAAAGCCTGACACTGTTTCCACTGTTTCCCCATCTATTTCCCATGAAATGATGGGACCGGATGCCATGATCTTTGTTTTCTGAATGTTGAGCTTTAAGCCAACTTTTTCACTCTCCTCTTTCACTTTCATCAAGAGGCTCTTTAGTTCTTCTTCACTTTCTGCCATAAGGGTGGTGTCATCTGCATATCTGAGGTTATTGATATTTCTCCTGGCAATCTGGATTCCCACTTGTGCCTCTTCCAGCCCAGCATTTCTCATGATGTACTCTGCATAGAAGTTAAATAAGCAGGGTGACAATATACAGCCTTGACGTACTCCTTTTCCTATTTGGAACCAGTCTGTTGTTCCATGTCCAGTTCTAACTGTTGCTTCCTGACCTGCATACAGATTTCTCAAGAGGCAGGTCAGGTGGTCTGGTATTCCCATCTCTTTCGGAATTTTCCACAGTTTAGTGTGATCCACACAGTCAAAGACTTTGGCATAGTCAATAAAGCAGAAAGAGATGTTTTTCTGGAACTCTCTTCCTTTTTCCATGATCCAGCGACGTTGGCAATTTGATCTCTGGTTCCTCTGTCTTTTATAAAACCAGCTTGAACATCAGGAAGTTCATGATTTACGTATTGCTGAAGCCTGGCTTGGAGAATTTTGAGCATTACTTTACTAGCATGTGAGATGAGTGCAATTGTGTGGTAGTTTGAGCATTCTTTGGCATTGCCTTTCTTTGGGATTGGAATGAAAACTGACCTTTTCCAGTCCTGTGGCCACTGCTGAGTTTTCCAAATTTGCTGGCATATTGAGTGCAGCACTTTCACAGCATCATCTTTCAGGATTTGAAATAGCTCAACTGGAATTCCATCACCTCCACTAGCTTTGTTTGTAGTGATGCTTCCTAAGGCCCAATTGACTTCACATTCCTGGATGTCTGGCTCTAGGTGAGTGATCACACCATTGTGCTTGTCTGAGTCATGAAGATCTTTTTTGTACAGTTCTTCTGTGTATTCTTGCCACCTCTTTTTAATATCTTCTGCTTCTGTTAGGTCCATACCATTTCTGTCCTTTATCAAGCCCATCTTTGCATGAAATGTTCCCTTGGTATCTCTAATTTTCTTGAAGAGATCTCTAGTCTTGCCCATTCTATTGTTTTCTTCTATTCTTTGCATTGATTGCTGAGGAAGGCTTTCTTATCTCTTCTTGCTATTCTTTGGAACTCTGCATTCAGATGCTTATATCTTTCCTTTTCTGCTCTGCTTTTCACTTCCCTTCTTTTCCCGGCTATTTGTAAGGCCTCCTCAGACAGCCATTTTGCTTTTTTGCATTTCTCTTTCTTGGGGATAATCTTGATCCCTGTCTCCTATACAATGTCACAAACGTCCGTCCATAGTTCATCGGCACTCTGTCTATCGGATTTCATCCCATAAATCTATTTCTCACTTCCACTGTACAATCATTAAGGATTTGGTTTAGGCCATACCTGAATGGTCTTGTGGTTTTCTCCACTTTCTTCAATTTAAGTCTGAATTTGGCAATAATGAGTTCATGATCTGAGCCACAGTCAGCTCCCAGTCTTGTTTTTGCTGACTGTATAGTGCTTCTCCATCTTTGGCTGCAAAGAATATAATCAACCTGATTTTGGTGTTGACCATCTGGTGATGTCCATGTGTAAAGTCTTTTCTTGTGTTGTTGGAAGAGGGTGTTTGCTATGACCAGTGTGTTCTCTTGGCAGAAATCTGTTAGCCTTTGTCCTGCTTCATTCTGTACTCCAAGGCCAAATTTGCCTGTTACTCCAGGTGTTTCTTGACTTCCTACTTTTGCATTCCAGTCCCCTATAATGAAAAGGACATCTTTTTTGGGTGTTAGTTCTAAAAAGTCTTGTAGGTCTTCATAAAACCGTTCAACTTCAGCTTCTTCAGCGTTACTGGTTGGGGCATAGACTTGGATTACTGTGACACTGAATAGTTTGCCTTGGAAAAGAACGGAGATCATTCTGTCGTTTTTGAGATTGCATCCAAGTACTGCATTTCGGACTCTTGTTGACCATGATGGCTACTCCATTTCTTCTAAGGGATTCCTGCCCGCAGTAGTAGATATAATGGTCTGAGTTAAATTCACCCATTCCAGTTCATCTTAGCTCACTGATTCCTAGAATGTCAATGTTCACTCTTGCCATCTCCTGTTTGACCACTTCCAATTTGCCTTGATTCATGGACCTAACATTCCAGGTTCCTGTGCAATATTACTCTTTAGAGCCTCAGACCTTGTTTCTATCACCAGTCACATCCACAGCTAGGTATTGTTTTTGTTTTGGCTCCATCCCTTCATTCTTTCTGGAGTTATTTCTCCACTGATCTCCAGTAGCATATTGGGCACCTACCGACCTGGGGAGTTCCTCTTTCAGTGTCTTATCTTTTTTGCCTTTTCATGCTGTTCATGGGGTTCTCAAGGCAAGAACACTGAAGTGGCTTGCCATTCCCTTCTCCAGTGGACCACATTCTGTCAGACCTCTCCACCATGACCCACCTGTCTCGGGTGGCCCTGCACGGCGTGGCTTAGTTTCACTGAGTTAGACACGCTGTGGTCCATGTGATCAGATTGGCCTGTTGTCTGTGGTTGTGGTTTCCGTCTGTCTGCCCTCTGATGCCCTCTCTCAGTGCCTGCTGTCTTACTTGGGTTTCTCTTACCTTGGACATAGGGTATCTCTTCACAGATGCTCCAGCAAAGCGCAGCCACTGCTTACCTTGGAGCTACCCCACGTCCAAGGTCAGGGCGGCTGAGAGGAGCTACCCCACGTCCAAGGTCAGGAGTGGCAGCCATGAGGAGCTACCCCATGTCCAAGGTGCCTAAGAAACTATCCCCCAAACTTAGTGCCTACAAACAACTCTTGTGTTTGGCTCTGTGAGTCGGTGGGTCATTCCCCTGACCTGGGTTTGCAGGGCTGGTCTCTGCTGGGCTCTCACATGCCCCTGTCTGCTGGCAGGAAGGCTAGCTGCTCCAGTCCTGCCCTGGTCACTCATCTGGTGCTTGGCAGGCACGGGCTGGGGCACATAGGCTCTGTGTGTGGTCCTTCCCAGGCAGGGCAGCTGGGTCTTCTTCACATGATAGGCTCAGGCTTCCAGGTGCAGCAAGCTGGACGAGCCTCAGTCAGAGTATTTTCCAAGTCCCTGCTGTGTCCATTCTGTGATAGACCCAGCAGCCAAGGTCAATAGCGTGGCGAAGCCCAGTCAGGGTGGGAGGGACTTCCCGAGGGCCAGCACACAGGCAGGATGAGCGTCAGAGCCGCTTCTGCCAACAGCCTCCTGCAAGGTTTAATGGAAGCGGAGAAAACCACAGAACCACCACGTGCCAGAAGCCGGAAGATGACTAAATAATAAAGACGGAAGCAGAAACCGGTGATGTAAAAAACAGAGTTGGTAAATGTGCTCAAGAACTTACCATCTGTAACAAAAACAATGCTGTCAATAAACTTTATCAAACATGAACCACAACAGAGAGTGAAACAGACACCACCAGAGCCCAAAGCAGCACCGAAGAGCAGGCCGGGAAAGCTTGGTGTGATATGCGGGTCCTAGCGACAGCGATGCATGGATGTATATTTTTAAATGATTATGGTTTAAATTTATTAAATGATGAATTGAAAGGTATTCATCATTTAATAAATTTAAATGATACTCTAAAGATGTGTACTTTACCAAGAGGAACTCAAGGACGAATACAAAGCTTGATTAGACCAACGACCAAGGTGGAAACCACGAGAAGCCAAGTACAGTCAGAAGCGACTGCCCAACAACAGGTGGAGGCCAGTGAGGGCCAGGGCACCTGTATAGCTGGCAACACAACAGAAGCTGGGCATGACCCCAAGACCAGTCAGAACTGGCCCCTCAGAGAAGCTGGGGCCAGAGATTGCACTCCTAGCCAGAGTCGTGACAGCGTAAATGCTCGTTGAGAACTGCGTTCATCATGTAAGCCCTAGTCTGCTTAGGCAAACGCACCCACACAAGATGTTATCCAATGAGGCTTATGGAGCACAAGAGACAACGAGAAGAGGAAATTAAAAAAAAAATAGCTATATCATAATGGGAAATGATTAACAATTTTAAAAGTTAGGTTTATTGAGTTTTCTTTTATATAAAAGCAAAACTCACTGTTAAAAAAATGTACAGTTCTACAAATTGTGACAAGAACGGAGGGTCATGTGTCAATACCTTATTCCTTAATCAAGATAAAGAATGCTTCTGTTACCTTCCTAAAGGTCTCTCGTTCCCCGTAAGGGTCAAGCCCCCTCCTCACCCACAGTCCCCAGCCGCTGACCTGTCTGCTGCCTCTACAGTTTGCCTTTTGCAATTTGCTATATAAACAGAGTCGTGTATTACGCAACCTTTGTCTCTGGCTTCTTTCAACTCAGTATAACGTGCTTGAGAGCCATCCATACTTTTGGACTTGATGGCTTGTGCTTTTGTCTTTTTTTCTGAGTCACATTTCACCGTAGGGATATACCATGACTTGTTCACTCATTCACCAGCTGATGGACATTTATCTGCAGCATTTTTTTTTCAATTGTGGACAAAGCTGCTGTGAAGATTCACATACAGGCATTTGCGTGACTCTGTGGTTCTAGTTCTCTTGGACAAACACCCAGACATGGGACTACTGGGTTGTTTGGTAATCCCAAACTGTATGTTTGGCTTCAAAAGAAACTGTCAGGCTGGTTTCCAATGGGGGGCTGTCACCGAGTTGCATTCCTACCAGCAAAGGATGAGAGTTCTAGGTGCTCCATGTTTTTGCCAGCAGTTGATATGATCGGTATTTTTACAGAATTTATTTCACTGAATTATTCTGGTTGGGGGGTTGTGCTTGCATTTCCGTGACACCCAGTGATGCCAAGTAGCTTCTCACAGACTTTGTGCTCATTTGGTATCCACCTGTTTCCTTCAGTGAAGTGTCTGTTCAAATCTTTTATCCATTTCATTTTTCAAATCGGAATGTCTATTTTCTTATTATTGACATCTGTAAACTTTTCAATATACTTTTTAAAACCAGTGTTTCACTAAACATTCAGGTCTTTTCTTTCAATCTCTGGCTGGTCAGTTTGTGTTCTTAAGAGTTCCTTTTCAATAAGCATTTTTTAGTTTTGATGAAGACCAGTGGAACATTTTCTCCTTCTGTGATTTATGCTTTCTGTGTCCTATCAAACTATTTGCTTAACTCAAAGCCATGAAGATTTTCTTCTATTTTCTGCTAGAAGTTGTACAGTTTTAGGGTTTTGACCTATGATTAATTCCAGATAATTTTTCTATATGGTCCAAGGTATGGATTGAGGTTAATTTTTCTGCATACAGAATCTAATTATTCTCGTACTACATTTTGAAATAATTATTCTCCAATGAATTGTCTTAGCACATTTATTGAAAATTAATTTAAAAATTTAAAGTACACAATAATACATACACACATGCTGTTGTTCAGTCGCCAGGTCGTGTCCAACTCTTCATGACCCCATGGACTGCACCATGCTAGGCTTGCCCGTCCCTCCGCATCTCCCAGAATTTGCCCAAGTTCATGTCCATTGCAGTGTTGATGCCAGCCAAGCACCATACGTATGTGTGCCCATAATGAAACTGATTCTAAAGTTTGTACGGAAAATCGAGGAAAGTAGAATAGACAGAACAGTTTTGGAAAGGAAGAACAAAGTGGGAAGACTCTTACTGATTTCAAGACTTACTATAAAGCTACAACAGCATGACCATGTGACAGAATGGTGTTGGTGAAAGGTAAGACGCCTAGGTTGATGGAGGGAGTCTGACAAGACCTGGATGGCTACAACTCAGAGAGAATTTCTGGAGAGAAACAGAGAGCAGAACCTGACGTCTGGAGGGGCTTTTCCCTTCCAGGTTGTTGCTGACTCTCCAGCCATGCATCAAAGGCTGAGGAACTGACCTCTGTCTACATACCAGTTGAGTTTGGGGGTCAAAGTTGGAGTTCATGGCTTGACAAAAACAGGGGACCTCACACACATGCTAGGATTTCAGGAGGAAAGTGAAAGGGTTAGTCATTCAGTCCTGTCTGACTCTTTGTGACCCCATGGACTATAACCTGCCAGGCTCCTCTGTCCATGGGATTCTCCAGGCAAGAATACTGGAGTGGGTTGCCATTTCCTCCTCCAGGGGATCTTCCTGACCCAGGGATCAAACCCGGGTCTCCTGCATTGCAGGCAGATTGTTTATCATCTGAGCCATTAGGTGGAGAACCTAAATACTCTCTGCTCTGGAATAGTGGGGAATGGGAAATAGCAGCCCTCACAAGGCCAGGCTTGAATCATCTTGCTCTCTAATTGGATTAGAGAATCCTGCTCTTGCCTGCTCACTGAATTAAAAAGCAAAGGCTTCATGGAACAGTGTCATTCAGAGGCTCCAATGACACTTACACTCTTTCGCATACCATGCTCAGCATTCTAAAAAGATAAGCAGACACTGATTGGATGTTAAGAAAAAAAAAGTGGAAAAACAGACTCACGGGAAATTTGGTTATTGGATACGTCAGAACAAATATTAAAATGACTATAGTTAAAGTATTCAATAACAAACCTAGACAGCATATTAAAAAACAGAGATATCACTTTACTGACAAAGGTCCGTATGAAGAATAGCTATGGTTTTCTCAGTAGTCATGTATGCATGTGCGAGCTGGACCATAAAGAAGGTTGAGTGCCAAAGAACTGATGCTTTCAAACTGTGGTGCTGGAGAAGATGCTAGAGAATCTCTTGGACAGCAAGGAGATCAAACCAGTTAATCCTGAAGGAAATCAATACTGGATATTCATTGGAAGGACTGATGCTGAAGCTTCAATATTTTGGCCCCTTGATATGAAGAGCTGACTCACTGTAAAAGACCCTGATGCTGGGAAAGATTGAGGGCAGGAGGAGGAGGTAGCGACGGAGGACGAGACAGTTGGATGGCGTCATCGACTCAGTAAGTTTCTGCAAACTCTGAGTGATAGTGAAGGACAGAGAAGACTGGCTTGCTGGGGTCCATGGGGTCTAAGAGTCAGACCTGACTTAGTGAGTGAACAACAAGAACAAATTAAAATATAAATGTTTAAAAAGTTATAAAGAAAATTCCGGCACTGCAAAAACCGCCAAAATAAAGAATTCAATTCAGTGTGTGCTCAGCCGTGTCCGACTCTCTGTTGCCCCATGGACTGTCTCCAACAGGTTCCCCTGTCCACGGGATTGTCCAGGCAAGAATACTGGAGGGGGTAACCATTCCCTTCTCCAGGGGATCTTCCTGACACAGAGACTGAACCCCCGTCTCCTGCATCTCCGGCATTGGAAGGCAGATTCTGTACCACTGTGCCACCTGGGAATCCCTAAAGAATTAAAAAACAAAGCAAAACAAAACAAATTTGCAGTTTGGGCATCACTTAAAAGAAAATTAATAAAATGGAGGCTAGAGGACAGACCGTCACTCACATCGCCCCAAGCGTCTGGGGAATTCCCGGGAGGGCGGGGACTTCCTGTTCTTTCATCTTCCCGAAAAGCAGTGCATTCTAATGAGGTCCTCAGGCCACTGGCTGCACGCAGACCGGGCAGCCTTGCTTCTTGCGTGGCCGGGGGACGGACGAAAGGCGGAGATTCCAGTTGGACTGTTCACTGTCTGCATTAGCGTTTCAATCATCTCAAGCAGGGGAGCAAGAATGCGAAAACGAGTTCAACCCATAGAAACGTCTAGAGCTGAACGTGGCTGCCAAAGCCCAGGGTGGAGGAAATGCCTTCCAAACAAGAGTCGGCTCTGCTCTGGTATCTGGAGCTTGTCCGCTCCACTCAACTTGTTGTTGTTGTTTTTATTTTCTTTAATTTTCATTTTATGTTGGAGCGTAGCCGATTTACCATGTTGTGTTAATTTTGGTATAGAGCAAAGTGAATCAGTTATACACATATATCTATTCTTTTTCAGATTCTTTTCCCATATAGATTAATACAGACTGTTGAAGAGCCTGTTGTTCATCTATTTTACATGTAGTAGTGTGCATCTGTTAATCCCAAACTCCTAATTCATCCCTCTCCCCTCCCTTTCCCCTTCAGTAACCATAAGTTTGTTTTCGAAGTCTGTGAGTCTATTTCTGTTTTGTAAGGACGTTTATTTGTATCATCATTTTAGCTGGGTTCCTAAAACTAAGCTTAGCACACCCTGTGTTTAGGTTATTTTAACTTGTTATCATAGAGTTGCTCCTGTAAGCATTCTTGTATTGACACCTCCACGTTACTGATGCGCCGAGTTGGGCGAAGGTTCATTTGGAGTTCTCCATAGGCTGTCACAGAAGGACATGAATGAACATCTTGGCCAACCCCTCCTTTGCTGACAGAAGGCCCTGGAACGTTGGAGGAGGTGTCCATTGTGAACATTCTGGTGCTTCTCTGAGTGGCTCTCTAGAGATTCTCTGCCAAGAAGCAGACTCTGCTCAGGACCTTACCTGCGTGTCACACGAATGCGGGAGAGAGAATTCCGGAAATCCTGGCCAAGCCAATGCACACAAGTGTCTTGTAACTACTTGACTTCTCTTGGGTCTGTATGTATTTTTGGTGTTGTTGTTTCTGTTTAGTTGCTCAGTTATGTTTGACTCCAAGGACTACAGCATGCCAGGCTTCCCTGTCCTTCACTGTCTCCCAGAGGTTGCTTAAACTCATGTTCATTGAGTTGGTGATGCCATCCAACCATCTCATCCTCTGTCGTCCCCTTCTCTTCCTGTCTTCAATCTTTCCCAGCCTCAGGGTCTTTTCCAATGAGTTGGTTCTTTCCATCAGGTGGCCAAAGTATTGGAGTTTCTGCATCAGTCCTTTCAATGAATATTTGGGGCCCATTTCCTTTGGGACTGACTGGTTGGATCTCCTTGCAGTCCAAGGGACTCTCAAGAGTCTTAAAGTGTTCTCTAGCACCACAGTTTGAAAGCACCAATTTTTTGGTGCTCAGCTTTCTTTATGGTCCAGCTCTTACATCCATACATCACTACTGAAAAAAAAAAAAAAAAGAAAAACCACCCATAGCTTTGACTATATGGACCTTTGTCAGCAAAGTGATATCTCTGCTTCTTAATATGCTGTCTAGGTTTGTCATAGCTTTCCTTCCACGGAGCAAGTGTCTTTTAATTTCATGGCTGCAGTCACCATCCGCAGTAATTCTGGAGCCCAAGAAAATAAAATCTGTCATTGCTTTCCCTGTGGCCCATTTTTCTTCTTTTGGAGCTGTCTTTGTCATACCTGGTTCGTAGGAGTTCTTCAAACGTTAAGAAAAACAGAGCCTTACCAGTTCATTTGCCTTTTAAATTTGTTAATGGCCTTTATTTTCCTTACGTTGTTTTTACTGTCGTACAGTATCTGTCGCCAGTAGATCCGCCAGCAGAGACAGTGCAGGAAAGCTTTCCTTACCCAGCGATGACAGAAGTATAATTGCTTTGTAGGTTATAGAAGTAAATATTGCCTTACAGATTAAGAGTTTAAAAATATTTTGGATCTTAAATTCATCTGGGATCTATTTTGGTGTAAGTGTAAAGGAGAGATCTGTCTCAATATTTTCCCAAGCGGCTAACTAATTATACTAATTATATTGATTGTAAAAAAAAAAAAAAAAGCCTCTTTTCCCCTTGGATTTGAAACATCACCTTTATCATAATTCCCACCCTCACCTTTTCTCTCTTTTGTTCCTTGCTTTTTTTTCTCTCCTGATGCTAACATCATACTCTTAATTACTGTAGCTTTGTAATTGGCTTTAATATCTAGAGTGAATGTAATTTTGTGATTAATGAATCTATTGAAGTTGTAATTCCATGCCCATTTGGGCTCTGCCTTTCTCCTTAAAGGCTGTTGTTTATGGAAATAAAAGCGGCTTCCCAGGTGACTCAGCAGGTGAAAAAACCGCCTTGCCAATGCAGGAGACACAGGAGACTCGGGTTTGAGTCTCAATCGAGTCCTGATCCCTGGGTTGGGAGGAAATGGCAACACACTCCAGTATTATTTCCTGGAAAATTCCATGGCCAGTGAGGCCTGGTGGACTTCGGTCCATGGGGTTCCAAAGAATTGGACACGGCTTAGTGACTGAGCATGCACGTGGATATAAACATCTCCTTTTAATCTAATTTCATACTCTTTCCCTCTGTTCCTCGACCTTCCCAGCCTGGCATGGGGATGTCCTGCCCTCTGCCTCTCTGGGAACTCTCAGCCCCAACCTGAGAGAAACCCTTTCTGTACTTTTCCCCATGTTGTTGTTGATCAGTCACTCAGTCGAGTCAGACTCTTGGTGGCCCAGCAGCACGCCAGGCTCCCCTGTCCAGCACCACCTCCGGGAGCTTGCTCAAGCTCGTGCCCATTGAGTCGATGATGCCATCCGACCCCCTCGCCCTCTGTCGTCCCCTTCTCCTCCTGCCTTCAGTTCTTCCCCAGAGCACCTGGCTTTTTTCCTTACTATACTTATACAGTTCATCATTTTGCAAGGATATGGATGAAACATGCCTAACATATGCCACCCTCCCCCAAACTGGAAATTAAATCCATAAGGCAGAAACCATACTCACCGCAGTTCACTCAGTGTCTGCAAAAGCAAGTACTTGGAATCAGTGAGTGAACGCTGACCTCCTCTGAATGACGCCGAGCGCTCCCTGTAGACTGGCCAGAACCTAACTTTCTACATCATTTCTCCATGTTCCTTCTCCCTCCAGATCTCTTTCCCGAGCCACCATCGGCTTCGGCTGTCCCCTCTGCTCGGGACTCCTTCACTGTCCTCTCCCTGCTGGACATTCGTCTACCCTTCCAGGTCAAGGCCAGCCCTAGCCTCTTCAGTGGAAGCTTCCAAGAAGCTGCAGGCAGAGCAGAGGCGCCCCCACCTTCTGTCTCCGCCTGACCCGCCTGATTCAAGGGCGGTGTCCTTAGGATGAAACTCTTCCCACCCAGGCCCCCGCCGGGTCTGTCTGGGCTGGCTGAACTGGCAAAGGCATAAAATGAACTTCCCTCCAACAAAATAAAGTGGAAAATCTATTCAATCAATCCAAATACCAAGGGGCCTCTCTAATTCAGTGCCGACAATCACCGCTTCCTCTCTGTGTGTCTTTTCCTTCTGGCTGAGGCTCTGAAGTATTTTGCATCTAAAAACAAAAAACAGAAAACAAAACCCACAACTTGAATTTGCCCTTATTTGGGATCAAGATATGATTGAGTTCTCTTGCCACAAATATACACCCTAAATCAAATAACTTGATTGGTATTTAATTTTCTGCTCGCTGTTTGCCTTCCCTCGGCTGTCAGCAGATGGGGTCTGTTTGTATCCGGGTGTGATTTTTAGAATGAAGAGTTAAAGCTGCTCATTATGGCCACCCGTCCTGTGAATTCCCCAGACACTCCTGAGCCTGTCTGTCCAGCTTCCTTCCAGACAGTTTCAGCGCCCAGCCTGCATGTCTTGGTTCTCACGGTCAGGAAAGCTTTGCTTGCGCGCAGGCCAGAGTCAGCGCTACAGGAGGGTGTGTAAGGTGTGGTGCGGTCTTCTCACGGCTCTGTCGCCCTTGCCGGGCCCGTGGGGCGGTGGTGGTGGGGAGCTGGTGCAGAGTAGACTTTTTTTTGCAGAGAAGCAGGCGGGGCGAGGAGGGGAGAGGGTGATGGGTATGTTGACCTTGCTACCTTCTGCATCCTCTCCTCCAGGGCCTCCCACCTGCCCCCTAGCTGCGCAGACCAGAGGCCTTCTGGTCTCCAGTCACTTTCTGAACCCCTCTCCCCACCACATCCACGTCCTTCCTCCTGGCCCAGCCTCGTCTCCCTGGGGGATCTCCCTTCTATTTTCAGCACCCCTCCCCACTGAGGGGTCTGACGTGGGGTCCCTCTCTATACTCCGAGCCTGGAGGTCACAGGGGTGCCTTCAACATGACATCCAATCCAGCCACTCTCTGTTGTGTCCCTCTCAACCTATGTGTTTCAACCTAACCCCCAGGTGGCGATATTAGGAAAGTGAAAAAGTGTTAGCCCCTCAGTCTTGTTTGACCCTTGGCAAGCCCATGGACTGTAACCCTCTAGGCTTCTCTGTCATGAGATTTCCCAGGCAAAACTACAAGAATGGGTCGCCATGCCCTCCTCCAGGGCACCTTTCCAACCTGGGTCTCCTGAATTGTGGGCAGATTCTCTACCATCTGAGCCACTTGGGAAGCCTTGGTGATCTCATGAAGTGGGGCCTTTGGGAGATGATTAGGCCTTGAGGGTGGAGCCCCCCAGGGGGATTAGTACCCTCGTAAAAGTGGCCTCACCTTCTCTGTCGCATGAGGACATGGGGATTAGATGACTGTCTGTAAACCACGAAGCAGGCTCCCGTCAGACGTGAAGTCAGCTGGCACTTTGACACTGGACTTCTAGTCTCCAGAATCGTGAGAAACAAAATCTGTTGCTTATAGACGGCTGAGTCTGTGCTGTTCTGTTTTAGCAGCTGCAATGGACTGAAGCACCCTTCTAGTCCAAATGAATCAGTGGCTCTTGAATTACAAACCTGAATCCCCAGTGTGGCAGGTGAGGCTTGGAGGTGTGGGCCCTGGGCCTTCCCCAAGGCATCAGGACTTAGCTTCTCTCTGCTCTCTGCGCCCCAGCCCCTCTTCCACAGCTGCTGGTTGCCTGGTAACCAGTTATAGAGGAGATGAGGAAGGGGACCAAGGAAAGGAGAGGGGGAAGGAAGTTGACTGAAATTGGTTAAAAGCAGAAATCCCACTACTGGGCATATACTTGGAGAAAACCACAATTCTAAAAGACACAGATACCCCAGTGTTCACTGCAGACGTATTTACAATAGCCAGGGCATAGAAGCAACAACCTAGACGTCCACTGCCAGGTGCGTGCATAAGGAAACTATGACACATATATACCGTGGGATATGACTCAGCCACAAACAGGGATACACTGGAGTCAGTGGCAGCGAGGTGGACAAACCTAGAGCCTGTTACACAGAGTGAAGTGACTCGGAAGGAGAAAAACAGATACCTGTGTTAAGGCACATATACGGCATCTGGAAAATGCTGAACCTGTTTGCAGGGAAGGGCTGGAGAGGCAGATATCGAGAACGGACTTGTAGGCACAGCAGGGGAAGGGGGGAACGAGAGGAGACAGTAACATTGACACATACAGGCTATCATGCGATGCTCTCTGATGACCTGGAAGGGCGGGAGGGGAGGGGGGACGGGATGGGGAGGGGAGGGGATGTATGTATGTTTATGGCTGATTCGTGTTGTTGTATGACAGAGACCAACCCAACCTTGTAAAGCAATTTTTCTCCAATTAAAAAATAAATTTATGTATGAAAAAGGAGAAAGTAACTCTCAACTCAGCAGAACCATTTCTCGTGGAGGAGGGTGCAGTGAAATTGGTGTCATTCGTGGCTGGTGGCTTTGTAAATTGGTGCCATTTGCTCAGAAAATGGTCTGGCAGCAAGTAACAAAAGCTGTAAAAAACGTTCACACCCTGTGGAAATAATCTAAAATGTGGAAACTTTTTTATTTTTCTAGGGAAAAAGGATGTTCACAGAGCATTATGAATGCAGCAAGGGCAGCCTCTATGCAGACAGGGGTCCAAGTTTAGCTGTTTATAGAACGGCGGGCTTAGAATTTCCTGGGGGAAAAATCCTCACCTAACTATGTGCTTTGATGTTGATGAGCTATTTGACGATTGGAAATGCTTATCATCTTTTTATTTTCAATTTCTCACGCTTGCGTGCTAGGTCGTGTCTGACTCTGTGGCCCCATGCACTGCAGCCCGCCAGGCTCCTCTGTCCGTGGGATTCTCTAGGCAAGAAGGCTGGGGTGGGCTGCCATTCCTTCTGCAGGGGGTCTTCCTGACCCAGGGACCCAACCCACCTCTCTTATGTCTCCTGCGTTGGGAGGCGGGCTCTTTCCCACTAGCGCCACCTGGGGGTAGTAAATACATTGGCCGCTGCTGTGCGCTAACTCACAACTCCCTCCTCACAAACAGCCACGCTAAGGATGCTGACCAGGTCTGGACACACTGGTCCCCACAAGCTCTGGTGCAGCCTAAGGACTTTGCTTGCTTCAGAAGCCGGCTCAGGCTCCTGGTTGCATCAGGCACCTGGGGTCTGTGCCCCCTGAGTGAGCCGTTGGCCGGCCCCTCCTCCACAGCCTCCCCCGACCACGTGGCTGACCTGTCCCTATCTGTCCGTCCCCAAAGGGCCTCTTGCTTTATTGTTGCTTTGACAGTGTCGCCTGCACCCAAGGCCTTACTTAGTAACTCTCCTTTGCGTTTGCTGGTTCCCGTTCACGGCAATGCCCGACCTGCAGGCGGCACTCTGTGCTTCCATTGTGGTTGAATCAAGGCGTGAAAGGTGGATGCTGATCCCCTCCGCATCTGCCGTGACGGTCCCATTCATTCATTTACTCCCCAAACGCGGTTTATGGGACATCAGCATCCACAGGCACCGAGCTGGTGACGCGCTCCGAGAGCGGATCCGCCCATCACGGGGGGCTTCCGTGGAGCGCGCTGCTCTTTGGGGAGAAGTTCCTGTCCCACCTCCAGCATCCTTCCTGGTTCACCCTGGCTGACAAAGTGCCTGTAACGATACTGCTGGGAGAGCAGGGTTTCGCCCCGTGCCCTCCATTTTAATGGAGTCTGTCTTCCACTGCGTGCTTTAATACTGTTAGAAGCAAATCAAAATTAATGAGATTACCTCCTTTGAAATGTTACATATAATTAACCTCGAATTAAGGACAATATGCATTTGAATTTGCCAATCAGTAACACCTCGAGATCGCTGAAATGCGCGGCAGCAAATACACATTGATTCTAATCTGCCAGTTGAGCGTCTCAAGGAAAATCGCTTTGAGGACCCACCAGTGAAGTCCTCACTGGGGTCAGGACAGGGGTTTGCAGGCCAGCGTGCACCCTCCCTGCTGTGTGGTCCCAGTCCTTTCTGCTGGTGGTGATGGGGGCGGGGCGGGATGGGGAGACCTCTGTCTTCAGGAGAAGATGGTTCCGTCAAAGAAGAGGCATAACCAAGAAGAGACTCCCCACGATGACCAGTGCCCAGAGTCCCCTTCAAGGGCACCCAGCTCTGACCACGAGAACTGCTGTCCGGCTTCTCTCCCATCACCTTCTGCCTTCTTAGAACGTCCCCCCACCCCCTCCTGGGTGCAGAGGGTGGAGACTTTCTGGGCTTCTGGCAACGACATCGGTGGACCCCCTCCAGAGGGTTCCCTGCTGCCCCTTCAACCTGGACAAAACAATTCATGGTGAGCCCTGGTGGTTTGTAAAACCCCAAGGATTTAGGCTTCTCAAGTATAAGGCTGCAGAGCAACTTTCAAAAATCACATTAACTGATTGTAATGTTTTTCAGTCCTTTGTGTTAATGCATCGTATTTTTTATCCACTCATTACTCATGAATATCCAGCTTGTTCCTACTTTTGTGTTCTCATGAATAACGCTGCTTTGAACATCTGTGTCCAGGAATTTGTACAGACGTAAGTTCTCGCTTCTCTTGAGCAGACCGGCTCCTCCGCTTCATTGGTGCTATTGGTGCTGGTCCTCAGGGCAGCTGCTGTAGTTCTTGCTGGATCCTTCCAGCTGATGTCAAAGGTCAACCATGAATAGTGCAAATTCTGGAGGTCCCGAGGGGGCCGCTGTTCCTCTTCCCCACCACGTGTCTGGAGGGAGCCCAGGGCAGTGTCGCCTCTGCGTCCCCAGCCCTTCGCTGCTCTGGTCCCCACTCCCGGAGACCGTTTCTGTCTTCATGCTTGCTCAGCTGCACAGCTGTGGGGACCCAGTACCATTCATCTTGGCAATACATCCTTGTCATGGAGCCTTGATGGAGGCGTTTGTACAGTCCCCCCCAAATTCATGTCTATATGAAGCCTCAGAAAGTGATCTTATTTGGAAATAAAGTCTTTGCAGATCATGCAATTACGTGAAGGACTGAGACGTGATTGTGCTGGACTAGGGTTGCCCTCGATCCACCAAGAGTGGCCTCTGGGACACAGAGGATATGAACAGGACGCAGATGCTGAGGGAGGCGGCCCCGATCCAAGGGCTGCTGCAGCCCCCAGCAGCTGGAAGAGGCAGGAAAGAGCCTCCCTCTGAGCCTCTGAAGGAGTCTGGCCTGCTGACACCTTGATCTCAGACTCCTGGGCTTCAGGACTACGAGAGCAACTGTTGTTGTCTTGAGCTGGCTGGTTCGTGGTGACCTCCGTGGGCTCAGAGAGGGGCATGTGCTGTGTCGCTTCCGGTGTCATTGATTTAACTCCACAAGCTGCCCACAAGGGTGCATCCTCGCTTCCTCCTGGAATTGTGCCTGGATGGCCGACCGCCCCTCCCCGGGAAGCGCCCCCATCTCCCCCTGCCCGGGCTTCCTTGCCTCTCCTTCCAGACACTCACCTCTGTTTCAGCTGTTACTTATTTTTTCACTGTGCCCACTGCGTTTGTGTGGGCTCCTAGAGGGCCTCATCTATGCAATATTTCATCCCCAAACGTAGCTCCATCTCTTGCATGCAAACACCCATCATTGGATGGTTGGACGGGTCCATGTGGCTTGTTTGGGCGAAGCAGATGGCTAGGTCCATTCGGAACACACCGTGTGTCCAGCAGACTATGTACATGCCCAGACTTCGCTGATTTGGACAAGCCAGTTCAATTCACATTGGCAGATGTTTACCCACCCCTGATTCTGCCAGGCACAGTGCCAGGGGCTGGGGATTCAGGCACAATTCTTGTTCCTGAGCGTAGGGGAGAAAACACACAGCAGTAAGGCATGCAGAGATTTAACTTTCTAATTTCGGAATTAGTTTGTATTCATTGCTGTTGTTCAGTCGCTAAGTTATGTCTGATTCTTTGTGACCCCGTGGACTGCAGCATGCCATCCTTCTCTGCCCTTCACTATATCCCGGAGTTTGCTCAAAGTCATGTCTACTGAATCGGTGATACCATCCAACCATCTCAGCCTCTGCCAGCCCCTTCTCTTTTTGCCCTCAATCTTTCCCAGCTTCAGGGTCTTTTCCAATCAGTTAGCTCTTTGCATCACAAGGCTAAAGTATTGGAGCTTCAGCTTTAGCATCCGTCCTTTTAATGAAAATTCAGGGTTGATTTCCTTTAAGATTGACTGGTTGGATCTCCTTGCAGTCTAAGGGACTCTCAGGAGTCTTATCCAACACCACAATTCAACAGCATCGTTTCGTCGGCTCTCAGCCTTCTTTATGGTCCAGCTCTCACATCTGTACTGGCTCCTGGAAAAATCATAGCTTGACTGTATGGACCTTTATTGACAAAGCAATGTGTTCACTGAGGAATGCTTTGGAATTCCAGAGAAACAGGAAGGAGATGTTACTCTCAAGCCCCCAGCAGGAAACAGTCATCTGGGAGCACAGATCCAGACGTGTTCACACGAGGTCCTGATCACACGCTGGATTTTGCAACTTGTCTTCTATTCACTTCACATCTTTCAGTGACAGTTAAACTAGGCCCATGCCATTTGTTACAAGACTGAGTCAGAATGTTCATCAGCCTGCTCTCATTTTAATTCATTCAATCAGTCTCCCATTGTAGGATATTTAAGCTTCTCCAGTTTTTAAAAATACCACCATTATTTTGAAATGTAAATTGGTTTTAAATTGCAAAATTACTACCTGTCATTGAAAAAATACTAATGGTGCATAAGGGCATGTCAAAAAAAAAAAAAAAATCACCTTTCCCCTCACCTCTGGTCTTGAGAAGTAACAACTGTTAATGGTATCTTTATTGGAAGTTTCCAGGCCCTCACAAGCATGGATGTGTGTGTATATGTGTATATATATGCACACAAATACATAGAGCTAGATGGATAGGTAGGTATATATGCCTGTGTGCATATTACTTAATCTGTGTGATTCAAGAAGTTCAAGATCTATAGTACACTTATATGTCTGTGTAAATTACTTTGCTGACAAAGGTCTGTCTAGTCAAAGCTATGGTTTTTCTAGTAGTATTTTACAAATGTGAGAGCTGGAACATAAAGAAGGCTGAGAGCCAACGAAATGATGATTTTGAACTGTGGTGCTGGAAAAGACCAGTGAGAGTTCCTCGGACAGCAAGGAGATCAAACCAGTCAACCCTAAGGGAAATCAACCCTGAATTTTCACTGGAAGGACTGATGCTAAAGTTGAAGCTCCAAAACTTTGGCTGCCTGGTGAGAAGAACTGATTCATTAGAAAAGAGCCTGATGCTGGGAAAGACTGAATGTGGGAGGAGAAGGGGACAACAGAGGATGAGATGGTTGGGTGACATCACCGACTCAGTAGACATAAGTTTGAGCAAGCTCTGGGTGTTGGTGATGGACAGGGAAGCCCGGTGTGCTGCAGTCAATGGGGTCACAAAGAGTCGGACAGGACTGAGTGACTGAATTGAACTATATGTCTATGTAACTATCCATCCATCTTATCCATATGTGTGTGTTAGTAGCTCAGTTGTGTCCAACTCTTTGTAATCCCATGGACTGTAATCCACCAGGCTCTCCTCTGTCCATGGAATTCTCTAGGCAAGAATACTGGAGTGGGTTGCCATTCCCTTCTCCAGGGGATCTTCCCAGCTTAGGGTCTCCTGCATTGCAGGCAGATTCTCTGCCTTTTGAACCACCAGGGAAGCCATAGTCCATCTATATCTGTCTGTCCATCTCTCCATCCATGTATCAATCCTGTTGTTGCTGTCATTAAGTCACGCCCAACTCTTTGCACCCTGTGGACTGCAGCACGCCAGGCTTCCCTGCCCTCCACCATCTCCCAGAGTTGACTCAGATTCATGTCCACCGAGTCGGTGATGCCATCCAGCCACCTCATCGTCTGCTGTTCCCTTCTCTTCCTGCTCCCATTCTTTCCCAGCACCAGGGGCTTTCCCAATGAGTCGGCTCTTTGCATCAGGTGGCCAACGTTTTGGAGCTTCAGCTTCAGTAACAGTCCTTCCAGTAAATATTGAGGGTTGATTTCCTTTAAGATTGACTGGTTTGATTTCCATACAGTCAAAGCTATGGTTTTCTCCAGTAGTCATGTATGGATGTGAGAGCTGGACCATAAAGAAGGCTGACAGCCAAAGAATTGATGCTTTTGAACTGTGATGCTGGAGAAGACTCTTGAGAGTCCCTTGGACTGCACGGAGATCATCCATCCCATTGTGTACCTGTTAGCTATGGTGTGTCTCTGTGTCTCTCCATCCATCTTTGTACAGAAAAGGAGTCATTTTGCATATAAAATTCACCTTGCTCATTACACTTCCTGTGACTTATGCCTTTTCCCACACCAGCACAGAAAAATCTCCGTCATTATGTTTTAAGATCTGTGTTACAGAAATTTCCAAGCATATAGAAAAGTAAGAAGTGTGTTATAATGAACCTCCACGCACACATCACCCAGCTTCTATAATTACCATGGCCCATCTCGCCCACTCTCCACCCTGACAGGGTTGTCGGGAAGCAAATTCCAGACATCATCTCCTTTCTTTCATAAATACTTGAGTATCTGTCTTGAAAAGATCCAGGGCTATATTGTATCTGAATCACTTGACAATGATTCCTTAAGGTGATAAAATAACCATTATTCAAATGTCCCTGTTTGTGTCATTATTTTTATTTTCCTATTTCTTTGACTTATGAAGCCAAATGAGTACAGACTTTGCATTTATCAGGGCGCCTGTTTATTCCTTTTAATCTAGATGTTTGCCTTCCCTCTTTTCCCTCCCCTTTATCTATTGCTTGTCTTAGAGACTTTCATATATCCTGAATTTTGCTGAATTCTTTTCCTACGGTGTGTTTACCATGTTCTCTGGATGTATTGTGCTTTCTCTGAAATATTTGAGGAAAGGTATAGATTGCTGGTCCTTTAGCTTCAAAAACTTCCATGTGTATTTCCTAAAAACAATAGCGTTTTCTTTCATATTTACAGTTGCAAATGTCAGAATGTCAGCAGTGGAAAATCCTGTCTATCTCCTCTGCCGATGTTATGCAGGTTTTGGTAAATGTCCCACTGAGGTCTGTACAGCAAAACGAAGCCCCTGTCTCTAGGCTGCATGCCGTGGGTCCTCTCACCTGGAGACCTGCCTCTGTGTACCTTAGTCTTTCATGACTTGGGACTCTCGGGTTATGATTTTTATGGAGTGCCCCTCATTTTTGTATTTGTCTAATGTTTCCTAAACATCCAACTCCATTTATGCAATTTGGGCAGAATCACACGAAGACGGAGTTGTGTCCCTCTCGGCTCACAGAATCAGGAGGCTCTTGGGGTGGGCTTGCACTATGGTAAGCGCCCTTTGACCTCCGGTTGGAGACGGGGTCAGCCAGCTTTCTTCCCTGGAAAGCTACAATTGTCCCCTTTGCAGTTCGCAAGTGTCTTATGGAGAGATGCTTCGAGCTTATGTAAATATCCTGTTGTTTTTCAAAGTTCACCCTTTAGCTTTATCATCCATCTGTTAATGACTGTTGCTTGAATCAATTAGTATTAAATGGTTACCAAATGAGGATTTTCTATTTATATATCTCTGCCTATGTGCCCCCTTCATGGATCACTGCCTTGTCCTGAAAAAGGGGGCTTGCATAACTCGATGAAGCTGTGAGCCATGCTGTACAGGATGTGACTTGGTGACTGAACGACAGTAGCAATCCACGTACCATCTAACTGCCAAGACTGATAAGAAGTTCATTGAATAGTTTCTCTCTCTGGGGTTGAGCACTGATCGGGGACACTGTTGCATCCTTCGTTTCATTTGCTTTTGACTTGGAGGGATCACTTTTTAGTTTTGGCTGGTTTTACAAGCACGGACGTCTTCTGTTTCATCCTTTGCAGCGTCCGCAGGCTTTGCCACTACACACACCCGCCATAAGGCTTTTCCTAATCAGTCCACACTGGAGGAGGGCATGGCAACCCACTCCAGGATTCTTGCCTGGAGAATCTCATGGACAGAGGAGAGTCTGGAGAGCTACAGTTCATGGGGTCGCAGAGTCAGACACGACTGAGCGACTTTCACTCACTCAAACAGTCCACAAGTGATGGTACTTTATTGTCTCCAATTTTAGTTTCTGTCATCAACAACCATCGATGATGCCTGGGTATGTATGCGTGTAGGTGTTTAACAAAACTGTAGTGTTGTGAAGATATAAGAAAGGCTTCCTGAAGGAAGTGCCATTTGAATCAAGTAGTTTAGGATTGGGTTGAAAGCTTAGTGAATAAATGAAGAAGAGCATCCTGGGGGACAGGGAAGAGAAGGAAGCTATTAGGGCCAGCGTGGTTGGCATCTGTAGCCAGAGAGGGCAGAAGGTGCGAGTCAGGACCTCGGCTGGAAGGCAGGGGGTGAAATGACTGGTTATCTAAAAGGAAATGTGCGTTTTGAAGGGTTGAGAAAAGTGCCTGCTGTAGGAGACTGCTTGGGCTGCGTAACAAAGTTCACAGAACGGGTGTCTCAAACTACAGGCCTTTACTCCCTCGGGGTTCGGAGGCTGGACATCGGGCTCCGGGTGCAGCAGGGCTGGTTCCTCCCTGACGTGAAGGTGTCCGTCTTCTCCCACGTCCTCACAAGGTCATCCCTCTGTGTGTGCGACCTGCTCGCCTCTTCTCGTAAGAGCCCTAGTCATGCTGGGTCAGAGCCCACCTTGTGTGCTAAGTCGCTCAGTCATGTCCGACTGTTTGCAACGCCATGGACTGCAGCCTGCCAGGCCCCTCTGTCCATGGGATGCTCCAGGCAAGAATACTGGAGTGGGTTGCCATTTCCTTGCCCAAAGGATCTTCTCGATCCTGGGGATTGAACCCAGGTTTCTTGCATTGCAGTTGGATTCTTTACTGGCTGAGCCACCAGGGAAGTCACTTTTTAGAAATAAGAAGCTTCTAGAAACCATACTGGGTACCAACAATTCTCCAATAGAGCAGGGTGGTGGAGAGGTCTTACTAGGTTTGGATCATCTTTCATAGCCCATTACACTGAAATGTCTGCTTTAAAAAATCTGAAACTACTTGTTTTTTTCCTCCTGAATTAAGGGGAGCACCTACAATCACGTTCCATTACGGGCCTTATGGTGAGCTTTGTCAAACACATGCTCAGGGAATTGTTGGTCCACCTCTGAAATTAGCTTAAATGTTGAGTTAGTAGAGTCCCCAAATTGTCATTTACATCTCTCCAGCGATTCAATTTACGCCAGGTGCTACTCATCCCATCTTCAGGATGACCCTGGAGACAGCCGCTGTCTGAAGAAAGTGCCTGCAGGCAGAGTGAGGGCAGAGACCAGCAGGTGTGCACAACCAACCGCTCCTGCTGAAGGTACGTCGCGTTTCAGCAACGGTTTATTATGATTTAGGAGGCAGACAATTGCATAGCAGATGGTCAATAGAAGCTATTTGCTGCTTTCATAAGTCGTTTTTCATATCATTAATTTTTTGTATATGTTTCATTAGTTTCAGGGTAATCTATATTCCCCTTTCTTATGAAATGCATCACTGCAGACTGAGACCCCTTCTGCACATCGCCGGGGAGGGCGATGCCATCGGGGACTCTCGGTGTGACTAGCCTTCCAGGAATTCCAGAGACATGACCCTCTCCACACTAGCACAGAGCCGGAGCGACTCATCCCCCATGTCCCCTCCCTCCCTGCATTTGCTCAGTGCACACCCCCACATTCCAGCTGGGTGGCAGGGTCTGCAGGAGGCTCTGGGCACACAGAGACAAATGGGACGCGGTCCCCACCCCCGCGAGCTCACGGCCATGAAGGAGACAGACAGATCAATTGCAATCCCCTAAGTGCTCTAGCAGAGGGTGGTCCAAAGTGTTTTGGGAATCCAGTGGAGGGGGCCGCTGAAGGAACTGGTTTAATCGCATCTTTCTTTTCTTTGAGGGGAGATGGGTCATCGATCTCAGCAGGAAGCAGAGACAGGAGAACTCAACCCAGCAGAGCTCTTGGCACTGAGAAGAGTCTGATACGAGGAATTAGCCTGGAAGGGAAAGTAACCCAGGGTCAAGTGTGATGGGCGCTGACGGGGAGGGCGGAGCGGAGCTGATAAAGGAAATAGGACAGGGTTGGAGAGCAGCGGGGGAGTGCGGCTGGGGTGTGATGAGTGACTGGGCAGGGGGCCAAGCATCCTCTGCCCCGGCTGCCCCTCCCCTGACCATCTCTCTGTCCCCCACTCTGTTACGACACTCTCTGCCGGGTGGGCTAGGTCTGGCCCTCCTTGGGTGGAGTTTCCATGCTGCACATAGAGGCTCTCCGCATAGGTAGGACCAGACCTTCCCTGCACCTGGAGATGCAGGGAGCTCCCCAGGAGGCTAAGGATGGCATGGGGGCCCGCGCTGGCATGAAGCGCCATCAGCCTGCTCTCTGCCACGTCTCCATCACCTGTCCTCCCAGCCTGGCTTCAGCCTCCTTGGCTCTGTGGCCTCCCTAAAGGCGCTGCTTGCTTCCCACTCGGAGGGGAGCTCCTTCAACTGATGTGTGCACAGTGCCCTTGGGGGAACAGGTGGAGGTTCAGGCTGGGGGTACAGAAGTGAATGAGCAAAGCAAACTGACGCCATGTGGCTTGTGTCTGTGCGGAGACTTGGGTTGATGACAATAAGTTTACAAAAACAATAAATAAATTATAAATGATGTTTTATTGGACAGCAAATGCTAGGGAGAATGATCACACCTATGGGGGTGAGGTTTGGGGTGAGGAGGATGGCAGTTTTAAAGAGGAGGCTCCCGGAAGACCCTGCCACGGAGCACAGGCTGGAAGGAGGGGACTAAGGGGAGAAACCCTGGGGCTATCTGGGGCAGGGAGGGCAACCACAGAGATGCTGAGCTGGGAGATGATCAGATGAGGGACCCAGAAGGGAAGGAACAGGTCAGGATGGGGGCGCAGAGTGAGATCCCTCGAGAGGAGGAGGCGCCGAGGAGCTTTGAGCTCCGCTCCATCCCTGCCTGCACTTCAGAAGGATCAGGTTTGGCTCCAGGACTGAGAATGGGCTGTGGGAGCAGCGAGAGGCAGTGGGGACCAGCTGGAAGCTTGGCGGCGACCAAGGGAGAGGCTCCAGGCTCTGCTTCTCCCCGAGTCCGCGGGTGGACCGCATATCCAGGGCTTTGGTCTGGATATGCAGGAGCGGTCAGGTGCAGTTTCCCGACACAGGGAGGAGCGTGGGGGTCAGGGGACGGGGGCCAGAGACACAAGGGTGTGTGCATGTGCGAGCCCATCAGACGTCCCCAGGGTCATGGAGGAGGGAGCTGGAGGGTCCAGTCTCAAGTTCAGGTGAGGGACATTCGGACACGGTCAGCACCCAGTGGCACTTACAGCTGTGGCTGGTAGACAGCGAGGGGAGCAGGCCTGGACATGGAAGGGGCCAGGCCAGCAGGCATGGGACGATCTGGCATCTGGACGGAAGAAGGGAACGGAGAGGATCTGACAAGCGATGCCTGTCGGCCACGATGCACACAGCCAGCAGGGCTGCCCGGAGGCAGACCACAGGCTCGCTCCAGGCTCCTGACCTGAGCGAGGCCATCTGGGGTGGATGTTGATCCGCACATCTAGGGAAAGAAACCAGGACAGACATTCACTAAGCAACTAGGAAAAATGAGTTCCCCAGGTTTGGACTGCATATTGAGGGCAAGACAACGTGGAGGCTAACACTTCCCAGAAATGCTGGATCTTCTAGGGAAAGGGGGCTCTGAGGTGCAGGACAGCGTGTTTGGAAGGCGAGCATCACTCTATCCGAATCATGCCTGGGGCCAGCTCCGATTTCTGTCTGTGCCCACAGTTGTCACTTTCAGCTGGAGAGAGCCATGACTCCCTTCTGTCTGCCATGAATTCTGAAGTCTGCAGGCGGGCACGCTCGGCGACTGAGAGACAGACTGTTTGCAATTGTTGACTTGACACATGTGACTAAGTGTTCAATAAGTTATCTTTCAAATTACCCTGCCAAGCTCATCATGACAGGGGAGCGTGATAACACGGTTCTCGGAAGGAGGGGCGGGGGTTTGCACTGGACAGCTGGTTGCAGCTGGCCTCTGGGGTGTGGCCAGTGGACGAGGAGATGGCTGGGAGAGAGCGTGCACCCGCCATCTGCAGCTAAACCTCGATGTGGACACCTGGAAAGCGCGAGTTCATGGTTGTCCACAGAGAACCTGGCCACCAACCCCATGACACGGGCTGCCCAGGTCTGGTGTCCTGGATGCTCTGATAAGGGTGGGTCGAGACACTAACAACATGTATCCATGTCTATTAACTTGATTGCAGAGGGAGGACCTCAACCTGGGGCCAAGCAGCTAAGCTCAAGACTTCCAGCTTTTAAAACCCATGGCTTTGCACCCACCCCTGTGCTGGGTGCTGGGGGAAGAAGGAAAAAGAAATGATTGTAACGAGCATGAGATCTGAAGTCCGAGAGCTCTGTTTTCATCCTGTTTTGTACCATCCTGAGTCACCCCTTGTCACTGACTTGGCAATCTCCTGTGAAGTAGGGAACATATTACCATCTCCACCTCCCAGTGGGAAAAGGAGGTCCCTGTTGAAGTTCTTGCCTGGTCTGTGGGACTGAGGATTGGTGCTTTGCTCAGGGACAAAGCTCTCTCTGCTTTGTGGACCAGTTCCAAATCCTCTTAGATGACAGAAGAGCTTCTTAAATCTTCTGATATAATGATCTGAAAACTGGGTCATGTGGCATTGGGGATCTTAGTTCCCCAACCAGGGGTAGAACCTATGTCCCCTGCAGCAGGAGCACAGAGTTTTCACCACTGGACTACCAGGGAAGTCCCCAGAACTGTGGGTTTTTTTGTGGTTTACAAAACTGAGGCTAATCTTTTATCAAACGTGGATGGACATGATTTTGTGACCATTTACTGAAGGGTTACCTATACTTCTCTTGGATATCTGTAAAGTATTATTTCAATCATGTCAACTGATATTTTTTTCCTCTTTTTATGTTGCAAAGCAGATTTACCTGCATGCAGGATAATGGGGATTGGGATCCTAGATGGAAAGGAGAGCTACCATCTGTCAACTGGAGACTTAATGCTGGAAAAGGGTGTGACAAGTAGGACTGTCAATGGATAAGCTGCGGGGCCATCTTTCCAGCTGGCAGAGTCTCTGGGACCCAATGGACCTCCCTGTGTGCCCCCTCTGCCAACGCCCATGCATGACGCAGCCAGCAGAGACACACCAGGTCTTTGGGTTAGGCAGCTCTGGAGAGACATTTGTGAGGCCCCAGGGACCTTGTCATTGGCTGGGCAGTGGTCGGTGGGAGGCAGGGCAGGTTTCCTGTCGGTGCAGAAGGAGGTGACTTTGTGGTTTCTGGGCAGGGCTTCCACCAGGAGACAAGCCGTAGGGAGGCTGGGGAGACAGACAGGGCATGACCCAGGTGACCAGAGGTAAGCACGGAGGTGGACTCCGGGTTGATGCTGAGTAAGCTGGTGTCGATTTCCTGCAGGTGTTGTCATGAGGTCTGCCGTGGATGTGTGGCTGGTGAGCACATTTAGCAATTTATTAAAGTCTCCGTGCAGGCACCAGAAATTCCAGCAGAAAGCACACGACTGGCCGTCTCCACACGCTTGTCCTTAAGAAGCCTTCAGGCCCATGGTGAACCCAGCGAGCCTGGCGCTCCACTGCAGCCGCGGTGCTGGGCGCTTTAAAGAGAGCAGTGACCGCAGCATGTACTGATTTGGGGATTGAGAGAAGGGGAGTCCAGAGACGCTGAGAAGTTGAGTCAGGGTGTTCGAGGCTGGACTGTGTCCTGCAGCAGGGATGAAGCATAACAGAGGAGGCGGGTTTCTGTCCTGGATGAGGGCGGGCAGGCATTCGGCCCTCGGAGATGGGGGTGGAGGAGGGGAGGGGGTTCGTGGGAATATTGTCTTGGACGTGTGGTGCTTGAAAGGCTGTTGGGACATTCAAGTAAATCTGTCCAGGGATTGGTGGGATGGGCCTTAAGCCTGAAGGAGATTTCAAGGATGAAGATAAAATCTGGGCACCACCCTCAACAAAGGGATGGTTCAAATCATGAGCGAGGTGTGATTTTTCAGGAGTGATGCTGCTGAGTGAGCCAAGCTCTGGGCTACAGGCAACGCTGTGGGAAACACACACGTTTGCACAAGAAAAGAGGCTCTTCTTACTAAGAGCAGCATTTTTTAGTTAGGCACATGGCCTCCCAAATAGACACCCCATTTATCAAACTCTCTCGCAACTAGATGCTCCCATGAGATCAACTTTGGAAAATAGGGGGGAAATGGGAAAATATTATGCCTAGCTTTCAAAAAGTACTTTGCATTTCTCATACTCTCAGTCCGGCCGGTTGGAATGCAACTCTAAACCTTTTTAGAGCTTGAGTGAAAAGCCACACGTGGAGAGATACACAAAATGATGATCTCATTATGAGACATTTATATTTGGGTCTTTCAGGTGTAACAGTCAATCTATGTCCTAAGAAATACAAGAACGTAAAAGACAGTTACGTCACAAAGTTTGAGTGTACTTATAATGATAGAAATGACAGAACGCCATTCAAATTTGCCTAAGTATATCTTTTAATAGAAAGGAACCATCAGCTCTCACAACTCAAGCATCTCGGGGTCGAATTTCGTTCTGCCCTGGGTGTGTCATGTCCTCAATGCAAGTCATCAGCTCCCAGGAGCACATGAAGACACTCCATCTTCAAGGAGTGAAGCTTACTTTCTCTCCCCAACTCCCCTGAGGATGAGCTTGAGGTTTGCTTTCAAAGGACAGAGTGTGGGATAGAAACCACAGCTCCACAGTGGAGACAGTGGGATACACCACTTAGCCATGCGGGGAAGGTGTATGTCACCCGTGATGTCAGGTGGGCACCGGGTACCTCCAGGACCAGGTGATGGGAAGGGCACTCTCCTCTGGGCTTTCCAAAGAGCCCCTAACCCCAGTCTCATCATGAGAACATCATCAGACAAGTCCATCCTAACTGGGACACATTCTATGGGACGCCTGGGCAGTGCTCCTTAAGAATGTCAAGGCTATGAAAAAGCAGAAGGAACTGAGGCTGTACGGACCAGAGGGGGCTGGAGAGCTGTGACTCGGTGCAGTACGGCCCCCTGGACTGGATCCCGGGACAGCAAGCACGTAAGTGGAGGAGCAGGTGACGTCCAATAGCCAGTATTGGTATCAGCAGTGAAAGCCGTATCATTAGACACTCACCAGGGGCAACTGGGGCAGGGGCGCACAGGATCCTCTATTACATCTGTGCAGCTTTTCTGTAAACCTAAATTCATTCCCAAACAAAGTGTATTAAAAATGCCATTGGTAATTTATTTCTTCTCATCTCAGCTCATTTCCAGGCAAGCTTTCCCCCAAAGGGTACCTCCATGCCTCCACCCTCCCCCGAGGCTGCAATTACTCTTCTGCCAATCTGAGGACCCAGGGGACCCCTTTCTCCACAGCTCCAGCTGGGGCCCCAGCCTTGCTTTTGATTGACTGCTGGGCTAGGTGTCCACGCCGAGCTAGTCACAAGGGCTGGGGCTGGATGTCTGCTGGGTGGCCAGCAGGCGGTCACTCTGCCACGTGGGCACCTTGGCACCAGGCAGGGAGGGCAGCCCATGAATTGTAAGAGCTCAGAACTGAGTCCCCCAGGGGACAGCAGAGTGGTGTGACAGGAGGGAGAAGCATGCAGGATGGGCCCCAGCTGTCCACTCCGCCGGGAGGTTGACTGGTCAACAGTGATTCCAAGAAGACAAAGTCAAGCCACGTCCTTCAGGGGAACGGGGCCCTGTGTGGTGGGGCAGAGGCTGCACAGTGCTGGGCTCAAGGCTGGTTGCAGGTCAGACAGCCAGGAGAACCCATGATGCTCTCAGAACATGTAGCCAGTGGGTAAGATGAACGTAGCCCTGAAAGCAAACCTTATCGGTGGTTGCCACGTGCCATGTGCTGGTCTGAGCACTCTCATCTGTGACCCTAGTAATTCTCACAACAAACCTGTAAGTATAAGCAACACCATCCTCCTCTTTTTCAGGAAGAAAACAGAGGCCCGGAGAGGTTCATGGATTTGCCCCAGGATGCTCAGATGGTCAGCAGCAGAGCCCTCAGCCCTGCCTGGCCCACCTGGTATCCATGTTCACTCTTTAACCACAGTGCTGCTTGGTGGGAAGTCACGAGGGAGCTTGTCCAAGATCTTGGGGCAAAGCATCTGCAAAGGAGAAGGATGAATGCACGGTAGGGGGGATGGAGGTGCAAGACAGAGAGGGGAGGGAGACACAGGAGAGGGGGACAGGGGTGCAGAAAAAAGGGGGTGCTGGTGATGAGTGGTTTGAACTCATCAAAGTGAGCAGGGCGAGCAGGGTGGCCAGGGCTCTGGGAGGCTCTTGGTGGCCCTTCCGGCTGCCTGGCCAGCAGGGTTGAAGGGCAGGCTGCCTGGCCCCCAGGGTTATTATTTCTTGACCCCTGAGCCCGGTTTGGGTCCCAAAGGCCCACGAGCTTTGACTATTTGGGCTTTTGTTGGCAAAGTGATGTCTCTGCTTTTTAATACGCTGTCTAGGTTTGTCATCGCTTTCCTTCCAAGGAGCAAGCGTCTTATAACTTTGTGGCTGCAGTCACTGTCTGCGGTGATTTTAAAGCCCAAGAAAATAAAATCCGTCTCCTCTTCCACTTTCTATCTGCCCCAAAGTGATGGGATCAGATGCCATGATGGTTTTTTGAATGTTGAGTGTTGTCAGCTATTTCATTCTCCTCTTTCACCCTCATCAAGAGGCTCTTTAGTTCCTCTTCGCTTTCTGCCATTAGAGTGATATCATCTGCATATCTGAGGTTGTTGCTATTTCTTCCAGAAATCTTGATTCCTGCTTCATCCAGCCCAGCATTTTGCATAGAAGTTAAGTAAGCAGGGTGACAATATACAGCCTTGGAGTAGTCCTCTCCCAATTTTGAATCAGTATGTTGTTTCGTGGTGGCTGTTCAGTTCAGTCACTCAGTCGTGTCCGACTCTTTGTGACCCCATGAACAGCAGCACGCCAGGCCTCCGTGTCCAACACCAACTCCCGGAGTTCACCCAAACTCATGTCCATCGAGTCAGTGATGCCATCCAGCCATCTCATCCTCTTTCATCCCCTTCTCCTCCTGCCCCCAATCCCTCTCAGCATCAGAGTCTTTTCCAATGAGTCAACTCTTCACATGAGGTGGCCAAAGTATTGGAGTTTCAGCCTTAGCATCATTCCTTCCAAAGAACACTCAGGACTGATCTCCTTCAGAATGGACTGGTTGGATCTCCTTGCAGTCCAAGGGACTCTCAAGAGTCTTCTCCAACACCACAGTTCAAAAGCATCAATTCTTCGGCACTCAGCTTTCTTCACAGTCCAACTCTCACATCCATACATGACCACTGGAAAAACCATAGCCTTGACTAAACGGACCTTTGTTGGCAAAGTAATGTCTCTGCTTTTGAATATGCTATCTAGGTTGGTCATAACTTTTCTTCCAAGGAGTAAGCGTCTTTTAATTTCATGGCTGCAGTCACCATCTGCAGTGATTTTCGAGCCCCAAAAAATAAAGTCTGACACTGTTTCCGCTGTTTCCCCATCTATTTCCCATGAAGTGATGGGACCAGATGCCATGATCTTCGTTTTCTGAATGTTGAGCTTTAAGCCAACTTTTTGACTCTCCTCTTTCACTTTCATCAAGAAGCTTTTTAGTTCCTCTTCACTTTCTGCCATAAGGGTGATATCATCTGCATAAATGGTGGCTGTAGTAGGCTGTATTCTGCTCTCAGGAGTCACAGTGACCCGTCCCATGCAGACAGGCAGCTCAGCAGAACCCACAGGGCCTGAATTCTTCTGCACTCCTGACGCCCTAGGCTGTTCCTGTGTGAGGTCCCTCAGCTCTGGGCCCTCACCAGGTCCAGGAATGATGTATATATTCTATGAACTTGTGCAGCTCCAGCCTGGGGCCCGTGTCCTAGGGCTCTGAGCAACTTGGGTGTCTTTCTTCCCTGGGGACCCCTTGGTGCTCCCTTGGGTTCTGGGGCTCAGTGGTGCAGAATCTCATTTTCTGTTGCTTTGGGATGTCAGACGGTGGCAGGGACTGGCAAGCTTGGGCCAACAGAGGTGACGTTTTCCAGCTCGTGGATATTTTCAATGCAAATTCAAGGAGCCATCAATAAGGTCTATGGAGGTGGGCACATAATAAAACAAGCAATGTGATAGAGACCACATCAGGAAACCAGTTCACTCACCACAAAGTGCCGCTTGCTCCTGTGCCTGAACAGAAGAGCCGTCTGCCAGACGGCTTCCTGAAAGTGGGCGAGGTGGGAAGCTGGGTCAGAGGGAGGCGGTTCCAGAAAGCCTGGGTGCAAGACCCAGTACGTTTTGGGTCAGACCCTCCTGGCTCTGGCCCCTGTCTGCATCAGGACCTGGAAGACTTCCTGGAGGAGGTAGGCAAGACCTGCTGGCCTGAACCCACCATGTAAGATGTCACACTCAACAAGCCTCATAGCCACTGGCTCCCGCTGAGACCTGGGGTGGGGGGTGCACAGGGACTCCCCCTTCCTGGACCAGCACCTCCAGTGTGCCCCCCTGTGCCCAGCCTCAACACGCAGCATGCAGGGGACAGCTCCAGGCGGGTGCTTCGTGCCATAGACCCCCAACTCTGGTGCCACCAGACTGAAGGGCCGGTGGTCAGCATCTCAGTAGCCCTGGCTCAGTCCAATCTCCCCCTGTGGCTGCCACGTGCCACCCGCAGGATGGAGTCAGACATGAGAAGTCCCTATTCTGGCTTTGCTTCGTTTCCCTTGTTGTTTTACGAGAAATAGCTGTTTCTATGGACTGCAGTGCATTCTTCTCTCTCGCGAGGCTGGCTCAAACTGCTCACCGCCATTCACACCAGCCTGTGCAGCTGCTGTGCCTCGGATGGCCCTGCACCCCGACCATGGAAGTTGTTTGATGAAAGCGTTAATGAGCTGTGAATGTGCCCCTCTCGCTTGCTCTGCTCTGATCTGACACTCTCAAGCGCTTTGTTGCTGTTTAGTCGCTCAGGTGTGTCCGACTCTCTGTGACCCCATGGACTGCAGCCCACCAGGCTCCTCTGGCCATGGGATTCTCCAGGCAAGAATACTGGAGTGGGGGGCCATTCCCTTCTCCAGGGGATCTTCCCCATCAAGGGACTGAACCTGTGTCTCCTGCATTGCAGGCGGGTTCTCTACCGTCTGAACCACCTGGGAAGCCCTCTAGTGCTTTGGGACTACAACAAGGGCTCGCATTGCCATCCATCCCAAAAGGACACTTCCAGAGGGAGAAGGTGTGATGGGTTTGCTGATACTCAGGAGGGTGGTGGGACGTCTTCTCCAAGCCAGCCCTCCTTCAGCTAGGGGACGGTGAAGCACACGGCATTCTCATTACGGGGTGATCCTGACAGGAGGCTGTGTTTTGGGGTTTCTCTTGTTAGCGTCTGGGAGGTGTTCTTCTGATGGGAGTTCCCAGTGATTTAGGAGCTGCCATTCTGCAGAGGCGGTGACCAGACGGGAAGTGACAGTTGGGACTGGCATCTCCTTGAAGCTCCTGGACAGCTTCCCCCACGTGGTGATGGACGATCCGGGGGTGGTACTGGATTTTAGCCACGCAACATGCTGTGTGTGTGTGTTTAACATTTTGTAAGTTTGAGAGCGGCCGGTCAAGCATAGCTTATTTTTCCAAAACACAGCAACCATTTTTCTGAACACAAGCCTTTTAGGTAGTGCTTTTAATGAATGACGGACAATTTCCCCTGTAGTGAAGGACTGAAATGTCTGGCTTCAGTGTGTGCTGCATGCGGATTCCATGTGTCTTTAAGGGGATCAGGCTAACCCGTTTCCCGGCTTCCCCATCTGTGTCCCCTGTGACAGCCTCTTGTCCTGACCCCGTTCCTGGAATCTGTCATCGCGAGCTGGCCGTCCACCCACTCTCCTTCTGCTCGCCTGGACCTACTTTGATGTTGCCTGTGAATGTGAGTGTGTGAAATATTTTTATTCCCTGGCTCTCCTCTCTTCCTACTTGTCTTTTATTTAATTCCCAGCATGCGTTATGGTGTGTGTCTTCTCACTTTATGGTTTTTTGCATTTGAATCGTTTCTCCTGTTTCCTGCAAGGATAAGCCATTTGGGGCCACTTTTCGTTTCTCCAGATCTGAGTTTGGAAATGAAACTTTGGACTGAAAGCTAAGTCTGAGGTTTGTCAATGCCTCAGGCCACTGGGCTCTGAATCCATAAAGAACCAGGAATCCCAGATATCACTTTTTCTCTGCGTATTGCAGGCACTTTTTACATATTGGGCAATTTTGACGACTGGTCATTGGGAAGGTGGTCACTTTTAATGTGAGTGTGTGTGGTGTAGACATGCATGTTTTGTATGTGTGTGTACGTGTGTGTGTGTCTGTGTACACGTGTACATGTGTGTATTTTCCCTGGGCGGTGTATTATGATGAAAAGGCTTCAAGTAGAAGAAGAAAGAAACAGTTAAGCAATCAGTGATGCTTTACAGCAACAAAAAACACAACCCCCCTTGGAAGACCTCTTTCCTGAGCCTACTGAGCGGCTCAGATGGTAAAGAACCTGCCTGCAGTGCAGGAGGCCTGGGCTATATCCCTGGGTGGAGGAGATCCCCTGCAGGAGGAAATGGCAACCCACTCCAGCAGTCTTGCCTGGAGAATCCCATGGACAGAGGAGCCTGGCGGGCTACAGTCCATGGGGTTGCAAAGAGTCGACTGCGACAGCGACTAAACACAGTCAGAGCTCTTGTAAACACCTAAAGCCGCCTGTTCATTGAGACCGGCCCAAAGAACGCTGTTTCTCTAGACAAGCGTTCTCTCGGAGACTCTGTGGTGGCCAGGCGGGCCGTGTGCAGGGACCCAGGGGGGTTCCGGGAGAGAGGCCCGTGTTCCCGGCTTCCGGCGATTTGAAGGCTCCTCGGGGGTGGGGGTGGGGCAGCAGGGAAGGCCCACGTGCCCTCCTGGGCCCTCCAGACCGTCCGGGACCCTCTATATCCGGGCATGGGCCTGTCTCACAGCGTCCGCGGTGGGTTCCCCGAGGGCAGCTGCTAAGGGTGTGTCAGTCCTGCCCGGCCCCCGCACCCACCTCCCAGTACAGGGCAGGCTGGGAGGTGCCTGTACGATGACTGACAAGGCGCAGCATCTGGGGTTCCAAGGGCGGCTGGGAAGTTCCGTTTGAATAGGCGGGGACTTCCCTGGTGGCTCAGATGGTAAAGCATCTGCCTGCAGTGCAGGAGACCCAGGCTCGATCCCTGGGTGGGGAAGATCCCCTGGGGAAGGAAATGGCTACCCGCTCCAGTATTGTTGTCTGGAAAATCCCAAGGATGGAGGAGCCTGGTGGGCTACAGTCCATGGGGGTAGCAAAGACTCGGACACGAGTGAGCGACTTCATTTTAACTCTATCACCTGCAGGCTTTTCCTGAGCCCAGAACCTTCAGCGACTCCTTGCAGAGGAAAAGGTGGGACTGTGTAAATAAAAAGGCAGGTTCAGCACCTCTCTCCTCTCCTCCTTGGGGGCCGAGGGAGGTTCAGAGCTTGGAGCTGGAAGAGCTGCTGGGGTGGCAGGCGGGCGGGCTCAGGGCTGGCGAGGATGACAGTCCCCTGGGAGCGTGGCTGGGACTAGAATCCTGGGACAAAGGCGAGGCGCTTTGTTCCTTAGGGTCCCGGCTCCCACTTCATAGACATGCTGGACTATAGCTGGTTCTTTCCTCGGTTGCACACACCACTGGCCCCTCCTCCAGACAGCCAGGGCATGTGGGGGGCAACCCCCACTCCCCAGTGCTGGCGTGAGGGCTGTGCCCCTAACAGGCTGCTGCTCTGCACACCCTCTGCGGGACTGCAGCTGGGCATTGCCCACCTCACCCTCTTCCCCGGCTCTACCTGACCTTCAGAGCTCAGGGTTCTCAGGCCCTTTGGCCTCCCACTGTGCTAACACTGAACTTGATGTAGGACACCCCTGGTGGACGCAGTCAGTGGGTTCTGACTGCCCAGGAAGTGGGGTGACCTGCCCTTCTGGGTGAGCAGCCAGGGTGCATTGCCATTATGTGCGTTTGACTGAATGACTGTGGGTTTTGTTCGTCATTATAATTTGGATTGTTCTCATTGCTCTGTATTTCCATGATTCTTGGTGTGTGATTTTCTGACAAAGAGTCAGTTCTCAGCTTGCCATCACCAGCTGGCTGTCCTTTGATTCTGTTCAATTCTGACACTAAGGGTGCAGACCCCACAGATTAAGGGCTCAGGCCCACAAACCGGCCCCTACTTCGGAGGCCAGCCACAGATGGGCTTTCCAGACTGCCGACTACAAACTGGGAGCTCCCCTAACTCCTTTTTCAGGTTCAGTGATTTGCTAGAATGACAGAGAGAACATAGAAAGCACTTCACTTTTACCAGTTAATGATACAAGGTCCAATTTCAGAACAGCTGAGTGGAAGAGCTGGAGCAGCCGTGAAGAGATACCCTATGTCCAAGGTAAGAGAAATCCAGTAAGACGGTAGCCACTGAGAGAGGGCATCAGAGGGCAGACACACTGAAACCACAATCACAGACAACCAGCCAATCTGATCACATGGACCACAGCTTGTTTGACTCAATGAAACTAAGCCATGCCTCATGGGGCTACCCAAGATGGGCGGGTCATGGTGGAGAGGTCTACAGAATGTGGTCCACTGGAGAAGGAAATGGAAAACCATTTCGGTATTCTTACCTTGAAAACCCCATGAACAGTATGAAAAGGCAAAAAGATAGGACATTGAAAGATGAACTCCCCACGTCAGTAGGTACCCAATATGCTACTGGAGATCAGTGGAAAAATAACTCCAGAAAGAATGAAGGGATGGAGCCAAAGCAAAAACAACACCCAGTTGTGGATGTGACTGGTGATAGAAGCAAGACTCAATGCTGTAAAGAGCATTATTGCATAGGAACCTGGAATGGTAGGTCCATGAATCAAGGCAAATTGAAAGTGGTCAACCAGGAGATGGCAAGAATGAACATCGACATTCTAGGAATCAGCGAACTAAAATGGACTGGAATGGGTGAATTTAACTCAGATGACAATTATATCTACTACTGGGCAGGAATCTCTTAGAAGAAATGGAATAGTCATCACAGTCAACAAAAGAGTCCGAAATGCAGTACTTGGGTGCAATCTCAAAACATGACAGAATGATCTCTGTTCGTTTCCAAGGCAAACCATTCAATATCATGGTAATCCAAGCCTATGCCCCGACCAGTAACGCTGAAGAAGCTGAAGTTGAACGGTTCTATGAAGACCCACAAGACCTTCTAGAACTAACATCCCACAAAGATGTCTTTTTCATTATAGGGGCCTGGAATGCAGAAGTAGGAAGTCAAGAAACACCTGGAGTAACAGGCAAATTTGGCCTTGGAGTACAAAATGAAGCAGGGCAAAGGAGAACATAGTTTTGCCAAGAGAACGCACTGGTCATAGCAAACACCCTCTTCCAACAACACAAGAGAAGACTCTACACATGGACATCACCAGACGGTCAACACTGAAATCAGATTGATTATATTCTTTGCAGCCAAAGGTGGAGAAACTCTATACAGTCAGCAAAAACAAGACTGGGACCTGACTGTGGCTCAGATCATGAATTCCTTATTCCCAGATTCAGACTGAAATTGAAGAAAGTGGAGAAAACCACTAGACCATTCAGATATGACCTAAATCAAATCCCTTATGATTATACAGTGGAAGTGAGAAATAGATTTAAGGGACTAGATATGATAGAGTCCCTGATGAATGATGGATGGAGGTTTGTGACATTGTGTAGGAGACAGGGATCAAGACCATCCCCAAGAAAGAGAAATGCAAAAAAGCAAAATGGGTGTCTGAGGAGGCCTTACAAATAGCTGTGAAAAGAAGAGAAGTGAAAAGCAAAGGAGAAAAGGAAAGATATAAGCATCTGAATGCAGAGTTCCAAAGAATAGCAAGAAGAGATAAGAAAGCCTTCTTCAGCGATCAGTGCAAAGAAATAGAGGAAAACAACAGAATGGGAAAGACTAGAGATCTCTTCAAGAAAATTAGAGATACCAAGGGAACATTTCATGCAAAGATGGGCTCGATAAAGGACAGAAATGGTATGGACCTAACAGAAGCAGAAGATATTAAAAAGAGGTGGCAAGAATACACAGAAGAACTGTACAAAAAAGGTCTTCACAACCCAGATAATCATGAAGGTGTGATCACTCATCTAGAGCCAGACATCCTGGAATGTGAAGTCAAGTGGGCCTTAAGAAGCATCACTACAAACAAAGCTAAGAGGTGATGGAATTCCAGTTGAGCTCTTTCAAATTCTGAAAGATGATGCTGTGAAAGTGCTGCATTCAATATGCCAGCAAATTTGGAAAACTCAGCAGTGGCCACAGGACTGGAAAAGGTCAGTTTTCATTCCAATTCCAAAGAAAGGCAATGCCAAAGAATGCTCAAACTACCGCACAATTGCACTCATCTCACATGCTAGCAAAGTAATGCTCAAAATTCTCCAAGCCAGGCTTCAGCAATATGTGAATCATGAACTTCCAGATGTTCAAGCTGGTTTTAGAAAAGGTAGAGGAACCAGAGGTCAAATTGCCAACATCCGCTGGATCATGGAAAAAGCAAGAGAGTTCCAGAAAAACATCTATTTTTGCTTTGTTGACTATGCCAAAGCCTTTGACTGTGTGGATCACAATCAACTGTGGAAAATTCTGAAAGAGATGGGAATACCAGACCACTTGACCTTCCTCTTGAGAAACCTATATGTAGGTCAGGAAGCAACAATTAGAACTGGACATGGAACAACAGACTGGTTCCAAATAGGAAAAGGAGTACGTCAAGGCTGTATATTGTCACCCTGCTTATTTAACTTATATGCAAAGTACATCATGAGAAATGCTGGGCTGGAGGAAGCACAAGCTGGAATCCAGATTGCCAGGAGAAATATCAATAACCTCAGATATGCAGATGACACCACTGTTATGGCAGAAAGTGAAGAAGAACTAAAGAGCCTCTTGAGGGAAGTGAAAGAGAAGAGTGAAAAAGTTGGCTTAAGTTCAACATTCAGAAAACTAAGATCATGGCTTCTGGTCACATCACTTCGTGACAAACAGATGGGGAAAAGGTGGAAACAGTGGCTGACTTTATTTTTTCTGGGCTCCAAAAATCACTGCAGATTTTGATTGCAACCATGAAATTAGAAGACGCTTGCTCCTTGGGAGGAAAGTTATGATCAACCTAGAGAGCATATTAAAAAGCAGAGACATTACTTTGCCAACATAGGTCCATCTAGTCAAGGCTATGGTTTTTCCAGTGGTCATGTATGGATGTGAGAGTTGGACTTTAAAGAAAGCTGAACGCCAACAAATTGATGTTTTTGAACTGTGGTGTTGGAGAAGTCTCTTGAGAGTCCCTTGGACTGCAAGGAGATCCAACCAGTCCCTTCTAAAGGAGATCAGTCCTGGGCCTTTTTTGGAGGGAGTGATGTTGAAGCTGAAACTCCAATAGTTTGGCCACCTGATGGGAAGAATTTACTCATTGGAAAAGACCCTAATGCTGGGAAAGATTGAGGGCAGGAGAAGCGGATGACAGAGGATGAGATGGTTGGAAGGCATCACCAACCTAATGGACATGAGTTTGAGTGAACTATAGGAGTTGGTGATGGACAGGGAGGCCTGGTGTGCTGCATTTCATGGGACCACAAAGAGTTGGACAAGACTGAGCAACTGAACTGAACTGAACTGAGTGGAAGAGAGGCCCAGGGCAGCTGGGTGTGGGAGAGTGCAGGTGGGTAGAGCTCAAAGTTCCAACCCTTAATCATGGGATCTACCCATTAACCAGCCCTATCTTCATACTATCGAGGGGGCCCCACCTGAGTCATTCTGTTAGCACCAACTCAGGGGTGATAGAGAGGGGCTTCTTACGGAAAACAAACAATGCTCCTATCACTCAAGACACTGCAAGGGCTTTAGAAGCTCTGTCTGGAACCCAGGACAAAGACTGTATATATATAGTTATATATATATAATAATACATATATATTATATATAGATATATATAATATATATTATATATAGTTATATATATATAGTTATTGGAGCAGGAAATGGCAACCCACTCCAGTGTTCTTGCCTGGAGAGTCCCAGGGATGGAGGAGCCTGGTGCGCCGTCTATGGCGTCGCACAGAGTCAGACACGACTGACACCACCTGGCAGCAGCCGCAGCAGCATACGTATTGTTGTTGCTCAGTTGTTCAGTCGTGTGTGACTCTTTGTGACCCCATGGACCACAAGCACGCCAGGCTTCCCTGTCCTTCACCATCTCCTAGAGTTTGCTCAAACTCATGTCCGTTGAGTCAGTGATGCCATCAACCATCTCATCCTCTGTCACCGCCTTCTCCTCCTGCCTTCAACCTTTCCCAGCATCAGGGTCTTTTCTAATAAGTCAGCTCTTTGCATCAGGTGGCCAAAGTATTGGAGCTTCAGCTTCAGCATCAGCTCCTTCTAATAAATATTCAGGATTGATTTCCTTTAGGATGGACTGGTTTGATGTTCTTGCAGTCCAAGAGGCTCTTAAGAACCTTCTCCACTGAGCCTTCTTTATGGTCCAACTCTCACGTCCATACATGACTACTGGAAAATCCATAGCTTTGACTAGTCAGACTACATGTATATAATGAGCATTTTTATTAAAGTCTTTATCAAATTTGTTACAGTATTGCTTCATAAAACTGTTGTTTTATGTTTTGGTTTTTTGGCCATGAAGCACGTGGGATCTGAGCTCCCTGCCCAGGGATCAAAGCCACCTCCCTGCACTGGAAGGCGAAGTCTTAACCAGTGAAGTCCAGGGAAGTCCCCCAAACTTGTTTTCTAATATGCCACGGTAAAACCTCTCTAAAATGTTACCGTGAGTTATGTGCTGGTTGTAAAGCGAAGTGCCCTCCTGGGATGGAGGTTTATCTGTACAGAAGACAAGATGTATTTGGACTTGTCTTCCCCAACCCCCTGCCAGGAACACACATTTCAGCTCCTGTATCAACACCAGACCTGAGATCCCGTCCGATTCCCTAGGATCCCGGTGCCAAATGGCCCCATTCGTCAACCAGTCCCGAAAAATCAATAGTGAAGACGCTCGGTGAGACCGCTAAGCTCCCGCCAACCCTCTCCTCCTGTTCGCGAATGAAGAATGGCCGTTGGGGAATATCGAACCTTACATAAGTCACATTGAGGGGGCACAAACCATTTGCCCAAGTGACTTAAAAAAAAAAGCAAAACAAACTTCTCAGCCACCCTCTCTCAGCTGGTCTCCTCTGACTGTTTTGCTCAGTCGGCAAACCTGTTCTAAATCACACTATGGCGGGGCTCGCTGGGCCTGCTTCTCCTCCCGGGGTTTTTCTCTGAATCCTGTTGCTGACATTCTAATCGGGCCGTAGATGGAAGGAAGGAGGGAGCCTGCCTCGGGGGCAGCTGCCTCTGGCTTTGCAGGTAGGAGGCTCCACGCTGGCCCCACTGGGGCTGGCCACGACCCGGATCCGCCTTCTTCAAGCCCCACGCTCCTGGTCATTTTGTCTCTCTTGAAAAAGTGGTATTAGTCTCTCAGTCCCGTTCAACTCTTTGCAACCCCATGGACTGTAGCCTGTGAGGCTCCTCTGTCCGCGGGATTTTCCCGGGCAAGTATACTGGAGTGGGTAGCCACTCCCTTTTCCGTGAGGGTCTTCCTGATGCAGGGACTGAACCTGGATCTCCTGCGGTGCAGGCGGATTCTTTACCAACTGAGCCATCAGGGCTCTCCCTTGGACAGATTGTAAATGTGGCTTTGAGGGTCCCTGAAGCAGGGGCCTGATCACCGTTCCCAGACGGAGGCAGTTGAGGGTGGGGTGGGCAGCCCTGCAGCTCCAAGCTCTTCCGAGAACACTCCTGGCTTGAAGCCCATCCCCCACGCCTTCCTTGACCATCTACGCCAGGATCTGGAACGCTCCAGGGTCTGGAAACCAGGTCTGCTGCCCTCTTGGGTCTCAGCAGGTTTGAAGACAGCCCTCTGGGACACAGACATGGGGAGTCACAGGAGCCCAGTGCCTTCTGCCCCCAGTCCAGGCATTTCTCATGTCAGCCCCACCTCCCACCTTCCAGGTGACTCTCCAGAAAACCCTCTCCTCCAGGGCTGACTGTCCCAGGGTAACCCTCGGGACTCATCATTAAGGCCACTCAACATAAGGCCTGTGAGGTTTTATCTTGAGGATCACTCTATAAACTTTAAGAACTATGGTTCAAATGTTTCCAAAATAAAAAAGGGACTCAAAAGGACCCTAGATATTGCTACCACTCAAAGCAGCTGGTGAAAGTTCGGAAATTCAATTATATTTGGTCCCATATCAAAGGGCAGACGAAAACTTAATTTGCTTCAACATTTCATATAGTTCCTACAAGCTTCTTCTCTGCACCAAGGGAAGGAATATAGCAATAACAGTTCATGTTTGCCAAGGGCTTTATCGTCACCAAAATGCTGTGGCCACCTCTGAGGTCTGTGACGCTGCAGAAGGCAGGTGTAGGGGCTCGTCCTGCAGAGAAGTGGGGTGGGGAGGAGGTGACATGCAGAGGTCACTGAGATGCAGGCAGATCCAGGGCTTTAGCTGTGACCTTGGACTGTTTATCTCCTTGGTCTCAAGGAAGTTAGAAGCTCTGTTGATAAGGCATTGAATGCCCATTTAAAAAGATAGAGACAGAAGGGGACAAGGGTATCACCACGAAGCTGGGGAGGGCTGAGCTCCAGAGAAAGACATTGGGAAGAGCTGGCGCTGTGCTCACTGGGCGGGGCTTTCTGAAGCCGCTCCCCACTCCCCAACACACACACCACTCTCTCCTTTCTCCGCCCACCTTGCGGGGCTACACAGCTCTGGACATGGGTGCCTGGGCCCAGAGGCCTTCCTTCCTCTTCAGTGACCATCTGCTTAGACCCACTCCAGTCACCCCCCCAGGCATCAATCCAACTCTCGCCCCTTCATGATTGCAGCGTTCACACCCTGGGAGAGTTGGCAGAGGGCAGGGCAGCCTGGGTAGGGGCCTGATGGCACTCCCAGAGTGGCTGGAAGCCCAGGGGTGAGCCCTCCTCAGGCCTCAGGCTCTGAGGGCATCCGTGAAAGATGGTGGAGGCTGCCCCGCCGTGTGGTCTTTGCAGATGCGGGAAACTGGTGTTGCCGTGTTGAGCCCATGTCTGCACTAGACTCGCCTTATGAGGGCAGGCTCAGCGTGGCCTGCGGTCAGTCCACACAACAGCCTCGTGCAGGGGGATCCCACCGTCCATCCAAGGGAAGCTTTATGTCCTCAAGAACATGAGCTCCAGAGGTTGGGATGCCCACGTCTGCCCCATCACAGGGGCTCCACAAGTGTTCACTGGGTGGATGGGTTTTTCAGCCAAGGAGACCCAGACGGACGAAGGTTAGCTAGAGAGGGGGCCTTGGACCTCGGTGCTTGATGGTGCTGTGTCCCACCAGTGGATTTGGGGTCATAAACCACCGGTTATGGCGTAAACTGTGTCAGCCCCCACATTCCCATGGTGGAGCGCTAACCCCAAGGACCTCAGATGTGACTGTGTTTGCAGACAGGTCTACGGTAAAGTGGGGTGTTTAGGGTGTCCCCAGTCCAATGGGACTGGTGTCCCTACAAGCAGAGGAGATTGGGACACAGACACGTGACCCTGTGAGGGCAAGGAGAAGACGGCTGTCTGCAAGTCCAAGAGAAAGGCCTCAACGGAGCCGACTCTGCTGACCCCTTGGTCTCCTGCCTCCAGAGTCATGAGAACACGCGTTTCTGTTGTTTAAGCTGTACGTCTCTGTGGCTCATTACAGCAGCCCTGAGACACGAGCCCAGCGCCTCGCAGGGCAGTGGTGACGGTTCAGGGACGCCACCGGGTACCGCGTGAACTGTGCCACCTGGCACTGTGATGCCGCACGTGAACCATGGCTGCGGTCAAAAGGGTCAGATGGAGATGGTGAACAGAGTGTCCCCCTCCACCCCAGGCTCTGGCTGTCCGGGAACAGTATCTGTCTCTGGGCCGTCTGTCCGGATTGTCTGACCGCCCCGGTGCTGCCTCCGGTGGGAGGAGGCTCTTCCGCAAGAAAACCATCGGTGTCCTCCCAGGGGACCGTTGCTGTCCTGCTCTTTGCAAACACTGTCAAACCCTAGAATATTAATTTACTTCAAGTCAGTGCCATGATTTCCAGAAATTAAACGCTGATGTCAAATGCACTGACCCCCAGCAGCCAGCCTGGCTACGATGCCAACAGAACAGGGGGTGGGGGGAACTACGTGGGTTCCCGGCACCGCCCTCTGTCTGGGGCTCCTTTGATCACTGCAGGCGGATGTGAACGAGGCTGTGATGATGCTGATGTCTGTCGTTCTTGCGCTCGGGTACCTTGCCTGCGTGGCCTGCACCCTTTCATGTCATCCTTGCTGTGATGGTGGGTGTTCCCCTCTGACCTGTCCTCCAAGCTGAGGGGCTCCCCCAAGTCCATGCAGCGCAGAGGGAGCCCTGCAGGGCCAGGGCCAGCTTCGCCGGCTCCAGAGGCTGCCCTTCCTCCCAATGTCACCAGATGCTGACTTCTCATTAATTTGCTAATTAAGCCCTGCTAGTTGGTGTGTTTTCCTGTTGCATCAGCCTGCTGAATGGCAGGATCCAAACCGTTCGGGCCATCTGCTTCTGAAATCTGTCCCGTTAGCTTTCCTTCAACTCTGCATCCACGTCCATTGGTGGGGGCAGCGGGGTGGGGGGCGGGTATCCCAGCCTGCATCCCTGATGGCCGGCCCCTCCCCTTGGAGGAGAGCCTCTCGGCCAGGGCTGGTTGGTTGTTGGGGACAGAAAGTGGCTGTCAGCTCAGGAGGGGGTGGTTTGGCAGGGTTCAAGTCCAGGATCAAGCAGCAGCTCCTGGGGCCTGGGGCCTGGGGCCTGGGGCCTGGGCTGGGGGCTCTGCTCTCCTTATGGGCCATCCTCTTTGCTTGCGTCTGTGGGTCAGCTTCACCCTCCTGCCTCTGCTGATGTCCTCATCCAGGCTGGAGGCCAGCGCGGGGGCAGGCATCCCGGGCTCCAGCCTCTGGAGCAGGTGCGGGGCTGTGGGAGCTTGCCTGGGAGGCCCTGCACTGGGGTCCCTATGCGCCTGCTCGGCCAGGCCCTCCACGGTCACCTGACCCGCCCTGGGCCCTTGGCCATCTCACTACAGCTCGTCCCGGGGTGTTGGGGCCACATCAGCTCCAGGTCACCTCTCTTGTTCTTGCAGAGGCCTCCCCTCTGTCTGCTGGGTCCTAAAGGAGCCCTGGATCCCAGGGTGTCTGGGTGGGGGTGGGCGCAGCCACACAGAGGCAGCTCCTTCCCCCCTGGGGGCCGCTGAACCCTGCGCTCCCTGACCTGTGACCTCTATCCTGGCGGATGCTCCTGAATGTGTCTCATCTCAGCCTTCAAGAATGTTCCAGCATCTATCCCCCAAGATGCCTCCCTGTCCCTACGCTCAAAGTAGGAGCCTTTCCTAGTCTGATCTCTGCTTAGGCCAGCCAGTCACTCTCAACTGGGGGTGCCCAGGCCCCCAGGGAATGTTCCACAGCATCTCGAGGCATCCTGAGGGTCGTGCCTGGGGAGCTGCTCCCGGAGCAGAGGGGAGAGACCACCGTTGTGGCTAGCTCTCCGCTGCGCCCGGGACGGGCCCTGGGTCAGGAGCACTGGGGCGGAGATGCCCAGGCGGATTCCCGCAGGGCTCCCTGGTCCCACACTGGGCGGGAGCAGGTGCTGGGAGACACGTGAGCTCTCATTTGGATTTTTTGTGCATTTCCATTTTTTATCCTGAAAATGCATTATCTCTATAATGAAAAAACAGACATTATCCGAGACATTAGGGGAAGAGGCAAACACCATTTGCTTATCATCCTGGGACCCAGGTGCGTTGTTTCTATGCCAGAGCCCACGCCTGGGTGGGCGGAGCCCAGGGGTGGTGGTGGAGCGGCTCCCTTGACCTCCGAGTTAGGAGGTCCCTGGCGGCAGGTGATAGATGGGGGCCCAGGCCTGCCGCCCTCTCCCCTGTCACGTCTGCTGGAGGCCTCAGGACCTCTCGCAGCTCTGATGACTCACAGCCTGATGGCCTGGAGGAGCCGGCCGGTCCCACCAGGCACTGCCCTCGGGCCTCATCAAAGAGGGGCCCACAGGGGTGCTGAGACCATGCACATGACCTCATCCCTGAGTACAACGTGGTTAAGGACAGCTGCCAGGTGCTGGGAGCCCATACTCTGCCCCAGGACACTGAGGTCCCACCCCCCAGAGGACACTTGGGACAACCCCCATGTCTACCCTGACCCGGGTGCCTCTAGTAACGGCCCTGCGCTCTGTGACTCCAGCAAAGAGAGTGTTAGGCGGAAGGTGCTTTCACCCCTAATTAGCTCACGTGATTAACTTCTCCTAACCTTGAGGCAAGGTTCTCGATGCTGGAAACTTACCAGGGGGATAGGCCTGCAGGTGAATTGGGGTCGTGGTAGCAGACAGGCAGGAGGCCCCTTTCCTCCGTGAGACTGCTATTGGTCCCACGGGGTTGGCTGCCCACCTTGTTCCCACGGTTATGTCGTGGCTGACGGGCTGATGTCAGCATGAAACACTCCCAGGCTCACACTGGTGCTAGCCTTGGGGCATACGATGGCTCAGAAACTCCCTGCTTGTAACATGGTCTATTTTAACTTCCTGCTGCTCACATGCCTCCTGCAAATGGCGTTGGAGGCTGGGAGGGTCGTTTGTCTCCAAGGCTGGCGCAGAGAAGGACGTTTGACCACAAGGTTGAGACTGCCTCCCATCCCATGAGCTGGTCCACTTTCTCCTGCTCCCCTCAGGGAGCAGGGGCTTTCAGGACCACCCCCAGCATAGCCAAAGTGACTCCCAGACCACCTCCATTTCTGCACTTTGTGCACCCACAGACATGCCCATCCCTCTCGCCAGACAGAGGAGCCGAGGTTCCGCTCAGTCATCCATCGTACCTGTGTCCTCAGTTGCTCAGCTGTGTCTGACTCTTTGTGACCCCAGGGACTGTAGCCCGCCAGGCTCCTCTGTCCGTGGGATTTCCCAGGTGAGAATATTGGAGTGGGCTGCCGTTTCCTCCTCCAGGGATCTTCTTAACCCTGTGATCGAACCAGTGTCTCCTGCCGTCTCCTGCATTGGAGCCACATAGGACGCCCCAGTCACCCTGAGTGAAGTGAGTGAGTGAAGTCGCTCAGTCGTGTCCGAATCTTTGCGACCCCATGAACTGTAGCCCACCAGGCTCCTCCATCCGTGGGATTTTCCCGGCAAGAATACTGGAGTGGGTTGCCATTTCCTTCTCCAGGAGATCTTCCTGACCCAGGGATTGAACCCAGGTCTCCCGCATTGTAGGCAGACGCTTTACCATCTGAGCCACCAGGGGAAGTCTCCAGTCACCCTGACCTGTGGCCAAATGTGTGATGAGCTCCTGCAGGGCACCGGGTACCCTCCAGGCACCAAGGCTCAGAGACACAGAGGCAGGACCTGCCTCCTGGAGGTCATGGCTGTGAAGGGAAACCCAAGGGTCAGGCCTGGACCCTTCCTTGTGCTCTGGCTCCTGTTCAGGAGCACGGATTATCTGCCTGCCTCATCCCCAAAGGCTTTTCTTTTCTTTTCTTTTAATATAAATTTATTTATTTTAATTGGAGGTTAATTACTTCACAATATTATATTGGTTTTGCCACACGTCAACATGAATCCGCCACAGGTATACACGTGTTCCCCATCCTGAACCCCCCTCCCACCTCCCTCCCCGTACCATCCCTCTGGGTCATCCCAGTGCACCAGCCCCAAGCATCCAGTATCCTGCATCAAACCTGGACTGGCGATTCATTTCATAAATGATATTATACATGTTTCAATGCCATTCTCCCAAATCATCCCACCCTCTCCCTCTCCCCCAAAGTCCAAAAGACTGTTCTGTACATCTGTGTCTCTTTTACTGTCTCGCATACAGGGTTACTGTTACCATCTTTCTAAATTCCATATATATGCGTTAGTATACTGTACTGGTGTTTTTCTTTCTGGCTTACTTCACTCTGTATAATAGGTTCTAGTTTTACCCATCTCATTAGAACTGATACAAATGAATTCTTTTTAATGGCTGAGTAATACTCCATAAGATGGTCATTAACCATCAATAATTGAAGCCTGGATCTCAAAGAGATGTCTGTACTGCCATGATCACTGCCAAGACAGGGGAGTGACCTAAACGTCTAAAGAGGGGACGTGTGGGCCAAGCAGATGTGATCTATACATGCAGAGGAATGTTACTCACCCATAAAAAAGAAGAAAGTCCTGCCATCTTCTATAACATGGATGAACCTGGAGGAGGACCCGATGCCGAGTGAAATAGATACTGCGTGATCTCACTTATGTGTGGAATCTAAAGTGGGCAGACTCACAGAGGCAGAGTGCACAATGGTGGGGGTGGGGGCTGAGCAAGGGTAGTGTTTGGGGGAGGGAACTGGAAGGTGCTGGTCAAAGAGAAATTCCAGTTGTGCAAGATGAGTGAATTCTGGGAATTGGGGATGGACTACAGAACCTGGTGTTTGTAGGTAATATGCTGTTTCATTAACTTAAAATTTTGCTGAGAATGCAGATCCTATGTTAAGTGTCTCTCTCTCACACACACATGAACATAATAAACAAGTCGGGGGGAATTTAGGAGGCGATGACCGTGCTTACAGCATAGATCATGGTGAGGGCTTCAGGGTGCACAGTTATCTCCAGATTCCATGGGTCGTGCACATACAAGATGAGCTGCTTTGGACGCCAGTCAGACCTTAATAAAGGGTTGAAGCCGTTGAAACCCTTTGTCTGTGATTTCTAATGCAGAACTGTGGTCTGCTAAACCTTGTCAAGACAGAAGTGGGTGCTAACCCAGACTGCGGGTGGGGGCACTGTGAGCACCCTGAAGAAGTGGGGTCTGCCCAGCCTGGGGTCCCCACAGGGGCTTCCTGGAGACACGATGTCCAGACTGGGTCTTGGAGGAGGAACGGAGTCAGTCTCTGCTTCAGTTTCCATTTGATTTGCTGGGACCCCTCTTCCAATTCCATCAGGGCTTCGGTACTGAGGACCAGCTTGGGGGGTGGGACTCACCTGCTTCATTTTCAAGACTGGCTTCTCCACGAATCCCCTGAGAGGCCACCCTGTGTCCTGGACAGGGTCGAGTCCTCGCTCTGCACCTCCACAGCCCTGGGCATCCTTCCCTTAATCACCGGGCTCACACACGTTTTCCTTTCAACATCTAAACTGCAGCGGGTAGGGAGGGGGCCCAGGCCCCAGCAGGTATAGACCTGCCACAGTCTAAGGACAGGAACTTCTAGGCCCGAGGCTTCATGAGCCCCACTCTTGACATTCATCAGCTTGAGAGAGAGGGCTGGTTGTGGTCAGGCTGCAGGAGTGGAGAGGGCTGGGTAGGTGGTGGGCCCGGGGGGCCGGGGCGCCAGGGGCAGGCCTCTGCTCCCCCTGGGCCCTCACGAGCACCGTCCAGAAGGGTGGACACTCGGGATTTTCTGTCTGCCTTTAACTGAGCCCATGGTTTTAGCACCTCGAATGATACTTGTCAATTGTAAGTCATGTTTTTTTCCCAGCAAAGCTTGCACTCTCAAGAGTGTCCTTTGTGCAAAAATGGAAACTAGCCTTTGTGCATTTTTGTGTTTTTAATGTCAACTGGAAGTTGTTTAGGAAAATGACAGCTCCAGAATCTCTGCTCAAGAGAAACGATGGAGGGGAGGCCCGGGCTGTTTAGGGAGAGGGCAGCAGGGGCCCCAGTGCCTGGTCACGGTGGGCCTGCCGGCCGGCTGCCCTCCCCGGCCCCTCCTCTGGTAGGCACCTGCCTCTGTGAGTCCCTCAGTGCCCCGTGGACTCTTTCCGGGTCTGGCTGAGTCCTGGGCTTTTCGCTCGCCTCTCTCTCCCTGGTAAGCATCCCACGCTCTTGCTGAGGAGTCTCAGCTGCCCCCTGTTCACTGGGGACCCTCAAATCACACCCTTTCCCCAATCTTCCTACTTGGAGGACTCTTGCAGTAAATTGCCCACTGGATGTCTCCCCTCCTCGATCCCACCGTTCAGCTGTGTTCCTATTTTAATTGATGGGATTATCCCTTAAGAAGCTGCCAAGGTTGGAGCCTTTGGAAAGCATCTCTGATGCCTCTATTAACTTGTGAACAGCATCTGGAGGGGCTTCATTTTTGCAGATTCTACCTTCAAGGAGCTCTCCCTGCCTCTCTGTCACCCTTGATCTAGTCGAGGACCTCCAGGTCTCCAGCGGGGCCGTGGTGTGTCCTCCTCAACTCTCTTCCCCGCCTCATCCCTGCTCTCCCGCTGGGCGGAGTCCACCAAGCCCAGAGACATGTCCACAGCCCCTTCCCATGGGACTCCAGGCCCAGCAGGCCTGTCGACCACCCAGCCTCACAGACCACGGTCCCATACGCCGTCCCTTCGCCTCTCCCAGCCTCCTACAGCCTCCTCACCAAGACGCCTCAGACCAACAGGACCAAGCCATCCCAGTAACCCTGGAGTCACCAGCCCTCTGCGGGTTCAGCTGCCGGCTCCCTGGGGACACTCATCCTGCCTCTTGTCCCCGGGATGTCCCTGTCCTCCTCAAGCACACCCGAAGCCACCTGCCGTCCAGGCGAGCGCTGAACGGCTGCAGAAGCTGCTTCCGTAAACAGGCGATTCGCAGAGTGCCTCTGCTGGCAGAGAGGTTTCTGGTAAAAGGTCCGGATCATCACCGGGACCACCTGTTCTCATGGGGTCTGTGGCCTTAGTGTTCACCATATCCCCCATCCGACCGTCTCCTCTAACTCTGCGCTCCTGTCTGGGAAAAAATGTGACTGCACTTCGGCATTTGGCAGCCTTGGAATGAAGCAGATATTTTACAACCCAGACAAGTTAAGGGTGTTTCTCTCTGTCAATAAACCATTTATACTTTGAGGAAAAGTCCTGCATGGAGATACTTGATCACGCAATTCAATACGAAGCCCTAGGAGGGAAATGCAGAATTAGTTTTCTCAAGGAATCTCTCATTAAAAAGTTCCAGAAAGCCCTAGAATTTATCATTTAGAAACAGATATTTAAGACTATATAATCAACCCTAGCAAGGAGAATATGTGTATATGCATATATATTTTCTCTTTACCAATGACTTATACTTAGAATCTAATTGAATATGTTCCAGCAGTTGTGGGAGAAGCTGCTAATTGCCATTTTCCTGTTCTTTCTTACTAAAATAGCTTTGGTGCTGGGGGAGCGATGTGTCCTCTAGAATAACTATGCTTCCTGTTTCCCTTTGCAGTTAAGGGGGATCTTGTAACACACCTGGACAATGAAAGGTAAACAGACGCCATAAGAGATGCTAGGAAGTGTCTTAGTCCATCACTTTTCTCTTTTGTTCCTACTGGATTACAGGTGTGATGGCTGGAGCAGCAGTCACCACCTTGAGGCCTGGAGGGGAAAGCCTGACACTTTGGAAATGCTGAACCAATGCCAGCCACCACCCATCTGTGAATATGTCATTCAGTTCAGTTCAGTCGCTCAGTCATGTCCCACTCTTTGCGACCCCATGAACTGTAGCACGGCCAGGCCTCCCTGTCCATCACCAACTCCCGGAGTCTAACCAAACCCATCTCATTAGGCGAGAAAAATAAATCTGGTTTGGTTCAGTCATTGTTTTCTGTTGTTCTTGTTGTTACATGGAGTTGAACAAAAGTAACTCACAATTGTCTTTTTCAGCTCTTGCTGCTGTAAGAAAATGCCACAGACTGAGGGGAACTTAAACAGCAGGCGTTTGTTCTCACACTTCAGGAAGCTGGACATCCAAGACTGGGATGCTGCTAGATTTGCTTCCTGACCGGAGCTGGCTTCCTGGGTGCAGATGGCCACCGTCTCACTATATCTTCACACAGGGGAGAGAGAGGAAGACCTCTTTGGCATGTCTTCCTCTTCTTGTAAGGACACGAGTTCCATCGTGGGACCCCACCCTCTCACGACTCATCCAACCCTAACCACCCCCTGAAGGCCCGCATCTTTCAACACTGCCACGCTGGCTCTTCGGTGTATCAGGCTGGAGGGGATGCAAACACCTGGCCAGGGTCCCCTGTGCACAGCGAGCAGCCCCTGGTTTGAGGGGAGATGTTACCTGTGCCCTATTCCTGGTCAGAAACGCTTGGACAAAGCTCTGTGCTAAGGACTATTTAAGAGCTGCAAATACACTCAAACATTTTCTGTACTTTCAGCATTCTGTAGTGAAAGGAAAATAGTTTTACTCTATTCCCTTCTTTCTTCTTCTCCAGACCCCCAAGCCCCAGCAAGGTTGCAATTTGCCACTTGGGGAAACATGAATAATGGGAGCTGTCCTACGTTGGAAGGTCCCTGACAAACCCAGGGGACCTTTAAAAGACAACAGCTTTCTGAGGGAGTACAGTCAGTCACTGTCCTTGCAGTGGAGACTCTGTTGAAAGAGGGTGGAGGGTTTGGGATTAACAGATGGTGGCGTCTGGAGTCGACGGCCTAGAGGTATGGCCCATGGGAGGTTTCCCTGAGAACCTCAGTTAGGAAGGAAGGTTTGAACTGGGAAGGAGGCAGGGACGGGGTGGCCTCCCCTGGCCACTGCACGGAGCTCTCATGGGGTGGGGGCCACTCTTGACCAGCTGTACCCTCTACTCCAGTGACCCCAGCATCCACCTGATGGCTGGAAAAATTCTGGGACCCTTTGCTTTCCTTCCCATCCAGCCAGGGGCATCTTCCTCTGGGCCACATCCAGCCAGGCTGCACAGAGCTCTTGGGTGACTCTGATGAATGACCTCACTGGGGCTTCATTCCCTGGCTTCTAATAAGAGGTGAGAAGCCCATATCTGGTATTTTTCTGCACACTTTGCCTAGGAAATGAACAGCTGTCATAGACAAGAAGACTTAAGAACTCCTTCCTGTTTCGAAACTAAGCAGAAATAGCAGGCTTTTGAGAGGGGATCACATGGTCCCAGCTGCATGTTTGCTGGTAGGAAACCAGCAATAGTGACGGACAGGGAAGCCTGGCGCGCCACAGTCCATGGGGTCGCAAAGAGTTAGACATGACTTAGTGGCTGAACAACAAAGGAAACCCCAGAGTTCAAAACCAAGGTGTCGGCGAGCCAGCATTCCCTTCGGGGGCTCCAGTGAGGATCTGCCCCTCGCCTCCTGTCAGCTGAGCAGATTGAATCAGAACATTTTGGAGGAGCAGCTGATGAAGCTTCAACACAGCCAGTATGTTCAGATTGGCTGAGATGCTGTCCCTGCGTCTGCTGTGAGTGACGCTCAGCCCAGCAGAGAAGCCCAGTAACATAGCTTCCCTTGCAGGTGGTGATCTTACAGACCAGACAAATCACACTTTCAGGAGATAAGATGATCTTGTAAAAAGCCAGGACTTAGGAGACTGGTCTGTCCTTTTTTTTAAAAAAAAAAAAAAATAGAAATCACTATTTCTGTTGCTCAGAGAGATGACTCCGTTATACCTGGGCCTAGTGGACAGCCTCTTGAAACAATCCGTCAGCTCTCATCAGACCGACAGCATCTTGCCAGGCGGCCTGCAAATGTGCTTTACCAGTTCAGGAGAGCAACGGAATCTTCTAGATGGAGAATAAGTTGCCTGTCTGTCAAGCCTCCTTTTCTCAGCTGTGACTGTAGTTGTGCCCCTGAACTCCGGTTTCCCTGCCTCTGAAACAGGCAGGTCGGGCTGGCTTATCTCGCATTGTCCTGAGCTCTGATTTTCTGGTTCTGCCTGCTCTCCTGGGCATGAGGACCAGGAATAAAGGTCTGGGTGATGGAAGTGGCTGACCCTGCGCGGCCCCCCCCGGGGTGGTGGGTCCAGCCCTGGGGAAGACGTGGCCTCCAGAGTTGCTGTGGCAGGTGCAGGCGCTGCTGGGAGCCTGCTAGGTAGACAGTGAAGGTCATCTCTCCCAGCAGGGCCACGCAGGTGATGGATTGAGCCAGGCTGGGGCGAGAGATATCCATCTTTATCAAAGTGTGTGCACACCAGCCAATTACGGCCAGAAATGGCCTGGAGCTAAAAGCTATTACTGAAGTTCTCTCTCTCCAGCAGAGCCTGGCCAGATGGGGCCTTGGGTAGGGGCTCGGTGAGGCAGAGAAGCCTTCGGAGACTTGGAGGGGCCTTGAGTGTGGGTCGACCTCCTGGGATCAGAGCCCCGGGCTGTCTGCGAGCCTTCAGTCATGCACGGAGGGCCCACTTCTTTCACTGCTGGGGCTACACCACTGAGCTCCACGGGGTAAGGGGGCGGCCCCTGTGTGTTCACTGATGGGTCTCAGATCCAGGACCCCCCGTGGCTCGTAGTGGGCACACACTCATCATTGCGGGAGGGAGGGAGTGGGGAAGGCGGGCTTGGCAGGGGAACCGGCCTTCAGCTCTTCCCCATCATCACTTGGGCCCCACTCGTGGCCGCCTCCCTTGAGGCCGGCACTGCCACGCCTGTTCCCATGCCGTCGGCAGCCACCAGCAGATGAGCCCCCTGCCTGGGGCAGGTGGGGAGTGCTGACGGTACCCGTGAGTCAGACGCTCTTTACTATTTCATCTACTGAGCCTGGTGCCCCACGGGCTCCACCACCGCTGCCCACTAATGCCGCCCTCTTCCAGGGACTGCAGACGCCCCCTCCTCTCCAGCTTGGACATACCTCTTCCCCACTCGGTCAGGACATTTGCATAGAAACTTGCCCGGGTTTCTCGTATATTAAAACAGTCTTTCCCTCTCCCCCAGCTCCAAGCTCTGCCCTGCGTCCTTGACAGCACGCCTCGGTGAAAAAGCACACCCCCGGGCGCTCTCATCCTGTTCAGTCCACACTCGTCTAGTCCAGCTGGGCTTCCGTGGGGCAACCGCTTACCTCGTGACCACCAGGGACCGCCGTGCTGCTAAACCCAGCGGTTGCTCTGCAGACGGTCCACACGGGCCGCGCTGGCAGGGCCCGGCACGTGCAGGCCCGCCCTCTCCTGAGACGCTCTCTGGCCGTGCCTGGTGGGCCGCCTTCCTCTCAGCTCTGGTGCAGGTGCATCCTCTGACCCACCCCTTGATGCCAGCGCAGCTTGGACTTCACATCCCGACCCCTGCTCTTCTCCAGCCCCTTTCACACCCTGGAGGGCTTGCAGCCTCACAGCCATCGACACCCCAGGGACGCCTGGCTTGCTCCGTGCAGCCCAGACCTCTCCTGCGATCCCCTGATGGGTCTGTCCGGCTGCCTGGCTGACGTTGCCACCTCTTGTCTGGAGACATCTCAAGCTTAGTCCTACATGGGCCCACTCAGCTTCTCCCGCGTGTGCTCTGCACAGAGCTGGACCCACACACTTAACCTCCCCGCTTACGAGGTGCTCAGACAGAGGCATCGCGGCTTCTCTTTCTCTGACGCGTCTCCTGCAAATATGCCGAGAAACACCCAGCACCTGACCACCATTTCCCTCAGCTGCACAGCTACCGCCAGCTTTCGTCTGGTCTAGCGACACAGCTTCCCAACCGGTCTGCCACCTGGTCCCCCATCATCCGAGGTCAGCTCAGTTACCAGATCGATCTTTCAAAATTCCTGAGTCATATTATGCTTGTTCTTGCTCAAGCCCTCCCGTGGCTCTCATCTCGATCCGGGGGAAAGGCAGAGTTTTGCAGAAGTCCGCAAGGCCTTCAAGACCTCGCTCTGTCCTGACCCTCCCCTGCCCGCCTTACTCATCCACCCGTGGTCCCTCAGGGCCTCCTGGCACCGTCTCCCCGGAGCCTTTGCCCTGGCTCTTCCCACCACCAGGTTGCTCTTCCTCGGGTGTCCACGTGGCTCGTTCCAGCACCTCCTTCAAGTCCTTCAAGTCAGAGCGTCACTCTCTCCACGTGCTCTCCCCTGACCCCCATTGCAAAGGCAACCCCTCTGTCCTTCCTGACTCCGTCTAGGTCCCTTTCCCCACAAAGAACCTTCGTGATGGACTGAGGTCCTGGGTTCTAACCTCCAGTGTGATGGTCTTGGGAGGCGGGGCCTTGGGCAGGCGACAAGGTCATGAGGGTGGAACCCTGCACTTGAGATTTGTGCCCTTATCAAGGGGACCCGAGAGGGCTCTCAGCCCTCTCTGCCCGTGAGTCACAGGGTGAAGGCGGCAGTCCGCCACCCGGAAGAGGGCCCAGGTCAGAACTGGCCCAGGTTTGTCCTTCCAGCCCCCAGACCTGGGAGATACCAAGCTTTGCTGTTTAGAAGCCACCCAGTCTGGGACCTTCTGTTATAGCTCCTGAACTGAGACAGCCTTCTCATGTGCGTCTGAATGAACTTCCTGTAATTTGGTTATTTGTCTCTGAACAAACTCCCCGAGGGCAGGTGTGCTTCTCTGCCCCGATCTCTGCTGTGTCCTGGGCCCCTGGAGTGGTGACTGGCTCACAGAGATACTCCCTGGGTGGAGAATGTCCTCCCCAAGCCCCTCTGCCGCCCGCAGACGGGCCTGCAGACTCGGACCTGGATTCTGGCGTTGGGTCGGCTACCGTGGCCTTGCGGCAACTTGAGGATGTTTCCATGGTAAGCACGTCTACACGGGTGGCCAGCGTATACCAGTGTCCCAGACAATCTGGAGTCTGCTTCTCTGGACGGTATGTGCTGTGTCTAGAAGACACAGTACGGCTACCAGTGAACAGAAAACAGAGAGGTGTGGAGATACGCCGTCATTTCATGCGATGGCGCATCCCTTGTGACCCCTGTGGGCAGGTCAGAGGTCAGAGTTCTGCCCGTGTCACCTGGCCAGTGAAATGCCCCCCAAATCCCCACCTGTTCCCGTAGCTCCCTGTGGCCCCCAGAGACAGCCTGGGTGGTGACAGGGCCTATCGGCCGGCTGACCGCTCCCCCATGTCCCGTCCAGCTGCCCTGGTGCCTGGCCCACCCAACAGGGAAGAACTTCCTTGTGACGTTCCATCCGCCGGCCTGGGACCGGGTTCCAGCTCCCGGCGCCCAGCCCTACCTGACGGCCTGGTACAGAACTGCTTGCTTGATCCCCCACTGAGGCGCAGGTGGGCGATGGGGCAGCGGGCGTGCTGAGCAGAGGAGGGCCACCTGCGCACATTCCTGGCGCACTGGTGTCTTTCTCATGCTTTCCTAGCCCGGAATGTGTGGTCAGGCCCTCGGTCGTGCCTGGCTCTTTGTGACCCTCTGGACTGTTGCCCACCAGGCTCCGCTCCTCTGTCCATGGGATTCTCCAGGCAAGAATACTGGGGTGGGTCACCATTTCCTCCTCCAGGGGATCTTCCCGACCCAGGGATCAAACCCGCGTCTCCTGTGTTTCTGAATTGGCAGGCAGATTATTTATCACTGAGCCACCTGGGAAGCCCCAAGCCAGGAAGGAGACTAATTAAACACTAGTGGTGTTGGGAACGCTCCAAGGAGCTTCTGATTTTAAGTATTTTTCAGGTCTTTTCAGACCTCTCTGAGTGGCACTAAGATGAATAAGTTGCCGAGAGAGGCCGTGCTGTTGGTTTCTGCACGCCGCCAAAGATGCCTTGTTAGCAGGCTTTTAAATAGCCCCCTCAGAGCTGCCAGCAGCTGGCCGTCTGGAATGGGTGACCTCGGGAAGAATCGCAGGCCTCTCCAAATTTCTGGACAGAGTGGGCTGGGGGTGGGGGTGGGGGCAGGTGGTGTCAGCACCCCTTTCCATTGTGCTTCTTCGTGGATGTCCAGGGAGGATGTGGGTTTGCATGCAACAGGGTAGAAAAAAAGGCCATAAATAAGGCTCTTTTATGGTGCAAGTCTTTGATCAATCAGACTGGAACACAGATGGAATATGGCTTGGCCCCCACTAATGCAAACATATGGACTTGCTCACTGCCAGCCTGCATTTCCGGGAGAATATTTAATAGTTTAGAGGAGGCATATTGCTTTCATACGACTTGCCTTCGGAACACCGTTCTGTGGAGACGCAAAGTGCTGATCTCTTGCCACTTTTTCGTCTCACCATACTTGTGGACTCGAGAGAGGGTGTCTCCCAGCGGGCTGTGGGGAGCAGGACCTGGGGGATGAACGTTGTCCTCATCTCCCCAGGCTGGGCCTGTCCTTGCCCCCATGCGTTGAGCCTCCTATGGAGGGAGAGTGGACACGAGCATCCCCAAGGGGCTGAGCCCAGGGAAAGGGCACTCGGTGTGGCGACCACACTGCCCTGACCCTGAGACAAGGGGTCTGGGGGATCTGCCCCTGGCTGAGCAGTGGTTTTCAACTTGTGATGTGCAGAGCCCCTTGGTTGCCATGGAGACAGCGTGGAGGTGGGTGGGAAGATGAGGGACAGGGGTCTGTCTTGTTACCATTGTCTTCCCAGCACATATCAAGATGTCTTCCCCTTGACAGCTGCTCAGTCTGAGATAAAGGTCTTAGCATTTAAATATCTTAAAGACAATTTTTTTACAAGATTTTATGTTCATAGCAACATTGAGCCCGTGAACAGGGATTTTCCACGTACCCCCTGCCCCACATGTATACAGTCTCCCCGCCCCCCACCAACATCTCCCACCAGAGGAGATGGTTCATTCAGTACAATCAGTGAACCTACATGGACGCGTCATCACCTCCCAAAGTCCAGGGTTTAAATTACGTTCCCATGCACCCATGCTTGTAATATCATAAAGAGCATTTTTTACTGCCCTGAAAACCCTTTCTGCACCATCTGTTTATTTCTCCATCCCAACTCCTGGTCACCATTGAGGTTTCACTGTCTCCATTGTTTTATTTTTTTTTCAGAATGTCATTAAGTTGAAATTGTACAGAACATAGCATTAAAAAAATACTTTTTTTTAAACTGAAAGCTCTTTGCTTTACAATTCTGTGCTGGTTTCTGCCATAAGGCTGACTTCTTATAATACACATTTAGACTTCCTTCCTGTCTCTTTGTGACTTGATAGCTCATTCCTTTTTTGTGTGTGCTGAACAATATCTCATTGCCTGGTGGACCACAGTTTATTCATTCACCTACTAAATGGCATCTTGGTTGCTTCCAAGTTTTGGCAGCTATGAATAAAGCTGCTATAAACATTTGTGTGTGGGCTTTTATGTGGATGTAAGTTTTCAGCTTCTTTGGGTAAATACCAAAGAGCATGATGCTACACCGTGTGGTAACCAGGGTGGCTGCTCCCTCCTGCGTCTCCACCAGCATGAATGAGAGTTCCTGTTTCTCCCCATCCTCACCAACATTTGGTGATGCCAGTGTTCTGGATTTTGGCCATTCTAATAGGTGTGCAGAGACATTAATATTAAAAAGGAGAGACATTACTTTGCCAACAATGGTCCGTCTAGTCAAAGCTATGGTTTTTCCAGTAGTCATGTATGGATGTGAGAACTGGACTATGAAGAAAGCTGAACACTGAAGAACTGATGGCTTTTGAAGTGCAGTTTGGAGAAGACTCTTGAGAGTCCCTTGGACTGCAAGGAGATCCAACCAGTCCATCCTAAAGGAAATCAGTCCTGAGATTTCATTGGAAAGACTAATGCTGAAGCTGAAACTCCAATACTTTGGCCACCTGATGTGAAGAACTGACTCATTTGAAAAGACCCTGCTACTGGGAAAGACAGAAAGAAGGAGGAGGGGATGGCAGAGGATGAGATGGATGAGATGGTTGGATGGCATCACTGACTCGATGGACATGAGTTTGAGTAAACTCCCAGAGTTGGCAATGGGCAAGGAGCCTGTCATGCTGCAGTCCATGGGGTCACAAAGAGTCGAATACGACTGAGTGACTGAACTGAGCTGAACGGGTGTGCAATGAAAACATCGTCTAAATTGCATTTCCCTGATGACACAGGATGTGGACATCTTTCCACATACTTACTGGCCGTCTTCTGTGGGGAGGTATCTGGAAAGATCTTTGGTCTATTTTAAAATCTGGTTGTTTTCTTATTATTGAGTTTTAAGAGTTCAGAAATGGTATGGACCTAACAGAAGCAGAAGATATTAAGAAGAGGTGGCAAGAATACATGGAAGAACTGTACAAAAAAGATCTTCACGACCCAGATAATCATGATGATGTGATCACTAATCTAGAGCCAGACATCTTCGAATGTGAAGTCAAGTGGGCCTTAGAAAGCATCACTACGAACAAAGCTAGTGGAGGTGATGGAATTCCAGTGGAGCTGTTTCAAATCCTGAACGATGATGCTGTGAAAGTGCTGCACTCAATATCCCAGCAAATTTGGAAAACTCAGCAGTGGCCACAGAACTGGAAAAGGTCAGTTTTCATTCCAATCCCAAAGAAAGGCAATGCCAAAGAATGCTCAAACTACCGCACAATTGCACTCATCTCACATGCTAGTAAAATAATGCTCAAAATTCTCCAAGCCAGGCTTCAGCAATATGTGAACCATGAACTTCCTGATGTTCAAGCTGGTTTTAGAAAAGGCAGAGGAACCAGAGATCAAATTGCCAACATCCACTGGATCATGGAAAAAGCAAGAGAGTTCCAGAAAAACATCTCTTTCTGCTTTATTGACTATGCCAAAGCCTTTGACTGTGTGGATCACAATGAACTGTGGAAAATTCTGAAAGAGATGGGAATACCAGACCACCTGACCTGCCTCTTGAGAAATCTGTATGCAGGTCAGGAAGCAGTAGTTAGAACTGGACATGGAACAACAGACTGGTTCCAAATAGGAAAAGGAATACGTCAAGGCTGTATATTGTCACCCTGCTTATTTAACGTACATGCAGAGTATATTATGAGAAACGCTGGACTGGAAGAAACACAAGCTGGAATCAAGATTGCCAGGAGAAATATCAATAACCTCAGATATGCAGATGACACCACCCTTATGGCAGAAAGTGAAGAGGAACTAAAAGGCCTCTTGCTGAAAGTGAAAGAGGAGAGTGAAAAAGTTGGCTTAAAGCTCAACATTCAGAAAACGAAGATCATGGCATCCGGTCCCATCACTTCATGGGAAATAGATGGAGAAACAGTAGAAACAGTGTCAGACTTTATTTTTTTGGGCTCCAAAATCACTGCAGATGGTGACTGCAGCCATGAAATGAAAAGACGCTTACTCCTTGGAAGTAACCTAGACAGTATATTCAAAAGCAGAGACATTACTTTGCCGACTAAGGTCGGTCTAGTCAAGGCTATGGTTTTTCCTGTGGTCATGTATGGATGTGAGAGTTGGACTGTGAAGAAGGCTGAGTGCCGAAGAATGGATGCTTTTGAACTGTGGTGCTGGAGAAGACTCTTGAGAGGCCCTTGGACTGCAAGGAGATCCAACCAGTCCATTCTGAAGGAGATCAGCCCTGGGATTTCTTTGGAAGGACTGATGCTAAAGCTGAAGCTCCAGTATTTTGGCCACCTCATGCAAAGAGTTGACTCACTCTGATGCTGGGAGGGATTGGGGGCAGGAGGAGAAGGGGACAACCCAGGATGAGATGGCTGGATGGCATTACTGACTCGATGGACGTGAGTCTGAGTGAACTCCGGGAGTTGGTGATGGACAGGGAGGCCTGGCATGCTGCGATTCATGGGGTCGCAAAGAGTCGGACACGACTGAGCGACTGAACTGAACTGAACTGAAGACTTCTTTACACATTTTGGATAACAGACCTTTATCAGATATGTCTTTTACAAATATCTCCTCCCGGTCTGTGTCTGATCTTCTCCTCTTGATGTTGTCTTTTGCAGAGCAGAAATTTTCAGTTTTAATGAAGTTCAGTTACCAATTAATTTCCTTCATGAACTATGTTTTTGGTGTGGTGTCTAAAGAGTTATTGTCACACCCAAGGTCATCTAGGTTTTCTGTTATCTTCTAGGAGTCCTGCACTTTGCTTTAGGTCCATGCTCCATTTTGAGTTAATTTTAAGTGTAAAGTCTGAACCAGATTTTTTTTTTTTTTTTTGCACTGGGAAGCCCAGTTGTTCCAGCACCATTTTTAGAAGCGTGTATTTGCTCCATCATGGTGCCTTTGCTCCTTTGCCAAAGATCGGTTGACTACGTTTATTTGGGTCTATTTCTGGGCTCTGTTTTGTTCCATTGACTTTTTACTCTTTCACCTACCCCACATTCTCAACAACTGTGGCTTTTTAGTAAGCCCTAAAGCCAGGTCCTGCCAGCCCTCCAACTTTGCTCTTCTCTTCCCATATTGTGTTGAGGGAGTCTGTGTCTTTTGGAAACATCTGCAGTTACCCTACTTCCTTATTTTGGGGAAGATACTGGGATCACATCTTTATTCCCTTTTACTTTTTTCATATGGTGAGACTTTTCCATGTCATCACATATTATTGCTCAAAACCAGCGTTTTCAGTTGGGTAAACTTGACCCTTTAGAGTGGAGATGTGTTCACGGCTTACTCTTTCTAGATTGCTGGTCATGTGTGGGCTGCATTTTCTGGAATCGAGAAGGAGGCCTCTCATTCCAGAGCAAAGCTGCAGGGAAAGATACAGATTGGTCTCCTTGGACAATCAGCCGTCTCCGGGGCGGGGCTCCGCGCTTGGCCCACTGGAGTGAATGAAGAGAGGAACCGCTTTCTGTCCCCAGAAGAGGAGGGCTCGTCCTTCCCGGAGGAAGGGAGGCCGAGAGGCAGGCGGCAGAACAGATACCTGCACCGGGTGAGTCGCCCGAGCTCGGTCGTGGAAAGGAGTGGGCTGGTCCGCGGCAGAGAGCTCACAGCAGCGCTTCCAGGGAGAGCGGGCGGCCCTTGGGCAGGGCCGCACACACAGCGAGGGGAACCGGCACGTCTGGGTCGTAAATGCAGACAGGCAAGCCTTGGGGAGGGGCAGAGAGTCTGGACAGGTGCCCGAGAGGCCTGCAGCCGGCGTGCAGGGGCCTGAGTCTTACCACACAAGTGGTTCGGTGTGGACGACACCTCAGGAGCCCTGGTTAAGGAACGTGCCCTCTCTCTAAAGTTCCTGCAAACACCCGCACCCATGCTTTGAAGCTGTTCAGTCATCTGGGGCCACAGATCTAGAATACAGACCCAGCGATCCTCCCCAAATGCTCTCTCCTTCTCTAGAACTTTCTCCTTCAGACATGTGTCTGGACAGTGCCCGAAGACTCGACTGTGCACTCAAGCTCCTGGCGCCTGGAGAGGCAGCCTTTACCGCTTAGCAGATCTGCTTTCTGGCAACGTGTGACGATACCAATGTGAGACTCAAGACAAGTTCTCTTTTTAAAGCAAAGACCCGTACCGTTTGGCTGGGAACACGCTCCCATCTTTTGGGATGGATCACTGCTGCTGGTTGAGAGAGCAAGCTGCGCGTTTCCACTGCTCTTCACTGGTGCCCCCTGTCCTTCAGGCCTCTGTGTCCCGGTCTGCGTGGGAACTGTGTGTTATGGGCCTCATTAATCCATGGTAAGGACGTGGCCCAAGCATAACGTAATGGAGGCGGCTCTAATGACCGTGGAGGAGCCGCAAACCAAGCTTCACCGATTCTTTGCAGCTAAGAAGGACGGCAAGTGAGGGGAGTGAGGCTCACGGCTTCAGGCTGCCTTAGAGCTGGGGTGCTGGGGTGTAGGTCCATCAGCAGTTATAAGAGCTGGGCTTGGGGTCCGGATCTTGGGTTGGTCACATAAGATCCAATCAACTGATGTCCACGGGGTTGTGGCCGAGCCCCTGTCCAGTAGGACACAACCTCCCCGAGAGTGGAGACCCCTGCCAACTCGTGTCTGGACATGGGGCCAACAGAAGGATTTAAATCACTACTGTGTCCAGGAAACAGGCAGAGGGGTGGAGGCAGCTGGGGTGAATGGGAGGGGTGGGAAGAGAGCCAAGCGTGAGCTCCAGGTATGAGGTTCCCCAGTGTCCTCCACCTCCAGCTGGGCGCCCCACAACTCAGTTCAGTCCTCACAGAGACTCCTGGGGTCTGTACAGGCCCCCCCGGGCAAGGGCTCCCTTCCACCCGCCTTGCTCCCTCTAGATCCCAGCTGCACCTCTAGGGAACCCTGCACTTCTGACAAACAGCTATAAACGTGGGGGTTACCACGAGACCCCCTTGCTGTCGTTTAGTTGATCAGCCGTGTCCAACTCTTTGCAACCCCATGGGCTGTAGCCCGCCAGGCTCCTCTGTCCTTGGGATTTCCTAGGCAAGAACACTGGAGTGGGTAGCCACTTCCTTCTCTGGGGGATCTTCCCGACCCAAGGATCGAAACTGCGTCTCCTGCAAGTCTCCTGCGTGGCAGGCAGATTCTTTACTACTGAGCCACCAGGGGAGCTGCCTTAGGTACAATAATTTGCTAGCCCAACCCACAGAATTCGGAAAAACACTTCACTTGTGTTTACCAGGCCTGGTGCGGGACGTGGGCAGCCAGCCTGAGAGATGGAGGGACAGCCAGCCCGCCTCCTGCTCTTAGGAAACACCGCTGACCACACCCTGGCGGGGCCCTCCCCTGCAGCCCCGTCACCGCCCATGGAGGCTCCAGGCTGTGGGCACTGAGGGAGGCTGAGTGCCCTGCTGGGGCAGATGGGGCTGGGCGTGTTGATTTGACCTCACAAGCTGCAGTGATTGCCCCGAAACGTGGTCTCCTCTTTCTGACATAAACACAAGCTGTTTCCCCAGAAGCTCTGCCACCAACAGACACCAGGCGTCCCCACCAAGACCACACACTTGGAACACTGCCCCCTTCTGCACGCCTTCCCGGCGATTCCTGGAAACCTGGCTCGGAGGCAGGACTTCTGGGGGACCCCCCCCCCCATCGCTGATGCTGCCCCCCAGGCCTCCCTCCCTGCCCCTCCAGCTGCAGCCCCTCAGGACTGTAGGCGGCACCCCTCTGCGTCCCTGCAGAATCCACACTGTCGGGTCGAACCAGACTGAGCATCTCCCAGCCCAGGCTCCCCGGGGCACCTAGCCCTGGCCCTGACACACATCCTGAGGGCCAAGCACCTTCCATGTGCACTCAACAAAGGCAATATAGAAGCTCAGAGAGGTCAGGTTACTGCCCGAAGGTCACCCAGCTAGAAGGTAGTGGAGAAAAGGCCCAACCAAGAGTCTCTGATTTCTCAGCTCATTCGTGTTCGTTCTCAGTGTGAGTCAAAGGGGGCTTCCACCCAAGGGCTTTCCTTACTGGAGATGCTTCCAGATCTTTCCAAGGAGGGCTCAGTGTGTACGCATTTCTCTTCCCTTTGCTCTGTGCCACATAACCCATTTTCCTCATTATGTCTTAGCCTATTAATAACCACCCATTTGTCTTAATTCAATAAAAAGATGATTGATCGTATTTGCAGCAGTTTCATCGAACTTGTGAAAGTGATGGATGGGGCTTTGCTGCAAGAGGTGTTGAGAAAAGCCACGTCCTTGTGCTTGGAAGCGGTTCTCTGTCTCACTGAGCATTTTGAGACAGAAATTTCAAAATATATATATATATATATATATATATATATATATATATGTTCAGTGTTGTCAGGAATCAAAAGCAAAGCGGAATTTTTACCTTGACATCTGGGTTCTGAATCTTTGGTCCTGGGGTTCCGGGCAGGGAGCTTCAGTTACTTTTTAAAATTCACTCATTGGCTAGAAAACCACTCACTTGTGTGTTTGGGAAGAGCAATAAGGCAGCTTCTGTCTGCAGGGAGGGAGAGGGGACACTCGAAGGGTGCTGTGTGAAGCCAGACCCACCCTGAGTCCAGACTCAGGGCTTCTCCTGTCCACCCGTAAGGGCTGGTCACGCTGGTGCCTGTTTGAGTGGCGAGTTCTCCCTAATCTAACATGAACTCAACACTCCTAAGCTTGCAGCCATTCTAACTCCACTAAGGCCCAGCTCGCCAGCCGGGCTGTCCTGACCTGGCTTCACAGCAGCACACGGCCCGCTGTGCCTTTCAGCCTTGTGTCCTCTGCCCTGTGGGACCTGAAGATGCCTCCTTTCAGAACCTTCCAGACCACTGTCCACGAGTCCTCACTGTCCCTTCACTGGCATGTGGTGGGTCCCTCCTTCCCTCTTAAAGGTAGAGATCCTGTGCCTGAGTCTCTAAACTTGGGGTTCCAGTAACAGACCACCGCACCCCAATCTCTGCCAGGAGAAATGTGTGGCTACCCACCTCCCCCTCCTTTCTGTTGGCCCTGGGTCCTCCCGAGGGGTCGGCCTGGCCAGCAGCTGTGGTCACACATTCACCAAACCAGAAGCAGAAGGATGGGGGCGGAAGAGCAGAGACAACAGCTACCCTGACGGTGATCAGGGCCCTCCTCTCCAGGCCTCTGACTCCACCCTGTGTGGGCAAGACGGATGTCACGAGCACACCTTCTTGGAAACAGCATCCCAGTGCTGAATTGTTCTGTCCCTTATTTTAGCCAGTATCTCAGAACCCCAGAAAAGAGTTCTAATCAATAGGCTGGGAGGATGATGAAAACCTATTACCGGGAAAGAAACATTATTACAAAGATCAAAGGATAATAAGGCTCCAGGAAGGGTGGGGGGTGGGTCCTGAGCGCCGTGGTCGATGCTGTGTGTGAGGTTTCCGTGGCTTCTCTTCCTGCGAGTAGGTCACATGTCCAAGTGCCTTCTCTTTCATGTAGCTTCTGTTCCATGAATGTCGCTAAGATGAAATCAAGAATTGTCACTAGCCCTTTTCTTGAGGACAATTTCCCAGAACCCACGAGAGCAGCTGATTGTTGGGTCTTGCCCAGAGATGCTGTGGGTGTTCTCCCCGTTCTGCAGAGCTCCGGGCAAGGGTCCTGGCTACTGTGGGCAGCCCCCTCTTCCAGCACTGACCCTGAGTCCACCGGAGGCTGCAGGAAGCCAGGCCGCCCAGTGCTTGCCCCTGTGCCTGGAGCGCTAGACGTGAGGCAGGATCTTGGGGTCTGCACTCTTCTTGCTACTGAAGTTGGGGCCCAGTGTTTGTGCGAGAACCCCATGCTCTGGGTGGGCACAGCAGACACACTTCTGGTAGACGTTTCCAGACCCTAGACCCTCCCTAGATTACCCCTGGCTTGTTTTCCTCAAGGAGGCTCCCCCAAGTCCCAGGATTAGTGGAGGGAATGAACAGATCACCCCTATTGGACAGGAGAGTCCAGGGGAGAGAGAAGGATGCTTCCTGACCATCAGACAGGAAAGAGAGTCTTTCAGAGAAACTGCGGATTCCCCAGTCTTAGCACCGGGGCATGGCTGGGACCCATGGTTAGGGGTGCCATACTCAGCCAATAAAGACATAACATGCCCAGTCAAATTTGAGAAAAAATCAAACTGGCAAACTACATTGTTTTACTATGTGTAGGTCCCAAAATTGCAAGAGACATATTCACACTAAAACGTGTTTATCAAAAATTCAGGTTTACCTGGATGTCACGTGTTTTTTCTGGCAGCCCCAGGCAGGCTCTCTGGCCCCGATTCTGAACTCTTTTCTTCTAGCTTGTTCTCTGAAATGGAAGGCTGTGTGAGGGTGGGGTGGCCGGCTCCTTATTCACTCACTCGCTCACTCACTCACAAGTGAACCTGTTCGCTCCTTGAAGTTCTGTCATCTGATGGGTGTGGGGACAGACGATGTCAGGAACACCGGTGTGAATGAGACAGGGTGTCTCTGGTGAGCTTACCGTTGAGGTGTGACATCCATTTCAACACTTGCATCTCAAGTGTTCAGGCTGCGTCAGACTCACCCGAAGGCACCTGTGATCAGCAGGGCAATGACCTTCTGGAAAGGTCTACACCCCAGTCCTTGAACCTGTGACTCTGACTTCACGTGGCAAAGGGGGCTTGGCAGCTGTGGTGGAGTTAGTGCCTTCGAATGCAGAGATAGTCCAGGGGATCCCACCCTAGTCCCACCCATGGGGTCTGAGATGTGGGATGTGATGGGGAAGGGTGCTCAGAGAGATGCCTGCCACTGGCTTTGAAGATGGGGAGGGGCCAGGAGCCCGGGAATGCAGGTGCTTCTGGAAGCTGGAAAACCCTTTCTCCCCTGGAGCCTCAGAAAAGAAGACTCTTTTGTCTTTTTTCCTTTAACTGCACTGCTTGGCTTTTGGGATCCTGGGTCCCTGACCAGGGATTGAACCCGTGGCCACTGCAGGGGAAGCTGAGTCCTAACCACTGCAACTCCAGGGAAGCCCCCGAGGAGGACACTTTGACCTTCATGCTTGTGACCCAGATCAGATCTCTGCCCACAAAGCTGTAAGGTCATCAGTCTGTGCTGTTCTTAGTCTCTGAGTACATTTCGATCTGTGCTGGCAGCAATAGAAAATGGATACAGCTTCTTAAACTGCCCAGGGCTTCCGGACCCACATCCAGGGGAGGGGCCTGGGAATCTGCATTTCTTCCAGGAGCGGCTGCTGCTCTGGACTGCGGATCCTGCGGTGAGAACCGGCGTCCCAGAGGAGGATGAGGGGGCAGAAAGGGGAGCCAGGCCCCCGAATTCCGGGAAGGAGAAGGGCTGGCGGTCATCTCTGGCTGACAGCAGCTCCCCCGAGGCTGGGCTGGAATGCCAGGGTCCTTGCCGTGAGAGTATGGACTGGCAGGGCTGGTGGGCCCAGACCGGGACTCCCAGGCCCTGCAGCCTCAGAGGGGACCCATCAGCCTCGTTCACAGGCTGGGGCACTGAATCAGGTGCAGAAGCAATTCAGCCCAGTCCTGAGGACAGTCCAGCCCAGGGCCCGGATCTGGCTTCTCTGAATTCAGGAACTGTGTTGGGGCTGCAAGCACAAGAGAATGAGGCCGTCGGCATCTCAGATGAGAGAAGATCTAAGCTCTAAGGACCCCGGGGCAGCTGGGGACGTCTGGGCCAAACACCAGGCAGAAAGCACTGTGAGTGGAGGGAAGGCTCACGGTCACCGGGGTCCCCGCTTATAACTCAAAGCGCAGCTCAGCCTTGCCTCCCAGCCCTGCCGGGGTACAAAGACAGCGCAGAACAAGGGGATGCACGTGTTTGTGAATAATGGACCACTGCCCCCGGCCCAGAGGGCAGTGAGCTGCCCGGGGCCTCACAGAGGCAGGTGGGGCAGCTGGGAGCTCCCTCTGGCCACTAGACCCCCTTCCGCCCTAGCCGCGGTCTGGAGACAGTGACAGAGGGAGCGTGTTTGGCTGCAGACGCACACGCTTCATTCTCGTCTCTCGCTGGCCGTGTTCCCTCCCAGCTCCTTGCTCCCGGCAGTGGATTTATATATCACAGGGTGTCCGCCCCCTCCCAGTCCATTCCAGCAGAAGCCTTTTTGAAGGCAAAATAGATTCCAGAATGATCGTTCACTAAGAGACATTCATCAG